>NC_079896.1:12998129-13307210 GCF_024868665.1 Triplophysa rosa | reverse complement strand
AAATGGTTTAAATCTTATTTATCCGACCGTTTTCAATTTGTAGCAATAAACAATGAGGTGTCACGCAAATCGCAAGTCCAGTACGGTGTACCACAGGGCTCAGTCTTAGGGCCTCTGCTCTTCGCATTATACATGCTACCTCTAGGAGATATAATAAAGCGACACGGAGTTAGCTTTCACTGTTATGCTGATGATACTCAACTTTATATTTCCTCGAAGCCTCATGAAACACAGCAGTTCCATCGAATAATGGAATGCATAGTCGATATAAAAAACTGGATGAGTAACAACTTTTTATTACTGAACTCGGACAAAACGGAAGTGTTACTTATTGGACCGAAAACTGCTATAAGTAACAACCAAGAATACTGTTTAACTATTGACGGATGTTCCATAAAACCCTCGTCGTCAGCAAAGAATCTTGGCGTTCTATTCGATAGTAATCTGTCATTTGAGAGCCACGTCGCCAACACCTGTAAAATTGCGTTTTTCCATTTTAAGAATATATCTAAACTACGTCATATGCTGTCAATCTCAGATGCAGAGAAGTTAATTCATGCATTCATGACATCAAGACTAGATTACTGTAATGCACTGTTAGGTGGTTGCCCTGCAGGCTTATTACAAAAACTCCAATTGGTCCAAAACGCGGCAGCTCGAGTTCTTACACGTACAAAAAAGTATGAACATATTAGCCCGGTTCTGTCAACCTTGCACTGGTTACCTATAAAGCATCGCGTTAACTTTAAAATCTTGCTTATTACCTATAAAGCCTTACATGGTTTAGCTCCTCAGTACTTGAATGAACTCCTTTTGTATTACAGTCCTTCACGTGCATTACGCTCTCAGGCGTCCTGTCAGTTGGTAATACCTAGAATTTCAAAATCAAGTGCAGGTGGTAGATCCTTTTCCTATCTAGCCCTAAACTTTGGAATAGTCTTCCCTGCACTGTCCGGGAGGCAGACACACTCTGTCAGTTTAAATCTAGACTAAAGACGCATCTTTTTAATCTTGCATACACTACTCTTCCATAATATAAATCTTCAGAGGGTTTAGGCTGCATTAGTTAGATCAACCGGAACCAAAAACACAACTGATGTACTTGTTGCATCAAAGAGTACAGAACAGTACTCTACTCTCAGCCAGTCTTGTCTCATTGTTCCAAGGTTACCACAGCGAGCAGGATGCAGTTCATGGCCTGACCTGATGGTAGAGCGGAGAATGGGAAGTGGGGACCTGACAAGAGCTGAGATGATAGAGCTGGATAAAGAAGGACGCGGTCTCTTGACATGTCTTCACCACAAAATTCAAATGCTATTAGATTATTAATGATAATCTTAAACTATAATTTATTTTATTATTAAGTTTATTTATTTTATTTAGCCTTGTTGTGCAAGTTCTCTGGAGCTTGTGCAGAGGCAGCAGCTTTTGCCAGAGGGGAACTGGAATCCCCTGGTTGGGCCTGGGTTCTCCTGAGGTTTTTTTTCTCGATTAGAGTTTTGGGTTCCTCGCCACCGTTTGCATACTGTTTTTGCACTATCTGCCTGACCGGGGGGGCTGCTTTAGAATTTTAAAGTTTTACTTAATTAATATTGCATATAGGAATTTATTATCTGTTATATTTGACCTGTGCTTCTCTCTCCTTTATCCTAAATGTGTGCTCTCACTGAGCGTGTGTGTGTGTGCGTACTTGTCTGTGTACGTACTGTGTGTGTGTGTGTGTGTGTGTGTGTGTGTGTGTGGTATTGTTGTGTCGTACGTGTGTGTGTGTGTGTGTGTGTGTGTGTGTTGTGTGTGTGTGCGTGCGCATCCGTGTGTGTGTGTGTCTCTGTGTCTGTGTGTGTTGGTGCGTGTGCGTGTTGTGTGTGTGGAGTGTTTTGTGTGTGGGTGTGTCTGTCTTCTCGGTTTCAACCTTTTCTTGTTTTTGCAGGTACAACTTTGATTGTTTTGCTTGTAGTCAATGTGTCTCATGTGCAGCTGCTTTGTAACAATGAAAATTGTAAAAGCGCTATATAAATAAAGTTGAGTTGAGTTGAGTTGAGTTGAGTAATCGGAGCGATCGACTGCACACACATTGCTATAAAGGCGCCACTTGAGGAAGAATTTGCATATGTGAATCGGAAACATTTCCATTCAATAAATGTGCAGATAATATGTGACGCACAAATGCGCCTAACAAATATTGTGTCAAGGTGGCCTGGGTCAACCCATGATTCATTCATACTTACAAACAGCATGGTTGGGATGAGGCTCCAAGCTGGCAGGGTGTGCGATGGGTGGCTTCTTGGTGAGTGATGCATTTAAAGTTATGTTTCTATATAAAAAAATATTAAAATCATTCAACTGGAGACCGCAGTTATCCACTAAAGACGTGGTTGTTAACCCCCCTCACCAACCCACAAACTGACCGAGAGCGCAGATACAATGATGCCCATTCTCGCACTCGGTCAGTTGTAGAGCAGGCGATTGGGCAGCTGAAATGTCGGTGGCGCTGCCTTGACAGGACCGTGGAATGGTGCTATACCGCCCTGACAAGGTGTGCCGCATTGGGCTGGCCTGTGGTGTGCTGCACAATGTTGCGCACAGGCACGGCATACCACTTGGTGAGGTGGTAGCATCGCCAGATGACCCCGACCCAGGACCAGTGTATGTGCAGCTCGACCAACAAGCTATTCAGGCCCGTCAACATGTGATAGTGACAATATAAATGGTAATCAGACACAAAGTACATTTTTTGACCAATTCCTTTAATGAGTGACTTATGTCTGTGAGTGCGTCAGTGATATTTTTCAGGTGAGTGTTAATTTCTCCGATGGCCCGAATGATTTGCTGTTGTGACTCCAGAACAGCATGCATCAAGAAGCGGCCAGATGGACGGGACTCAGCACTGGGTGGAGTACTGGAAACGCCGGAGATGTCAGACACAAAGGGCTCTGGCTGCACCGGAGGAGCGGACTCTGAGTGCATATCAGTGGACGTTCCTGCTGTTGCACCACACAAGTACAAATAAACACAGGCACATGTTAACTGTGATTTGAGTTTGTTCATTATTAATGGGTACACGTATTTGGCATGAATGCAAATGATACATAAAATATCTGGTGTAATTGAGCTAGATTGCATGCATTTTGAAATTAATTGCAGGCTGGTGTGTACCAACGTTAAGCAAATAAATAATAAATTACATTCGTGGCAGTCCTGTAGTAAATCCGAGTCTCCAACAGCAATGGATACTACTCCAGAGAGTAAAGTGTCGCCTACAATAGAGGCAACTCTCTGCTCAAAGGGTGTGAGTTCATTGACCCCTGTACCACCGCCTGTTCTGCCCACACTTTGTCAGTGCGCAGCAGTTCTCCGCTTAGCTTCCACTTTTATATCCGACCATTTCTTTTTTATTTCATTTAAAGTGCGATTTTCCGATCCCACCGTGTTGACGGCATCAGCCAAACTCTCCCACTCATTTTTTTTCCTTTTGTTATTAATTCCGGAGGACAAAGTTCCAAATAAAATATTTTTTCTAGCTTCTACCTCTGACAGTAGCACCTCCAATTCACATTCCGTAAATTTTCGTTTCTTGCTGCTTGGTTTTTCCATTTTTTTGCTGCTTGGTTTTGCCAAAGTGGACTCATTACCATATTCAAATTTATTTAATTGAGGGAGGAGACAGAGTGCTGGTGCATGTGCGCTCAATTTAATTGTGATGTACTAAGAGAATATGCGTGGGATCCTGCTTACGCAGAGATTCATACATCTGAGTTTTTTTGTGCGTACGCACATTTACAGCTTTGTCCGTACGCAATGTTTTAGTATGGAATCAACGCAACTTGAGCGGGAAATTGTCCGCCATGACATCTCCCACACATTTTCAACTCAGTCTAACGTTAGTGACACTCAGTAGCGGTTTTTGGCACGGGCGAACAGGGCAGAACCATGATAGAACCTCTTGTTTTATGTGGAGAGAGTCAGTTTTGGCATTCCATATACTCCCTCTCTCCGGTGTGGCGTCTCTGTTCCCGCCCTTTCGTCTCGTTATTGCTTGTTAATTAGTTCATGTCCCGCACCTGTCCCTTTCTTGATTTAGTCCCCTTTATATAGTCCTCTTGTTTCATTGTCCTGTGCTGAATCATTGTACTGTTGTGTGTGTGTCATATGTGGTGAGTTCCTGTCTTGTCAGTGTAGTTTGGTTATTTTGTATTTAATTCAAGTGTTGTCTTAGTCTGGTTAGGTGTAGTTAGTCCTTGTCCTTGGTGTCATGTTTTATACCCTTGTGTTTTGTTATGTTACCCCCCCCCCGTGGGTGTTTGTTTTGTATTTATATTTTATTAAATGTCTTGTTAACCCCTTATCCGCTGTCTGCACCTGGGTCCTCTGTCCTTGTCATCACCACCCACGTCCGTGATAGAATGATCCAGCCAGAATAGGACCCAGCAGACAGAGGGATCACAGTGGGAGGGGTTGATACCGCCGGACTCCCCTCCAGGGTAGAAGCCGCCGGACTCCCTTCCAGGGTTGAGGCCGCCGGGCTCAAGACCAGAGTCGGGACCGCCGGACTCCCTTCCAGGGTCGAGACTGCCGGAACCCCGTCCGGGATCGAGACCGCCGGGCTCCCTTCCAGGGTCGTGGTCGTCGGGTTCCCCTCCAGGGTCGAAACTGCCGGTGTCCTGTTCCCGCTACAGATCCCTGCTGGTACCCAGGCCTGTCGAGGTCGACACCTTGTCGTGTTTGTTGTTTCTGTCCTCGTTTGCTGCCCAGCTGGTCTCCCAGCCGGCCATCCAGCCGACGCCATGTCCTGTCCAGCCGGCCATCCAGCTGACGCCATGTCCTGTCCAGCCGGCCATCCAGCCGGCGCCATGTTCTGTCCAGCCGGCCATCCAGCCGGCGCCATGTCCAGTCCAGCCGGCCATCCAGCCGGCACCATGTCCAGTCCAGCCGGCCATCCAGCCGGCGCCATGTCCAGTCCAGCCGGCCATCCAGCCGGCGCCGTGTCCTGTCCAGCCGGCCATCCAGCCGGCACAATGTCCTGTTCAGCCGGCCTTCGTGCCGGCGCCATGTCTTTGTTTGGACTTTTTTTTCTTCTTCTATGCGTCACGTTTTTGGTCGTGTTTTTTATAGTTATGTTTTTTGTCACAGTCTGTCTAGTCTTTTGTTCCTTGAGGAGCATCAGGATGCTGCTCCTTAAGGAGGGGCTTCTGTCATGGTTCTGCCCCACCTTGTCTTGCTTTTCTTGACCTAGTAGCAGAACCATGACAGAACCTCTTGTTTTATGTGGAGAGTGACGTTTTGTCCCTGTTGGTCTTCCACTCTCCGGTGTGGCGTCTCTGTTCCCGCCCTTTCGTCTCCTCGTTATTGTTTGTTAATTAGTTCATGCCCCGCACCTGCTTTCTCTTGATTTGTCCCCTTTATAAGGTCCCTGTGTTTTCTGTCCTGTGCTGGATTATTGTTCTGTTGCGTTGTGTTTGTCTTCGTGGTGAGTTCTTGTTGTGTAGTTAGTTTAGTTTACAGTGGTCATGTCAAATGTTATTATTTCTAGTCTAGTTAGTCCCTGTCTGTGTTGCTATGTTTTATGTTCCCCCACGTGGGTCTTTGTTTTGTATTTTTTTAATTATTATTAAAGTCTGTCTTGTTAACCCCTTACCCGCTGTCTGCACTTGGGTCCTCTGTCCTTGTCTCCGTGTCTCACCCCGAGATTCATGACAGCAGCTGCCCAGGGCGGCATTTTTTCATGATACATGGGGGCGGCACGAGTTAAAAAAAAACCTCTGCGCCACCACCGCGAAGCGGTTTTCTATTATCTATCATTTCACTGTGTGGGGAATTGGCAAATTGGCGCCCCTGCTTGCTGAGAAGGTGCCGTGCACAGAAGCTGTGTGAAATGGCTAATAAAAATAGGTAATACAAAACGATTATGTGGTCACCATTAGAGTGTTTTCACGACGTGCCATCAATCAATACTGCTGACTCGTGAGTGAAGTTCAGAGTGAGAAAATAATTAATTATACTGCACGTGATGTTACATCACATGGCTATAGCAATTCTGGGATGTGATCGACTTGCATTAAAGAGCTTTATTTTCACAGTTATTTCTAAAGAAGAATCATTTTTTTCTCCAGCAAAATCGGCGATTTCCATTAGGTACAATAGCAATGCTTACTTTCAATGCCTCCAACATGGCCGACTTCCGGATTGATGACGTGTCGTGAAAACACTCTATTGGTTTAGTCTTGACTTTTGGTTGTGTTGGGGGGGATGGGAAATCTGTTGATTGTCGAGTGCCAAATAAACACAGAGATGGACAGGAAAAGGTCAAAGCCATCAGGTGCCCAATTTAGAAAGAAGAAGAGGAGAAAAGAGCAAAAGATAAAGGTATGCAACTATGTTCTCTCTGTATGATCATTACGGTATCCATGTCATGAATGAAGGGCTAGTGTTAATTGGTGGGTGTAACTCTTAAAGTTTGTGTTTATTTTTGGCACATTTATGTATATAGTGTATATTTATTTTAAAAAGTGTGTTTCCTGTTGTAATTGCAATAGTTAAATAACTGAATTCTCTTAAGTGTGTTTTTCAAATGTTCTAACGAAGGATTTGTAAAATTGAGAAATATAATTTTCACTTATGTTGTTATAATAAAATATAACTGTTTGTGCAGAATTTTGTGGTATTTTTTGGGGGGGGCGCTCGAAGGGGGTCTCACCCAGGGTGTAATTCAATGTAGAACCGCCACTGGTGACACTTAAGTACAAAACGTCTACATTAGCAGACAACGTTAAAACGAATTCATATTCATTATTAACTGATTTCGTAAGTAGTTAACTTACCTTCAAAAACAAGAGCGCTGTCTGGTGGTGACTGGACGAGGTTTGTGTTTAATGCGCATGCGCTGGCCTGAGTGTGTAACCTAGAAATTGTACATTCGTCAAAGCTAAAACTTCTTAGTTGAACTGTTAATTAAAAGTATTTATATTTAACAATGTTTTTGACTAAAAAAATATAATTTCAAAAATCAAACTAATAATTTTAAGCTGAACTGAAAGACAAATTATTAATTGGATGAAGTACTGCTTGAAAACCTTTTTTCAGTGTACTTGCCATTTGTACCCACTATAATATTTTAGAGCTTGGCATAACTAAAATAAATTGATTTGTTTGTAAAATAAAAAACTTCATTTTTAGTAGCTTTTTTATTTGCTTAGCTTATAACGGTAACTGGAACTTTAATGACGGGCAGCATTGATGTTTACATTTACATTTAGTCATTTAGCTGACGCTTTTATCCAAAGCGACTTACAGATGAGGGAAACAATGGAAGCAATTGGAACAACAAAAGAAAATTGGTCTCACATAGCCTATCACAGTGTACAGAGCTAAGTTTTTTTTTTTAGAGAGTAGAAAAGAGATAGAAGTCAGAGCTGATCAGTGTTGACGGAAGAGATGTGTTTTCAGACGATTCTTAAAGATGGCTACAGAATCTGCTGATCTTGTAGCAGCAGGCAGATCATTCCATAAATGTGGAACCGGTCCCAAGAAGGTACGTGACATAGATTTTTTACCTTTTTGGGATGGCACCACAAGACGTTGTTCGTTTGCAGAGCATAGGGATCTGGCCGGTATATAAGTCTGCATTAGCGAGTGAAGGTAAGGGGGTGCCAAACCAGTGGTGGTCTTGTAGGCCAGGAGCAGAGTCTTGAATTTGATGCGAGCAACTATAGGGAGCCAATGTAACTTAGTGAAGAGAGGAGTGACGTGCGATCTCTTCAGTTCATTGAAGACCACTCTTGCCGCCGCATTCTGGATCATCTGTAGAGGTTTGGTTGTGCAAGCTGGAAGTCCAGCCAGTAGCGCATTGCAGTAGTCCAGTCTGGACAGAACAACAGCCTGGACTAGGATTTGCATAGCATGCTGGGATAGGAAAGGTGTAATTTTCCTAATATTGTAGAGGAAGAATCTACAGGTCCGGGTGTTGCTGGCAACATGATCAGTGAAGTTAAGACGATCGTCGATCATCACTCCCAGGTTTCTGGCCGTTCTGGAAGATGTGATGGTTGATGAGCCCAGTTGAATGGAGAAGTTGTGATGACTCTTTGTGTCGGCCGGGATTACAAGCAGTTCTGTTTTAGCAAGGTTCAGCTGCAGGTGATGGTCGTTCATCCAGAGCGAGATGTCGGATCGTCAGGCTGAAATGACAGGTGGAGTTGTGTATCATCCGCATAGCAGTGATAGGAAAAGCCATGTTTCCGAATGACAGAGCCTAGGGATGTCGTGTATATAGAAAATAGCAACGGACCAAGCACGGAGCCCTGAGGCACCCCTGTGTCGAGATGTTGGGACTCAGAGACCTCTCCTCTCCAGGATACTCTAAATGACCTACCTGTGAGGTAAGACCTGAACCATTGTAGCACTGTTTCTCCCGTTCAAGAGACTGTTGTGAACTGTGTTGCTGTCTCTGAGCAAAAATCCAAAGTTTTGCTGACTATATTCAATCTCCTCACGATTTGATCCGAGTCAAATGCAAATAACAACATAAAATGTATTTTCGCCTGGAATTAAATGAACCTTTCATAAACGTTATTATGCATCATTTACCTGCACGAATACATTAACAGTCTGATGCAATATTGTCTTTACACAGTCTCATTATTTTTATCTTTACTTCCTTGTATAGTCCATTGTCTTGTTGTTCCTGTAATACTTATTTCTGCAGTTTACAGTTAACTGCACCAGACGTACAAATTCTTCTACATTTAACAATACATTTGTTTCTGAGTATTTTCTACTTCTTCCTCACTGACATAGTATGAACAACAACAGTTAGTGTAGATTCATCTGTTTTTATTGCTATTTGATTCACTCAACTCATCATACGACTCTGCATATATGAACTACTAAGGTATTTTTAATGGGATTAGTTTGTGTGTTTAGCTGTTCGAAGAAACCCCTTGTAGTGTTAAGAAAAGCAAGCAATTATTTGAAAAAAAGGCACAATATTAAAGTATTACGTGGGGAGGGGGTAAACGTTATGCAGTCCTCTTTTGACATCATCCTTGCACAAAGCACTTAATTACGGCTTTATACGATTTACAAACTTGAAAGCTATTCTCGGTCACATTTTGTTTGATTTCCATTATTTTATAATCTGCTTTGTTGTTTTTCCGTCTTTGATAAATGAGAACTGTTTTTTTTATTGATTTTAGGATTACATAAGATTTATTCCAAAACTGACATTCAGGATTCTGTATTCTTCATCATGCCGGATCTTGAGACATTGTAACGTCATCTTTTACAATGACCTTGGAAGATGAGAGAAGTGTAGCAGAGCCAGACTGATCACATCTGATTCAAACAATCACCTAAAGCATCAAAGACATTCTGGACAATGTAATGCAAACATAAGCTAAATAAACACAACACCAATTTTCATACACTCACATGTAAAACATTTCTAATCATCTTTACGTTAAAGAAACTTTATTTATATCTTATAAAATAATTCAGTCAAAAATGTAATATAAATTTGTTTTCGTAAACAATTCTACCATACAGATGAATTATGCAATACACACTCAGTTGAATGAAATGTTTGGTATTCATTTGTGATTCATTCACAGTGGAACTTCCAACATGTTGTTAAAGTCTCTTTCCGTACACGCAGAAGTTACCGGTACTGCATGTGAATTATGTTTTCTTGCCTGCCATTCATGCCATGATTCATTACATAATCACCCCTTTGTGTATACATAATTGGTGTTATTTTAAAAAGTCAAACTGGAATTTTTAACTATAATTGTCCTTCAACCAGAATTGTTTCCTTCATTCTTGTATAATTGTAAAAAAGAAAGAAATGAGGAAAGTTGCACAAGAAAGTTTAGTTTACTGTTAATTTAGATTTGACATTGAGAGTCACTAACAACGATTTCTCTTAATTTTCTTATTTTTTTTCCTCTTTAATTTGTTTTAGCATGTTTAGCGAGCTTCTCTACATTTGCAAAATAAATGTAAAGATATAAAATAAAATGTATTTAAACACTGTAACTTTACTTACTTTTTAAAATGAAACCTCTGCGACTTCAGATATATGATATATGTGCCGAGTAAAAAGTGATTGATTTGTTTTGTCAGTTGCAGTTAAGAAGAATGTAGAGAATGATGTACGGTATGAAAGACAACGGAGGAGGTGCATGGCAAACAATGCGACAGATTAGTGATGTGACGTTATATGGAGAAGAACAAAAATATAAAAGGCACTGTAAGAGTCAGTCAAGAGGACCAAGTTACTAACACTTATTCTGCTAATGAAAAGAGTTTCAGTGAAGATGTGGAGGTTCACGTGTACGACTTTAGTCCTGCTCATATGTGTGAAAGGTAAGGAATTATAATTTGTCACTGTTTGCTATAGACAGGCTGCATGTGTCTTTGAAGCGGTGTAAGAATATCAAAACCATAAACGGGTGTTTCCTAAGCGTAAAAAACTGTGTTCAAGGCAATTTATAATATCTCTATGTGCAGTACTCGAGTTGTAAAAAAAAAATCAGGGGGGATGGTGGATTGGATTTAACGTTTAGGGACATATCATTTGTGCTGATGACAGCGCATATGGTGGGAGACCAACGGGTTACCCTTTTGATTATTGTTTAAGCACAAATATAATTATATTATATTACTCTAAAACAACATGCATGCTATTGATATATTACATATCAATTATATTAAAGTATTTTTCCACTAGGTGCAAGTGCAACTTCATACTCATACCTACAAATCTATTGGGAATTCATCTATTAACTGTTGAAACAAAACCTCACAAAACATTGTAAATGAACATGAATCCTCTCAAGTCAAGTCCATTTGAATTGAAGTGCAAGAACAAATGGATTAAACAAATGTACCATTTACAAAATCTGTTTATGGTTATCCTCTATATAAAGAAAACCATGGCATTATGGTTTTGTTAGAATGAGCAGACAGTCAAGTAGCCTACTGTCAAGATAGGTTTTTTTTATAAAATAAGAGGGCAGTCACCTAGCCCATGTTCAATTAGAGAAATGTTTACTATTCCAGTAACAGGGTGTCACGAACGTGTGGCTGAAGAACCCAGATGCAGGCAGGCAGTGAAGGGGTTAACAAACAAGACTTTATTTAACACGAAAACAAGAAACAAAACACCCACGAGGGGGTAAACGAAAAGGTAACGAAATAAAAAACGAACAACAGGACCTAGGCTAACATAAACACTAAACTAGACAATACTTGACAAAGGCTAAACTAAACACTTACTAAGACAGGGGATTTACACGGCAAACAGGATACAGCAAACATGGCGCACAACCAAAAACACCATCAACACAGGTAAGCACAACAAACCTAATCCAAGCACATAAGACAAAGAAACATGACGGCATTAAATAGGGAAGACAAACGAAGGATAACGACACAGGGCAGGTGAGGGTAATCAAACAGGGCCAGGAAACAATACAGGAAACGAGAGGGGCGGGGCCAATGATGAGACACTGGAGAGAACGCATATTATTGTCAAAAGGACAATAATATGTTTCTCTCCACACATAACCAAAGACTTTGTCATGGCTCTGCCTCAGGACCAGGAAATCCAAGACTAGGTGAGGCAGAACCATGACACAGGGTTTCCCCCAGAAAATGTGTTAGTTGTGTTAGTCTTTAATTTCATGCGAGGAAAAGTAATGGCTTTCCTTGCACTTGCCATTTATATGTTGTAGAATGTTTGGTGAACGATGATAGATAGCGCGATGACATTCCACCAGATGCCACTGATCGGACAGGACAGAGTAACTGCGGATAACGCTCATAAAAAAAGATAATTTTTTTACTTAGGTTAGTTAAGGAGGCAGGCGTGTGTTGCTTAGGCGGCCACTGTAAAGTGATGTGGGAAACCCTGCAGTAAGATATTCCAGGTGAAACAGAAACCAAATCTAACATTAACTTTGTGAATGTAAAGTCTAACCTGACGTTAGTTAGCTAGCTGGCGTTAGCTAACAAGAAAAAAAGCTCCAAACTAACTAACATCGTTAACTGTGTTGTTATCGCCTCTGTCCAGAGAGTCCGCCTTTGGTGACATATCAAAAGTAATTCCTGACTCTTGACTTACCGTCAGTGCTACTTCTTGCCCTCCAAAAGCCGAAGTCCCTCAGGTCAAGCTGTCAATGTCGCTTGAGCCATGATGCTGAAATCACCAGCACCTGCGCTGCTATGTCGCTGACTGATGTGACGTCAATTTAAAACAAATCGTCGTGTCATTATGTGCACGTTCCCCTCATCCACAGTATTTTAGCCTATTCAATATTCGCAAAAACTAAATGTTGAAGTAGTGCTAAATTACCACTGGTAATATTTACACATTCATTGATAAAATAACAGGGGATGGGAAGGGGGGATGGCCGTTTTAGAAGGGGGATGATTTTGATCATCTTTAATTCAAAGGGGGATGCCATCCCCCCTCAACTCGAGTACTGTCTATGTGTAAACAGCACATTTTAGCAAAATTGTGCAGATGTCTATCCAGTAGGTTACACAAGTCTCTCCCTGAACTGGAATCATATGTAAGGCATGGGCAGTCATAATAACAAAATGTGAAAGTAAAAAGTATAAAAAGTAAATACATGTAAAGAAATACATGGACAGGTTAAATTATTTCGCTTGCAAAAACTGAAGTAAGATGAGACATAAAACACAAGCCCAACTAGTTAAGAAAGATCTGTGCCAATAGGCCAATCAGAATGACGTTTTCCTGGGAGCTGTGTTGATAAAAAATCCTTATGACAGAATCCACAAGGTCTTTTTATTGCTATGATCTTGTTATAAATGTTATTTGGGGCATTGACAATACATTTCATGCTGCGGGGCATATACAGTGGAACGAAGAATGTAAGGATTAAAGCTGCTTATTTGAATAATTGGAGGCTATGTATGCTTTAAATGAAACCGGTTTCTCCTGAAATGTCTGGCTTGTTGTCTCTCACAAGTACAATGGTTTGCGGCAGGATCATTAAAAGAAACACAATGCCTGCAGTTGTTAATGTAACAACACCAAATGTTTACTATTTTGTCTTTTCCAATGCAGGCTCACAGTCTCAGTCGAATGGTAAGACGCTCTCTCTGTCATTAGATGTTATTAAGTCAAATTCTTTTCAAACAGAAATGTTTCTATCATTTGTTTCATTGTGATCTCGCAAAAATTTTCAACAGTTTGTGGCCGCGCCCCTTTAAACACCCGTATTGTGGGTGGTGTAGATGCCACTGATGGGTCGTGGCCGTGGCAGGTCAGTCTGCACAGCTCCACTTACGGAGGTCATTTTTGTGGAGGCTCACTCATCAACAATGAATGGGTGTTGACAGCAGCTCACTGTTTATCTGGGTAAGAACCACATAATAACTACAAACTGTAAGGAATGTATTCAGTTAAATACTTTTTTTACTTCATGGTGGCTATGGTTACCCCTGATGCCCTGCAAGAACATATATACACCCATTTAGATGTATGCATTTTATATATACTTTTATCCAAAGTTCAACTAAGGATATACTTTTTTATTGGGTTTTTATTCATGTTTTTTGTAGTATGTTTGTTCCCTGCTTAAGGTGCTTAAGAGGTTCTTCACAGCGATGCCATAGAATAACCATTTTTGATTCCACAAAGAACCATTCCGCCAAAGGCTCTTTAAAGGACAATCTCCTTCTTTATTTTTTATAATCTGAAGATCCTTTTTTCACCACAAAGAACCTTTTGTGAAACAGAAAAATTCTTCAGATGTTAAAGGTTCTTTATGGAACAAAAAGGTTATTCTATGGCATCGAAGAACCTTTTGAAGCACAAGTGTGTGTGTCGTAGAAGTTTATATCTATTGTTTTTGCATTTTCTCTGCTTGTATCCAGTGTCACCACATCCAGTATACATGTGTACTTGGGAAGAAAAACACAGCAGGAAGTTAATGTCCATGAAGTCTCTAGAACCGTCAGTAGCCTCATCATTCACACCGCCTACAGCAGCATCACCAATGACAATGACATCGCTCTCCTGCGTCTGTCCTCTCCAGTCACCTTTACTGACTATATCAGACCTGTATGTCTGGCATCCCAGAATAGTGTCTTTGCTTCTGGCACCAGCAGCTGGATCACAGGCTGGGGAGATATTTTAAACGGAGGTACGAACATTTACAAAAACATTTATCCATTCCCGTGAAGACTTCTACTTGTAACAATACAGATTAATGAGTGTGTGTGTTTGTGCATGTATAGTGAGTTTACCAGCTCCTCTAGCTCTTCAAGAAACTGTGGTTCCTGTAGTGCCAAATATTCAATGCAATTTTCTTCTGGGTGCTGGATCTGTCACCAACAACATGATGTGTGCTGGTTACGTGCAGGGTGGCAAAGATACCTGTCAGGTACATCAACTATGAGCTTGATTTTTTTATATTCATGTGCCTTCATAAACTTTCTTCAAAATCTGAGAAGAATATAATACTATAAAAATACTATATTTTTGATATTTGATATAATAATTATAATACTAATTATACAATTATCTTTCATTTAAAATAATATATATAATATAGATTGGGAGGTTGTTGTGTTTTCCTGTCATTTTTTCCTGTCCTCTCCTGATAAAAATGTCCCATAAATTGTAACTGAAACATGTAATTCCTCTGTCTTTTTCATTTTGTTACCCTTTCTGTAGGGGGACTCTGGAGGTCCAATGGTAAGCCAGTTGTGTTCAAAGTGGGTTCAGTCTGGTATCACTAGCTGGGGTTATGGCTGTGCTGATCCCAACTCACCCGGTGTGTACACGCGCGTGTCACAATACCAGAGCTGGATCACTAACATAATCAGACAGAATTTGCCGGGATTCGTCTTCTTCAATCCCCCAAGCTATTGCTCTTCTTCCAGCCTAAGTAAAAATCTCAAAGATACAGCCATACACATTTAAACATCCTTAACCAAATGCGTTTGACTTATGGTCTTTATATGTGTTTTCGGTATAGCCTCAACATCTTGTTATGGGAGATGCAATGAGAAGTGGAGTTTACTAAATAGCTGTAACTGCAACAGTGGATGCCTAATAAACTGCTGCAAAGATTTCAGACAGCGATGCGGAAGTAAGCCCAAACACACACGCACACCCCAGTACACACACTCAAACACAAAATCACACAAATACTCTCAACACACTACAGTTCGAATTTTAGGTTATTTTTTACATTTTTAAATATAGTGAATTCAAAGCTATATATGAAACACAAATGTAACTAGAAACAATGGTAATTTGATTTGCAATGAAAGAAAAAGTAATATTGCAAAAGTATATTTACCTCAACATAACTCATTTTAGACATCCAGCTATTTAAGATCATGAAGAACATTTCAGTAACGTGAAACAAACTTTTAAGAAGTAGTGTGTAAACACCGCGTGTATATAATTGACATTATGTAACATAACTTTCTCTGCAGTTTGAGGTATGCAGTAACTCTCAGGATGGTATCTGGAACTCTCAGGTGCTTGGCCATACCAGTTCTCCAGAAACATGCTGTGGAAGTTCGCAGTGTCAAGCAAAACAGCTGCACATTCTGTTCAAGTTTCACAACAGCACATTCCTCACTTTGTTAGCATAGACTGTGTGCTCTTTTTATGCTTAACATTTTTGGGATGGATGCTAAGTGATTGTGAGCTTCTGTTCTCAGTCACCTACTTTTTGTTTCATGTTGCACAACATGTGAAAATCTAGCACATATCTTAATGTTCCAATGAAATCAAAAATGACAATATGTAATTTGTTAGTGCACATTGCTAGCGTTGTGGTGAACAATTCATCTGTACATGTCAGACATGTAATCCTGTAATATTTAATCAATATCTAAAAATGTTCTTCTGCCTTGAAATGGCTACTCCGATGTCAGTTTGAAGGCTTGGTGAGAACATCTGTTAATCCCTTCCCTTGCTGTGAGTTCCATTTCTGAGTAAAACGTTTACTTTTCAAGTTCAATTCACATCTTATGAATTGAAAATTGCCATACTTTATATGTGCTTTGTATCAGCACATGTTTTATAAAGGATTTTCTCATTTGTGAGAACATTTAAACAATTTTGTTATAAATTAACACAATGTCACTTTGTATGAAATGTACATATTTGTAGTTTTCAGTTGTACAAATAATTGATTGGTTTCGAATTAAGATTTATCCTATGAGATGGCAGTCTGCATGACTTGTAGATAAAACACTATAGAGACTAGGATGTTTTGCTAGACTCTTATCTTTCATTAGTATATGCACTAATGGAAAATAAACTGTGAAAATGGGCAATGTAATGCATTCAAAAAATCCCACAACATCTAATTTACTGTGCTTTTCATCTTTTGAACTGAGATATTTGATCATACGTCATTACAATATATCTGTATAAATAATGCCATTCAAAGCAATAAAAAATAAAATATAAATACATCATTTGTAAAATTCAAGATTTTTTTACGGTCTAAAAAACAAATTATTTATTACTCTGGCATGTGGTATACAGGAACTTTCCATAGGAATGGTTTTTATACTGAGATAATAAAATTCTCTCTCCCCCTATCCCCACCCCTAAACCTATCAGAAAACATAAAGTGTCCTCATAAACCGTGTTTATGTTCTAATAATGTTAATACTACCCATGTAATTTTGTGTTATCACAAACCGCACATTCAAACCCTCGCACACTCACAACATGTTGATATTATCACATTAATCACATAGTGCCATTTGAAGCAGGACTGAAACTGTAATTTTGCCCTTCAATGCAATGGTTTGAATTGAATTGCATTATATGGAGAAAGATTCTGGAATATCTTTCCTCAAAACCCTTTTTTGTTTGACTGAAGAAAGAAAGACATAAACATATTGGATGACATTGGGGTGAATAAATAAACAGAAAAGTTTTATTTTAAAATGAATTATGGCACTTGCACTTCTTTTCTGTGGTGACTAGATGGCGTTGTTTTACATTTAAATTTGAATGCATTTAAATGCAACTGGTCTATAGGGCTTCTGTCTCATCAGCTTCTGTCTCCTTTCTCTATTTATGTATGGGTGATATATATTAACATTGCACATTTGAGCTGATATTGTTTTCTTTATGAATATCAACATATTCTGCCTACTAAGAATTTTAACATTACATGTTCAAGAACTGTTATTTTCTCTTAAAGCAACACTTTGTAGTTTTTCCAACCTTAAAATAATGTCTCTAAAATTATTTCAGTGGTAGAACAACTCTTGACCGGACGAATTCTACTTCCGCTGCTATCTGAGCAGCCTCATAGCGGCTACAACCACACTCTGTAAATTCTGTGTTTGGGTCGGTACACACAGCCCTGCCCATCCCCTGCCTGCGGAAGAGTGCGACATGGTTTCCAAACGACGTTTTTTACTTCAACAAATTCACGTGTATTGTGCTGCCCACGGGGATGCTTATACAGCAACATTATTTACGACACTGGTAGGCAACAGACAATTGCGCTTATCAACCACATGGGGGAACCGTGAGCAAACGTTATATAGTGTTGCTTTAAAAGCTTTCTGAATCTTTATACTAAGATTTAGTTTGCTTTCCATTTTAGAGTAAAACGTGATCTGCTATTCATTGTGCCATTTAGCTGTAAAATGCCATTCTGATACATGAAGCATCATTGTTACCTGATCATTACAATATAAAGTGGTGTTTTTGACTTGCAACATATGCTGTATAAACTGTGTGCTGACACAATTATTGTCATTTCAATCTTCACAACATCATGAAGAAACCTTTAGTTCTTGTTTACAGCACTGATCCCAGCTCTCTTATCATAGAATAGGCCTATTATTTCTAAATAATGATGCAGCTGCACCAGTATGTGCTGAATATACACTCAAAAAACTGGTCCTATAGCACTAGAACCTGTTAAGCCCCTGTGTGGTTCTTCAGAGGTTCTATATAGCACCTCAGGCAACCCAAAGAACCAGAAGAACCACTGAAGCACCAAGATATGGTTCTATATAGCACTTAAAGTGGTAGTAGTAGTGGTAGTGGTGCATATACTGAACACCTCCCAGATATATGATTGACAACAGACATTTTTTCCAGTTGCATTTGTTCTTCTCTATTGTAGTGAGTATCAGAGTGTGAAAAAAAAGAAATTATCAGGTTGCACAGTCACATGGAGAACGTTAGTACAGTGTAAGTTCACTGTCATCGCCACACAGACAAGAGGAGATAAGAGGTACTGTGCCACAAAGAAGATGATCATCAGTTACCCCAAACCCAGGTCGCTGAAGCTGTGTGATGACTGGCAGCTTTGTGCACAGGAAACTTTCAAACCGTTTCTATCCAAAATCTATATCTCCCCAGTCCTGGCTGTCACATGTTAGGCCCTAAAATATCACAGTTTTGGCCAGAGTTTGATGCTCCTAACTTGATGATGGCTTCTTTATACTTGCAGACGTATGTTTTGAATCTTCTCCTGCACCTATGATCTTAAAGGAACAGTTCACCCAAATGCAATTTTATGCAAATTCTGTCATCGTTTACTCACCATTGAGTTGTTCCAAATCTGTATAAATGTCTTTGTTCTGATGAACACAGAGAAAGAAGAATGCTTGTAACCAAACAGTTCTTGGCTACCATTTTCTTTGTAAATTTCTCTGTTCTGTTGAACACAAAAGAAGATATTTTGAAGAATGTAGGAAAGCAAACAGTTCTGGGGAACTTTTGACTACCATTGTTATTTTTCCTACTACGGTAGTCAATGGTGGCCAAGAACTGTTTAGTGACAAGCATTCTTCCAAATATCTTTCTCTGTGTTCATCAGAACAAAGAAATGTATGCAAATTTGGAACAAATTAAAGGTGAGCAAATGATGACATAACAATTTCCCTGTCCCTGTGACAGTCCCTGTGTCCCTTTTTGAATTAACTGTGGTAGTAATTGATGTCTCCAAACTGAAAATGTTCTTGCAAATATCCTTCTTTGTGTTCCAAAGAATAAGAAATGTATATAGGTTTGATGACAGATTTTGTTTTTTGGGGGGTGAACTATCCCTTTAAGGAATGACCTCTGCATTTGATCTTTGACGCCACATGAAGGCTCAGCTTATATCAGGATTATTGTTTGTTCAAAATATGTATCTTCTGCAACATCAAAATTATCAATTTATAACAAAACCACTGCTAGAAAAAAACGTAATGCAATTGTTTTTGTGCATGAAAGTTTTTACATGAAACCATATGAAATATGATGCTTTTAACAGCTTGTCCACGTGACAACTTCCCCTTTCTAAAATTTGTTTATGGATATTAATTGATAATAATTTGGCACGTACTGTAATACATGATGTTATGCAGTATTTGTGTATGTTCTGTACTTGGACCCCAACTTTTCAGCTCTGGGGTCACACCATCGTACGATAATGTTCTGGCACACAATAAACAGGGTGAGATAATATGAACAGTTTGTGGGGAACGTTCAATAAAGCATGTTTCAAAATTCACAGAATAGTGTGCATTTTAAGCAAACTGATGAAAGGTTAAGGGGGGATTAGTGGATATGCATGGGTTAAAATCAGGGTGGGGTGTTGTGTGTCTTTTATGATAAAGTTGTGGAAAAAAATGTAATGTCTGTCTTATCAACTTCTGTGTCCTCTCTTGCATGTGTTGCCTTTGAGCTGATTTTGTTTAGTTGGGGAAGATCATCGACTGCCTACTGAGGATCTGCATCTTTATACTTTCATTTATTTTTATTTTTATTTTAAGGTAAAATGTGATCTGCTATTCTTTGTGCCATTTACCTGTAAAATGCCATTCGGATACATGACACCATTAAAGCATCATCATTACCTAATCATTAAGATATAAAATTCTACAAAACACAGATTACAGGGCCTGTATTCACAAAACATTTTATCTTAACACTAAGAGCTCTCCTAAACAGCAGTAAAAGTTTTTAGTTAAGAGTTTCCACTTAAAACCTATTCACAACCAGAGATGGGAATAACGGCGTTATAAATTAACGACGTTACTATAACGGCGTTAGTTTTTTCATGACTATGCATATGCACCCGTTTGTAAGAAGGTTGTAAATCAACAAATTTCTCTGTCTAAAGCTGTCACGTCACGTGACAAAAGAACGAACGACTCAAAACCGAAGACTCGGGAGGTGAACTAATCAATTCTCTTTCCGGCTCAGACTGCATTGGTTTAGCTTACGACGCTGTCACGTGATGAACGAACGATTCAAACCCGAAGACTCGAGAGGTGAACTAATCAATTCTCTTTCCGGCTCAGACTGCATTGGTTAAGCGTCCGGGGCTGTCACGTGATGAACGAACGACTCAAACCCGAACTCGAAGACTCGAAACAGGTGAACTAATTCCAGTACAGGACCCATAGAATGTTGCGCAATGTGCATGCACGTCTGAACGAATCGCTCCCCGGGACGACTCGTTCTTCCTGAGTCACATTAAAGATTCGAATCGTTCAAGAACGACCCATCACTAACGCCTAGGAGTCAGAGAGCGATGGCAAGAGCAACACGTTCAAAAGTAGCTTTCGCAAACTGGATATATAAGCACTACTTTCACTCGATAAGGTGAAACACAAGGAATGTGTATGTAACGTGCAACTTATTCCCTTATGCTGCTGCGGGTAACACAAAACTATAACATTCCTATAATGTATTGGGTAACTGTTGTTTGGGGATGTTTCTTTAAGAGAGCTGAATGGGGGTAGGGAAGTAGGGGGTGTCACGGTACACAGGGGATACACGAGGGAAGAACCCAATCGCAGGCAGCAGTGGGGATGAAGGGGTTAACAAGACTTTAATTTCCAAAAAAAAAAACACAAAACAAGAACCCACGAGGGGGTAAAACAGTACAACGGAATAAACAGGGACATAGACTAACTAAACACTAAACTAACCAACAATAGACATGAACTAACTTAACACTTACTACAATGAAACCGGGGAATCCATAACAGGAACATAACATGAAGATGTGGTAAACCTGACAAGAATACATAGAGCAAGCAAGGACAATGACAGAAGCACACACAGCACAATCACAATCAATGACCGACACAGGACAATGAAACATGAGGGCATTAAATAGGAAAGACAAACGAAGGGTAATCAACGAGGGCAGGTGGGAAACATTAGACACGGCATGGAAGTAATACAGGAAACGAGAGGGGGCGGGGCCAATGACAAGACACGAGAAAGCACATGAGATGTAAAAACTAGGGCTGTCAATCGATTAAAATATGTAATCGTGATTAATTGCATGATTGTAATGAGTTAACTCGTGATTAATCGCAACTTAATCGCACATTTTTATCTGTTATAAATGTACCTTAAATAAATACTTTTCAAGTTTTTAATACTCTAATTAACATGGGAATGGACAAATATTGATGCTTTATGCAAATGTATATTGTTTATTATTAGTGAAACCATACTCAACATAGAGCATGAAGACTAGACATGTTTCAAAGGTCATAGATGTTTTTCAAAGAACTTGTACATGTCTATTAAACACATGAAAAAAAACAGGAAAAACACAGGTTCCCATTACTTCTTTCTTTGCACTGAGCTATTTACTTACACAAGCATGTTTACATTTTCGCAACTGTGATAGCTCGGTGGAGGCTGTGTGCAATGCAAGGCATATGCTCGAACGGAAGCTGCCTGGCCGCGGCAATCATGTTGCGTGCACTATCGGTGGTCAGTGGGCTAATTTTGAATTCAATATTCCACTGTCTGGCTACCTGCAGAAAGTGCTCAGCGCAAACATCATTATAGTGCCTCTCGTCTGTCTTCATGACGGTCAAAGCGTACGACCGTAGTTTCCAGTGTGTGTCAAAATAATGAGCCGTGACCCCCAGGTAGCTATGGTTACTGAGGGAAGTCCAGTAATCTCTGGTGAGCGCAACCGTGTTTGTCTGTCTTATCGCCTCCTTGACTTTCGCTTTCTCCTCTTCGTAAGAGTCGTGAATCTTGCTTGTAACAGTGGCTCTCGAAGGTAGTTCATATGTGTAATCGTTAGATGCGATGCAAATAATTTCAAGTAGACCCTCGTCCTCCACTATATTAACTGGCCTACATGCTGTAGTCACCCATTTAGCTATCAATGTGGTGAGTCTGTTGCTTGTGGAGTTGTCCATCCATCTCTGCTGAAAACAATCTAGTGTGGTCTGCCGCGAGGAGGAGTATAGCTCTCTGCGTCAGTTGTATGCTTCGCCATCAAGTGATATTTTAAACTCGACGTGCTGCGGTGATAGCTTAATTCACATCGACAATAAATGCAGATCACTTTAGTCTTGTCGACAGAACCACCAGACATCTTTTTTTATTTGAATTTTATGTTCAGAAGACCTATTTATTTCTCCATTTCTGTTTGCTGCTGCATCGTTTACTTTCTCAAACTACGGGCAAGGCCAAGGGTCAAACAGAAAATGCGCGCTGCGTTAATCGCACGTTAATAAAATTAGTGACGTTAAAAGGAATTTGCGTTAACGTGTTATTAACGCGTTAATTTTGACAGCCCTAGTAAAAACGTAAACAACTCATGGCTTTCTCACATAAAACCTAAGGGCTCTGTCCCGATCCTGCCACACGACTAGAAATTCGGAAACAAGAAGGCAGGACCGTGACAGAGCCCCCCCTTAATGAACACCCCCAGGTGTTCACCAAGGGGTTGACAAACAAGACATGACAGACTGGGACATAGACAAGAACCAAATATACATTGACAATACAACCAGGGGCAATACAGAGAATACAATGACTGGGTTGGGGTGGAAAAGCAAAAACAACAAACATGGGGGGGCAACACCAGAGTTCACACAGGGGCCACCAGAAGGGGGTAGTCCAAAGAGGTTGGGACTAGGGGGAATAGTCTTAGTCCCCGAGCGCCTGTGGGCGCAGAGTTCTGGGGGACCCAGTGAGGGAAGTCCTGGGGGGAACCGCCGACTGGAGTGTCGGCAAAACAACGCTGGGTGCTGGCTGGAAGGTCGGCTGAGTCACCGGCTGGAAGCCCGGCAGTTTCACCCGCTGAGTTACCGGCTGGAAGGCCGGTTGAGTTACCGGAAGCCCCGGACTGGACACCGGCAGCACCGGACTGGACTCTGGACTGGAAACCGGACTGGACGCCGGCTGGATCACCGGCTGCACCGGACTGGACTCCGGACTGGACGCCGGCTGGATGACTGGCTGCACCGGACTGGACGCCGGCTGCACCGGACTGGTCGCCGGACTGGACGCCGGACTGGATGCCGGACTGGACGTCGGCTGCTGCACCGGACTGGACGCCGGCTGCTGCACCGGACTGGACTCCGGGCTGGACGCCGGCTGGACGCCGGCTGGATCACCGGCTGCACCGGACAGGACGCCGGCTGCACCAGACTGGACGCCGGCTGCTGCACTGGACTGGATGCCGGCTGCTGCACCGGACTGGACGCTGGCTGCTGCACCGGACTGGACGCCGGCTGCTGCACCAGACTGGACGTCGGACTGGACACCGGCTGGGACGCCGGCTGCTGCACCAGCT
Source organism: Triplophysa rosa (assembly GCF_024868665.1). Classification (NCBI taxonomy): domain Eukaryota; kingdom Metazoa; phylum Chordata; class Actinopteri; order Cypriniformes; family Nemacheilidae; genus Triplophysa; species Triplophysa rosa. The sequence goes on along the minus strand of NC_079896.1, from coordinate 13,283,631 downwards.
TGGACGCTCCTCCACGACGCTTCTCCCTCCTCCTCCGGTCAATCAGGCCCGTGGCCGACTTAGCCGGGCCCGTGGAGGACAGAGGGAGTTCTGGGTCGGAGGAGTCCACAGACGTCGTCCCCGAGTCAGTCCTCCCCCACTCGCCATATGTGCCGCCAGGAGAACCGGGGACCGTGGAGCTCAAGCCGGAGGGTACTGAGTCCCCCCGGGCAGCGACAGCCAGGACGAGGCCCTCCAGGGCGATCAACCGTGGGGTGAAAGCTTCGAGTGGAACCTCACCCCCGGGACCGTCCCGGTTGGCCACGAACCTGACCATGTCCGCAAACCCAAGGGGAGCCAGCAGCCTCTTCTCCGACGGGGCGAGGCGCTGAGTGAGGCAGCAGTTGAAAATCGCCGAACTCAGACAACTTCGCCACCGTCCACCGCCACCCGTAATTCCCCTGACGGAACCCTAGCAGCAAGTGGGCTTGGATGGCCCGTGAGGACGACGCCGTGCCGTCCTTTGGAGCTGCCTGCTGGGTTCGTTGCTGGTCGGTCATTCTGTCACGGTACACAGGGGATACACGAGGGAAGAACCCAATCGCAGGCAGCAGTGGGGATGAAGGGGTTAACAAGACTTTAATTTCCAAAATAAAACACAAAACAAGAACCCACGAGGGGGTAAAACAGTACAACGGAATAAACAGGGACATAGACTAACTAAACTAACCAACAATAGACATGAACTAACTTAACACTTACTACAATGAGACCGGGGAATCCATAACAGGAACATAACATGAAGATGCGGTAAACCTGACAAGAATACACGAAGCAAGCAAGGACAATGACAGAAGCACACTCAGTACAATCACAATCAATGACCGACACAGGACAATGAAACATGAGGGCATTAAATAGGAAAGACAAACGAAGGGTAATCAATGAGGGCAGGTGGGAAACATTAGACACGGCAGGGAAGCAATACAGGAAATGAGAGGGGTGGGCCAATGATAAGACACGAGAAAGCACATGAGATGTAAAAACATAAACAACTCATGGCTTTCTCACATAAAACCTAAGGGCTCTGTCCCGATCCTGCCACATGACTAGAAATTCGGAAAAAAGAAGGCAGGACCGTGACAAGGGGGTGTATTCATGATACCAAAAAAACGAGGCAGTTCAGCCACGGAGTAATGGATGTAGCTATAACAGCCACATGTACTGTTGATGTATGTTCAGTAAAAGTTCTTAAATGTTACGTGTCTACCTCCGTCATTGAAGAATCTTACATTGGCGACGAGCGGAGCCGGACCGCTGTGTGCAGATAAGTGATTGGGGGCTAACAAGTGTCTGCGAACATGGCTACGCTGGGCCGTATCGAAGAGGTTGATGACTGTGCTAATTATTCTTTTGAGGAATACATTGAAAGACTGGAATGTTTTTTTCATGCAAATGACATTGAGGATGAGGACAGAAAACGCTCTGTGCTACTGAGTGTGTGTGGTGCAAAGACATATTCCACTTTACGGTCAGTGCTTGCCCCGACACAACCGTCTACTGTGACTTATGCGAACATTGTGGCTGCTTTAAACACCATTACAGTCCAGCGCTATCGGAGATCATGCAGCGTTTCTACTTCCATAATTGTAAACAGAAACCACATCAAAGTATTTCTAACTACATTGCTGAGCTTAGACGTTTGTCAGTGCACTGTGTGTTCGGAGATCAGTTAACCGCCATGCTGCGTGACAGGATTGTGTGTGGAGTTTTGGATGAGGGGCTACAGCGTCGCTTGTTGGCTTAACCTACGCTTATGTTTAAAGAGGTGGAAGAAAAGGCTCTGGCTGCTGAAGCATCCCTGTTAAACACTTGCCTCCTTCGTCAACAACAAAACCAATCGCTACCGACTGATGATATTCATTATGCAGCTCACGCATCAGTTCATAAAACAGCGGCACAAACTGAAACTCCAAAGTGTGACAAACCATGCTTTAGATGTGGTGGCCAGCATACTCCACAAGCTTGTAAGTCCACAACGACCCCACGTTTCTTTAAGGCACGGCCAGTTCCTTTTGCTTTACGGCCACAGCTAGATTGAGGAGCTGGATAAGTTAGTGTCACAAGGGATTTTCGAACCTGTGCGACATGCAAGATGGGCCACACCCATAGTGACAGTAGCAGAAATGGACGGGGGTCTGAGAATTTGCGGTGACTATTGTTCCACTGTGAATACAGCTGTTAAGCCGGATGTGTATCCCTTACCCACAGCATCTGAACTTTTCTCAAAACTAGCTGGGGGAGTATTCTTCACTAAACTTGATTTGAAACAAGCTTAGCAACAGCTTCCAGTGGATGACAAAGCAGCAGACTTGCTAACTATTAACACCCATCGTGGCCTTTTCCGACCTCGGCGATTGCAGTTTGGAGTGTCAACAGCTGTTTCAATTTTTCAGAGATTTATGGACACTCTGTTCGCTGGAATTCCAGGAGTCCAGCCATATCTGGATGATATCCTAATTTCAGGTAAATCCATGGAAGACCACAATGCGCAGCTAAAGGCTGTTTTGAAGCATCTTTCAGAAACTAGTCTGAGGCTGCAAAAAGAGAAAAGCATTTTTGCAGCAACTCAAGTTGAGTTTTTGGGGTTTCGAGGATGGAGTTAAGCCAACTCGTGAAAAAGTGGAGGCTATTCAAAAAGCCCCTGCTCCACAAAACAAAACAGAGCTCCAGGCCTTCTTGGGGCAACTGAACTTTTATAACTGTTTCCTTCCCCACAAAGCTACAGTCATGGAACCCCTGCATCGCTTGCTGGACCACTCTGCCACGTGGCAGTGGGGAGCCAAACACGAAACAGCTTTTGCTCTAGCAAAATAGCTGCTGCAAACAGATAAGGTGCTGGTGCATTATGACGAAAAAAAAAAACCACTGGCAGTGGTCTGTGATGCCTCACCATATGGTCTTGGTGCTTTATTGTTCCACATGGAATGTGATGGCCAGGAAAGACCCATCTGTTTTGCTTCCAGAACTATGTCTTCCACTGAATGGAATTATGCCCAGATTGATAAGGAGGCTTTGGCTGTCATTTTTGCAGTCAGGAAGTTTCATCAGTATCTTGCAGGTCGTCATTTTGTGATTTTTACTGACCACAAACCCTTGCTGGGCCTTTTACACCACTCCAAGCCAATGCCTGCTGTTCTGTCACCACGGATGTTACGATGGAGTGTGATCCTTGGAGCTTATGACTATGAGCTATGTTACAGACCTGGGAAAAACATCGGAAATGCTGATGCCCTGAGCCATCTGCCCTTGCCCGGGCCTGACTCTATTACACCCCCACCCTTGGAGGTTTTGCTACTGGAAATGGTGCCAGATGCGCCTATGCATGTTGATCGAATTTCTAGCCTCATGCTCAAGGACCCTGTTTTGTCACGGGTGTTACGCTGGGCCCTGCACGGATGGCTAGCTGATATGAAAGACAGCTGTTTCAAACCCTTTCTGATGCGCCGCCATGAGCTCTCTGCCCACAAAAACTGTTTGCTAAGGGGAAGCCGTGTTGTGGTTCCAGACTTGGCGAGGGCGGAAGTACTTGCCATGTTACATGATGCTCATCCTGACATTGTGCACATGAAGGGACTCGCAAGGAGTTATGTGTGGTGGTCAGGTATGTACAAGGATATAGAGGAGACTGTCAGAGCATGTGATACCTGTCAGAAGTCACGTCATGCACCACCCAGGGCAAATGTGCACCCTTGGGAATGGACAATGAAAAGATGGTCCAGGTTACACATTGACTTTGCAGGCCCCTTTCAAGGTAAACTATTTCTCGTAGTAGTTGATTCGCATAGCAAATGGCTCGAAGTATCTCTGATGAGGTCCATGTCATCATCTGCTGTTATTAACACACTGAGACTTCTTTTTGCAACACATGGCTTGCCTGATGTCATAGTATCAGATAATGGGGCTACTTTCACCTTTGTAGAGTTCCAGGAGTTTGCTGAACGGAATAGCATTCGACACGTCACCACAGCGCCGTATCATCCAAGTTCAAACGGACAAGCTGAGCGCATGGTGCAGACAGCTAAGGAGTCTCTCTGCCGCATCACCAAAGGTGATGGGCAAACTCGACTTGCTCGCTTCCTGCTGTCACTGTCATGAAATGCAGAAGAACCCAAGTGCAGGCAACGGCGATGAAGGGGTTAACATATATATTTATTTAAACAAAACCGAACAAAAACACCCACAATGGGGGAAAACAGAACTAAGAACTATAACTAAAACAAGAGACTTCCCACGAGGGGGCAAAATGAAAACAAGACAAATAAACCAAACTCAAAGACACGACCAAACGTCTTAAATCATAAAAAGGCACAAAACTCACAAACACGAACAGGAACACGGGTAGGCACAGGAACAGGAACGGGAACGGGAACAGGAACATGAACACTAACACAATCCAGGACACCGCAATACATGCACATACATAATACAAGAGCACAGGACAAAGAAACAAGAGGGTATATATAGGGAGAGACAAACGAGGGATAACGACACGGGGCAGGTGTGGGTAATCAAACACTTAGGGAAAGATAACGAGGAAACAAGAGGAATGGGGCCAATGACAAGACACTGGAGAGAACGTATATTATTGTCAAACGGACAATAATATGTTTCTCTCCACACATAACCAAAGACCTTGTCATGGCTCTGCTACAGGACCAAGAAAAACATGACTAAGGAAGCAGAGCCATGACAGTCACTGCACGTCACACCCAACTCGGCAACAGGTTAAAGCCCTGCTGAGTTGCTCATGAATCCGCGACTAACCACTGCCCTTGACAGGCTACACCCTGATTATGAAAGCGACATGCACCACAGGCAGGAACTAAGTGCTGACAAATGCCAGGACACTGTAAGGGAATTCAAACTGAATGACATGGTGTACATGAGGAGTTACACCAAGGACTCCCAATGGATACTGGGGATCATTGTGGACATCACAGGTCCTTTGTCGTACAAGGTCAGTGCCTATGATGGACAGGTACACAGAAGACATGTTGATCAGCTACGGGAAAGAGTGGCAACTGTTGCCAACTCTCAAGGCCAGAGCCCAATGGCTGCACTGATCGTTTACCTGAGACTGTAGCATCTGGAATGCCTGAGCCACAGCCACCAGCACCAAATGAGGGAAGCCTTGAATCTGCTAAGAATGGAAATGGGTCGGGAGGCATATCTGGGACTCCTGGCCTGCGGAGGTACCCTGTAAGAGATCACCATCCTCCAAAAAGATTTGCAGACTTTCTGGACTGGGGAAAAGGAGTGTAATGTATTGGGTAACTGTTGTTTGGGGATGTTTCTTTAAGAGAACTGAATGGGGGGTAGGGAAGTAGGGTGTGTTTTCATGATACCAAAAAACAAGGCAGTTCAGCCAGGGAGTAATGGATGTAGCTATAACAGCCACATGTACTGTTGATGTATGTTCAGTAAAGGTTCTTAAATGTTACCTGTCTACCTCCATCATTGAAGAATCTTACAATTCCCAAAGCGAAAGTGAAACTATCCTCGCGCTCCACAGGCAAACAATAATTGCGAGTAATTAAATATTCTGTCTCCTAAAATGCAATCTAAAGTATGCCTATGCACAAACTAACATTCCGCTATCATACTGCTATACTGGAAAATGTCAAAACATTAAGATCATTTCTTGTTATCAAACTGTTTACTTTTGTGAAGAAACTAAGAAAATTAAGTAGTACAGTACAGTACAGTAGTACAGTCTAGCAGCTGTGAAGTTGGTACATATCCTTAGAAGCGTATATTTATTTTTAGACTTATTTGTTGACCAGTTGTGGTCTGTTCAATAAACAGTAAAAGTTCTGAACTATTCTATTGTGTTTTATTGTTCCAGTTTTATTGTTCCAGTAATTATAATATTTACAAATACAATATTTACAATAATAATATATTGATATATAAAATATTGAATTCATTAGGTGTCTCTAACATTGACCCACAGCAACAATAAAATAGTGTAGATTAGTGTCTACACTATTAGTAGACATGATTAAACATGATTAGACAATGTTTTATACAAATAACTTATACTATTTAGTTTCCATTTTATTCATTTAACATAATTAATATTGGGGGCATCCAAGTTTTTTTTCATATTTGATTTTTTTTTTAAAGGTAACGCGATAATTACATTCCCTAGTAATTGTTTACTTTTATAATGATGTAACTCAGTTACTAACTAAATTACTATTTGTGAGAAGTAACTAGTAACTATAATTAATATTTTTTTAGGTAACGTGCCCAACACTGTTCACAACGCTGCTGAGAGCAACTTTTACTAAGGAACAGAAAGAAATCTTAAGCTAAAAAAAGGGCGGGATGGCCTCATTGCTATAAGGATGATGTCAGCAAACTTACTAACTATGACCACAGTGATTGGCTGATAGAGGATGGGTCTCTGTCAGTCATTTAACCATATAAATATTATAGAATGAGGTCTCATGCTGACATATTTAAATTAAGATCTTAAAATAAAAATGTAGTCATATTCAAATAAAATATTTTAATATATAATTATTGCCATATTCTAATTAAGATCATAAAATATACACTAAGTTACTAATTCAACAAGTGAAGGGTTCATTTACAAAAACAGATTTTTCTTTCAAAATTCAAGTTTTTGTGCATTCCAATTAATATTAATCAAACTGTTTGTTTTTTATTAAGTATCAATAACTTTAAAAAATACAGCTAACAAATATATTAAAACACAATAAATTATTTTAAAAAAGGAGTTATCTTGTGAAAATAAACTATATGTTCATTTAAAGTACATAAAGTATATGTTTGGCTAATTGTAAGCACTTTGCCTGTCTCATAAACAGTTAGCAGATATTAGTAGTCTTTATGGTTAAGATCATGAAATCTTTCTAAAATGTTTACGTTTCAAGGTGGACTGCCGGTGGTGTTACAGCCATTTAAGGGTTGTTTTGAGTTGGTCTTAGTGACTTAGGAGTCCTCTTCACTACCCCTAACGTCTCACAGGTTTAGGAGCTAGTTTTAGCGCTAAAACGCTTTGTGAAATACTCGTAGCACAAAAATTTAGGAGTCCTAAAATCAGGACAGACACACCCATTATTTTTAAGAGTTTCTCCAAAATCGGCAAGTTGGGAGCTACTTTTAGCCTTAAGATGTTTTGTGAATACTGGCCCAGATTTCAGTTCTTAGAGCCAGAGCTACAAAGTCCTTAAATCATTTCATCCTATTTTTAAGTGAACTTTATGTGTATACCGTGCTTTCCATGATAAGAGGGTTTTATGTCAGCATGGCTGTGCCACTGTATACAATGTGAACTTTATAGAAAAAAGTATCTAAAACTATTAAATACAGGTTAGAAACTAATTCAGTGTTGTAAAATATATTCACTGTATCCTCCCACGCATTAGTCTATCGGAAAACCCCCACTGCTCTGTGTCCCCACAGTTTGGTTCTTGCTCAGAATGTCACTGTGTCAGTGAAATGTCATTTACACACAAGCACAGACACATCTGCACATATCTGGGCAAATGGAACGGGAAGTTTAGCATTTCATTTTACAGAGGACAAAATATATTTATTTCCTTAGCATATGACCTTGGCTAGTTGGAGGATGGAGGTTGCAGGTGGCTGTGCAAGCGGCCTGGGATGGTTATGTGGGGCAACCCGCTCATGTGTGTTTCTGAGTAAAACCACATTGTCCTCGCTGCTGTCTTAGCAAACATGGACAGAGAGGCAGGCGACTGTTTGTTTCCTGTAAAGCAGGTGCAAAACCAAATATAAACACACACTTACAAAGTAACACTATGCCTGTATCAAAGTAGAAATATGGGCCATTGAATGTTTTGATATAAAGTCCTAATGGTAGACAAATAGTTCATAAAATGCAGTTTATCAATTAATAGACACTACTGTGCATTAAAGGCACCAGGCAGACTAAGCCACAGAATGATTAATTTCTAAACTTGCTTAGACTGGCCCTTAACCTATTTACCTGGTTAAAGAGAGAGAGAGAGAGAGAGAGAGAGAGAGAGAGAGAGAGAGAGAGAGAGAGAGAGAGAGAGAGAGAGAGAGAGAGAGTCATGAGATGAACCTGCTACTAAGCAGCAAGTTGTTTGATTCTTGCGCTCTGATTTTAGGTTTTGCTCAGTGTTTAAATGTATATCCACAACCAGACTTGGACCACTAGTATAAAATAAGGGAGAAAAGACAAGCAGGTAAGAAATCCAGGAAATAGCATAGGCCTATAATGTGCATCTCTTTTAAACTTAAACATTAAAGTAAACTTTGCAGTATATAGCTAGCCTATGTTTGATTGTGCAGTTCGTCATCAGAACATACTTCCAGACTGACAGAACACTGTAAAATGCAGTGATATATTAACAAAATGTCATTCTTACATCAGTTTAATATTTTCAAACTCCAGTATAAATATTTACTGTAAATATATACATCATAGTAAGGATGACACCCGTAATAACATGACCTCCTATTCTTATCTTTCAAACACACATGCTTGTTTCACGTGCTTCTGTGAGCAAATTAATCATTTGCCCAAAGCGCAACAAGAAAGATTTTAAGTGAAATCATAAGATACTTTTGCAGAGCAAAGCAAACTTTGATGTAATAGGAGGAGCAGGACACGTCAGTGTGTGCATTTGATGCCACTTAACGAAATCACACATTTAAGGAAAGACGATTTGCACATGGAGGTTAGTGCTATAAATAAATAGACCTGTAACTTACGAATTTTAATTACATTTTAATCTAATATTAGTATGGTTTAACAAAACACGCGGCATGCGCGCAAGTTTTTTTGGCTATTATACGGATTTCACTATACTTCTAGATGTCATCTTCCATATTATATACTTAGAATAGAGTTAGATGCTTTTATTAATCGCATTAAGAGCTCGTGACACTCACCGCAAGTGTAGTGCTATCAACTGGTGCTTTGAATACACCGAGTGCTGTACATCTGCAGTGATGTAGGCAAACAGAGAGTGCAAATGTGTTTTGTTTGTTTTGTTTAGATGTGTGGAAACGTCAGATTTGGAAAAGCACTGTAGACGTGTCAGGTAGGAGATCTACAAACTTTTTTGAGTCGGGTGCGAACTATAATTAAAACACACATGATCTTGTCAAAAGATTATGTATAAATATATGATATCATGTGCAATAATAAGCTCATATGGTATGAATATACACCGGACGCGACCAGTGTGGGCAAAATTTAAAATTAGAATGGGTTCTAATATGTTTCTAATGTCTTTTGTCGTGTGGTGTCGGTGTAGACACGATGTAAGTACGGTTTAAAAAGAGCTGAAGACTAGTCTTTAAGTTGGGTTTTTCTTTATTTAAGCATCAAGACAATCATGTAGACAAACTAAATCTGCATGTCTGTTAAGGGTTTTAGTAACCTGCATGGTGTGACATGCGATTTAAACCATGAATTGTTAAGTTTTTATTCCATAAATAGATAACAGATTAGATTACATTAGCCATGGATTCTTAGTAGAGCAGTTTAAATGATGATGTTTTTTGCATTCAAACACACATCATCTTTACTCTTTTGCAGTTTGCTGTTTTTACTTCTTGTTTTAACCAGATTTTTCATCATTCACCTTTTAGCGATGGCAAAAGCTTTTAAACCGCAAACATTACATTTCACTTTTCTGTCCTTTGATGTTTTGAGTTTGTTCTGCTTTGGGTTAGTCTTCATCATTTTTGGTTAGGCCTATCTTAGCCCGCAAAACAAGTCAATAGCTTAGGCAAATGTTGGATGAGAATACGGTATCATTCTTACATTAATCACACCTAAATCAGACAAACAAATTCTAATTTTAGCTGCAGGAAGTGAATGGGTTTCTTCAATGCATGTTTTAATACAGCACTTCCTCGTCAGCTGGAGAGTTGCCATAGCGATTCAGCCCATATTGAGTGCAACATTTCTGCGGTAGCAACGTTGATGATGTTTCGCTATGTGTTGAGCTCATAGAAAAACTACAGAGATGCAGACATTACAGAAAGTGAAAAAATGCCTTCTTACCATAGAGGGACTGTTGTGAAAACATGGTCCTGTTTTATTAGTTTTCACACTCGTGAACCATGCAGCTTGTTGTCTTGGATTATATTTTCCATTGCAGAACATTGCTGTGTTTAGGATTTTTGTTGGAAGTTACATTTGGAGGTTTTTATCTTTTCTAATTAGAATTTTATTTTGCAAGCCCGAGTGCTGGAAATGGCTGATACTTAAAAAAATACTTATTATGGTTTTGTTCCAGGGACGCTATGTTCAGACTTCAAGAACACTTGCTTGCATGCTGCTGTCATAGATATTATGGAACTACAATTTTGTTTTACTAACAAACTGTGCCTCTTACTTTGGCTTCTTACTCTGTTTTTATTTAGATGTCTCAACATCAACACGGGAGACTGGAGAGAGGGAGGGAGAGCAAACCTTTAAATAAAAAGAAAAGTGAACAGGGTACTTTCTTTTTATTGTTTTCACAAAGTTTGGTTCCCTACATTTTTGGAAACTTAAATCTAAGGGTAACTATCAGATAGTCTTCTGATACATTTTTGTGGCTGAAAGTCACTGTACACCCTGACCATAAAACGTTTGTCCAAGCATTTAGTCCAAATGCAATGAAGTCGAGAGGCGGTTTTAACATGTACGTGACCACTAGCCAGGGCTGCGTTCAGCCCCAACAAAATGTTGCAAAACGTTTTTTAAACGGCAACGTCTTGGTTACGAATGTAACGTCTCGGTTACGTTGTAACCTCGGTTCCCTGATGGAGGGAACGAGACGTTGTGTCGAACCAACAGATGGGGTTCGTCCCTGAGAACCAATCGTTTCCGACTGCTTAGAAAAGGCCAATGAAAATTGGCAAATGAAATTTGCATGCCGGACTCCGCCCCGGACATCCGGGTATAAAAGGGAGACGGCGTGCATCATTCATTCACCTTAGTTCTGAGGAGCCTGAGACCTCTCACGACTGCTGCAGAGGACAGCACGTGTTGTGGCAAGAGAACACAACGTCTTGTTCCCTCCATCAGGGAACCGAGGTTACAAACGTAACCGAGACGTTCCCTTTCTGTCGGTCTCTCGACGTTGTGTCGAACCGACAGATGGGGTTCCAATGGAAAACGCCATAACACTGTGCCCTGTCACAATCTCAACGAAGCGACGGTGACTGGCCTGGGCGTGTCAGCCGTGAACGCTACCGCGAAATTGTAACCTACCAGTGGGTAGGTAGGGGGTCCCAGAGCTTTCTTGAAAGGTGGGAAGGCCCCTACCTTCGGCCTCACAGGCGGCGGCCTTGTTTCTCTAACAGCGAGAAGCCGCCCGGAACCGTAAGGCACTGAATAAGCGCTACTTCCTCAAGTGGGGGATGCGCTACAGAGACCACTTCCTACCGCAGGGAGGAGAAAAGTGGAGATACCAACATGGTCTCACCGATGGGGAAGAACTCATGGGAAGAAAGTGCGGCTGAAGAGAAACCGCGAGGTGGAGGTCCACCCGGGGAGGTCATGGGTTACCAAGGTGGGAACCAGCATGAGGATACATCAGATGGAACCGCCCTACTGGGGAGTTGCAACGTCTGGTAGCACTAGGTCCGGTTAGAGCTATGCTGCGAATAACTCAGGTGATACCCGGCCTAAGGGGCAGGGCTGCTCTGCCCAGCCCGCCCCAGGGGGTGCTTGCTTAGTGATAGATGGAGTGCCTGTTCTTCGCCCAGTGGGGAAAGAATGGAGGCTAATCGGTATACTGACCCACTCGAGAGAGGGGGAAAAGAACCGAACAGGCGTACACCCTTCCAGTTGCCGGTCCTACATGTGGCCATGCAGGACGCGGGCTGACACCGGCTCTACGTGGAGTTTGTAAAACCTCGCGAAGGTGTTGGGTGTAGCCCAACCCGCAGCTCTGCAAATGTCTGCGAGAGAGGCCCCCCGTGCCAAGGCCCAAGAGGAGGCAACACCCCTGGTGGAGTGGGCCCTCACTCCTAGGGGGCACGGGCGATTTAGGGATTGGTAAGCTGCCTTGACAGCGTCCACAATCCAGTGGGCCAACCTCTGCTTGGAGACAGCTCTCCCCTGTTGCTGACCTCCGAAACAGACAAAGAGCTGATCCGAGCTCCTGAAACTCTGTGTGCGGTCTAAGTAGAGGCGCAGCGCGCGTACTGGACACAACACGGACGGGGTTGGGTCTTCCTTCCCAGTGGGGAGTGCCTGTAAGTTCACCACCTGGTGTCTAGGGGGAGTGTTGGGAACTTTGGGCACGTAGCCGGGCCGGGGTCTCAGGATAGCGTGAGAATCACCGGGCCCAAGTTCTAGGCAAAAAGACACCTCCGAGGGGCTCCACGACCTCATCAAGGTCGCAAGAGGGTACGGAGTGCGGGTGAGGCGGTAGCCTTCCCGCGCCCCATAGGAACCAAATGATCAGGTTGTGCTGTCCTAGAGACTTACCAGCAACTGGGTCGTGATGAGCGGCAATAGCGGCTACATACACGTTCAGTGTGGAAGGGGAGAGATTACTCTCGAGTCTCTAGAAGGACAGCACGTTCCCAATATCCCGAGGGGTATCACCACCGCCGAGGATGCCATGTGCCCAGGAGCCTCTTGTTTCAGGGGGCCTGCTGACTGCTTGAAATATTCCAGGCAGTTCAACACTGACTGAGCGCGTTCTGTAGTCAGTCGCGCTGTAATGGAGACAGAGTTGAGTTCCATACCAAGAAAGAGGATGCTCTGCACAGGGGAGAGCTTGCTCTTTTCTCGGTTGACCTGTGGTCCCAATCGATCTAGGTGGCGAAGCACTAGGTCCCTGTGTGTACATAACAGATCTCGCGAGTGTGTCAAATGAGCCAGTCGTCGAGATAGTTTAGTACCCTCACACCTCTCTCCCTGAAGGGAGTGAGGGCGGCTTCCACGATCTTCGTGAAGACTCGTGGGGACAGGGACAGACCGAAAGTACTAATATGCCCGACCCTCGAAAGCGAACCGTAGGAACGGGCGATGACGAGGGAGAATCGAGACATGAAAGTAAGCGTCCTTCAGGTCGATTGCCATGAACCAATCTTGACATCTGATAGATGCCAGGATGCGCTTCTGCGTGAGCATCCTGAACGGCAGCTTAAGTAGGTGCCTGTTCAGGGTACGCAGATCTAGCAACCCCCTTTTTGGGGACGATGAAGTACGGGCTGTAAAACGGCCCAAAGCACGGGAGAATCCTTGCCTCTGACTGAGGTTTGAGAGGATGCCCCGAAACTTGGGCGGGCATCTGGGGAGTTGGACTGCGTAGCCGAGATGTATCGTATCCCGTAGTGGGGTGGTTCGATGGCCGGCATTGCGGATCCCTCGCCGTGGGGGGGCCCCCGAAGAGGAGAATGGCTCTGCTGTTTTACCTGCCTGGCGATGATGTAGCACAACGCACCATCAATTGAGAGTGTTTAGGCTGATGATTATCCTCGACATTGGGTTTCGCCTCAACGTTGAGTTGCCGAACACCGTCGTGTAGAGGGTGAGAGCGGCTGTGATAATACCCAGACAATGATGTAGCACAACACACCATCGATTGAGATTGCTTAGGCTGCTGATTATCCTCGACATTGGTTCTCGCCGTGACGCAGCGTCGAGTTGCTGAACACCGTCGTGTAGAGGGTGAGAGCGGCTGTGATAAACACCCAGAGAGAGAAAACTCTTAGAAGTGGGCTGTTGGGACGGGGCAGGAACCGTCCCGGATCGACCAACCAGCAATGGAATGGCTGGGGTTGGGCCCGAAGGTATTCTCGATCTCCCTGGGGTCTTCCCATGAGGGCCGCTTCGGCTTCCGCCGCGGCTGCTGACGGGGTGGTGGTCTCCTCTTCGATGTCTTCTTCCGGGGGGCCGCCTGAGTGGGGGGCGCCAAAACCGTAAGGCGTCGAAGAGGACCAGGGCTGCTGGGAAGCAGACTGTGCACGGGATCTCGATGGCCAGAGGGCGGTCGAATCACAGCAGGGGAGGATATGCTTGATATCCTCTGTCTGCTTCTTTACTGTCGAGAACTGCGGCTCGACAGTATCACCAAACAGCCCCCCCTTGCGAGATGGGTGCGTCGAGAAAGCGGACTTTCTCGACATTATTCACCTGTGCAAGGTTCAGCCAGAGGTGTCTCTCCTAGACCACAAGTGTGGACATCGCCCGACCCAGGGCCCGCGCGGTCACCTTGGTCGCCCGTAGAGTGAGGTCGGTGACGGCGCGGAGTTCCTGCATAAGCGCTGGGTCGGTCTTACCCTCGTGGAGCTTTAGGCTCCTCAGACCAAAGGTGAATGAATGAGCACGCAGGCTTCCCTCTTATACCCGGACATCCGGGGAGGAGCCCGGCATGCAAATTTCATTCGCCAATTTTCATTGGCCTTTTCTAAGTAGTCGGAAGCAATTGGTTCTCAAGGACGAACCCCATCTGTCGGCTCGACACAACGTCTCGTTCCCTCCATCAGGGAACTCTTGGTTACGGATGTAACCTCGGTTCCCTGATGGAGGGAACGAGACGTTGTGTCGAACTGACAGAATGGGGTTTGTCTTGAGAACCTATCATCTTCTGAGTATTTAGAAAAGGCCAATGAAAATTGGCAAATGAAATTTGCATGCCGGGCTCCTCCCCGGATGTCCGGGTATAAGAGGGAAGCCGGCGTGCTCATTCATTCACCTTTGGTCTGAGGAGCCTAAAGCATCCTCCCCCGACCGCTGGGGTGGGCAGCCAATGTTGTGGCATGAGGGACACAACGTCTCGTTCCCTCCATCAGGGAACTGAGGTTACATCCGTAACCAAGACGTTCCCTTTCTGTCGGTCTCTCGACGTTGTGTCGAACCGACAGAATGGGGTTCCTATGGAAAACGCCACAGCACTGAGCCGCGTCACAATCTCTGCGGAGCGACGTTGATGAACACGCTAACACGAAATTATGACCCTCCAGTGGAGTGGAAGGGGGACCCAGAGCTTTACACAAAGTTGGGAAGCCCCTGTCACCGGCCGTCACGGGCGGAGGCCTAGTTCTCTAAATGGCGAGAAGCCGCCCGGCACCGTACGGGCCACTGGGTAAGCATTATTCCCCCAGGGGGGGAAAAACGCTGCAGAGGCCACTACCTACCGTAGGGAGGAATAGGTGGAGACACCACATGGTCTCACCATCAGGGGAGAACTCATGGGAAGAAAGTGCGGACAGGAGTTAACCGCAAGGTGGGAGTCCACCTGGGGAGGACATGGGTTGCCAAGGTGGGAACCATTCATGAGGATACATCAGACGGAACAGCCCACGGAGGGGGGTTACCACGTCTGGAGCACTAGGTCCGGTTAGAGCTATGTGGGAGATAACTCAACTGTTCCCCGGCCTAAGGGGGCAGGGCTGCTCTGCCCAGCCTGTCCCCTGGAAGGGTGCTTAGTGATGGATGGAATGCCTGTTCTTTACCCGAGGGGAATGAAGTGAGGCGGGATCGCCACTGCTCCCCCCGGCGGGGGAAGGGCTTCCGCAGGCGTACACCCTACCGGCTGCCGGTCCCACACCTTGCCAGGATGCGGGCTGACACCGGTTCCGCTCGCAGGTATTAGAACCTCACTGAGTTGTTGGGCATAGCCCAACCCGCAGCTCTGCAGATGTCTGCCAGAGAGGCGCCCTGAGCCAGTGCCCATCAGGGGTGTGCCTCACTCCCAACGGGCAGGGGCGAATAGAGATCGGTATGCCCTAACAAGGGCATCCACGATCCAGTGCGCCAGCCTCTGTTTGGAGACAGCCCTCCTGCTGACCGCCGAAACAGACAAAGAGCTGCTCAGAGCTTCTGGGCTCTGCGTGCGGTCCAAGTAGAGGCGCCGTGTGCGTACTGGACACAACACGGATAGGTTGGGTCTTCCTCCCCGGTGGGGAGCGCCTGCAGGTTCAGCACCTGGTCTCTCGGGAGAGTGGTGGGAACCTTGGGCACGTAGCCGGGGCGGGGTCTCAAGATAACGTGAGAATCCTGGCCCCAAGTTCTAGGCAATCTGTGGACACGGAGGGTGCTTGCAGATCCCCTACGCTCTTGGAGGTGAGCGCCATGCGGAAAGCCGTCTTTATCAGGACTGAGAAAGAGCGGCAACCCCGAGAGGCTCGAAGGGGGGTGATCACCCTCTCGCGCCCCTTAGGAACCTAATGACCAGGCCGTGCTGTCCCAGAGGCTACCCAGCACTTGGGTCATGATGAGTGGCCGAAGCGGCTACATACATTCCCAGTGTGGTGGGGGAGAGATTACTCCCCAGTCTCTCTTGAGGACGGGACAGCTCGTACCCGACCGAGCAACTCCGCGGGTCTTCTCGCCGAGAAGAGTACCAGGACGAGAAGAGGCGCCACCTATGGGCGTATAGCCGCTCAGTGGCCGAAGCCCTAGCCTGAGTGACGTCCCAACCAGACCGGGGGTGGGTCACTCAGGATCTCCTCGTCCCGTCCAGACATGGAGACCAGGTTCTGCCTGGGATGCCGTAACGTGCTCCTTCCCCTGGGGAAGCAGTTCGCCAGGGGGAGCGGCCAGGGGGGAGTCGTTGTCAGAGCCTTAGCTCCGAGAACCAAGTCCTGGTTAGGCCAAGGGGCGTAACTAGGACCACTTGATGCTCCTCTTCCCTGGCCTTGCACAGGACCTGTGCAATGAGGCTCACTGGGGGGAAGCATACTTCCGCTTGTCCCGCAGCCAGCTGTGCTCAAGGGCATCCGTGCCTAGGGTTGCCTCGGACAGGGAGTGCCAAAGAGGACAATGGGTGGAGTCCGGGGAGGCAACAGGACCACCTATGCCTGGCCGAACCTCTCCCAAATGAGCTGGCTGCGCGGGGATGGAGTCGCCACTCCCCGCGAGGCGTCGACTGACGAGAGAGCGCATCGGCTGTCTGGTTCAGGACGCCTGGGATATGTGTGGCTCGCAGGGAACTGATCACCTGCTGACTCCAGAGGAGGAGGCGCCGGGCGAGTCATGTTTAGCTGCCGTGAGCGAATCCAATGATATACGCCACAGCAGCTGTGCTGTCCGACCGGACCAGCACGTGCCTGCCCTGCACGAGAGGTAGTAGCCTCCTCAATGCAAGTAGCACAACCAACAACTGTAGGCAGTTGAAATGCCATCGCAGGCGGGGGCCCGTCCACCGCCCCGACACTGCTTGCCCGTTTTCACACGGCACCCCAACCCCAAGAAGGTCATGGAGACCAGGGGGTTAGGGTGTGTCTGCAGAAAGCGTGTGACCATACGCCTGCTGCCGGTGTGCCACGCTCTCCAAGGAACTTGACTCTGTAGCCAGTGTTGGAGCAGTCGTATGTGCATCGACCCGAGGGGGACCACCCCCGCCGAGGATGCCATGTATCCCAGGAGCCTCTGAAATTGTTTCAGGGGGACCGCTGACTGTCTGAAAGCTTCAGGCAGTTCAACACTGATCGGGTGCGCTCTGTAGTCAGTCGCACTGCCTCTGGGAGGCCGCGTGGGTGCGGGCTTCCTCGTCGCGGGTCTCGCGCCCCCCGCGGGGGGTGAGCAGGGCCGCTCATGAGGACAGAGTCGAGTTCCCTACCGAGAAAGAGGACGCTCTGCACCGGGGAGAGCTTGCTCTTCTCAGTTGACCTGTAGCCCCACCGATCTAGGTGCCGGAGCACCAGGTCCCTGTGTGTACACAACAGATCTCGAGAGTGCGCCAAACTGAGCCAGTCGTCGAGATAGTTTAGTACCCGCACACCTCCTTCCCTAAGGGGAAGGAGGGCGGCTTCCACGACCTTCGTAAAGACTCGTGGAGACAGGGACAGACCGAAGGGGAGGACCCTGTACTGATATGCCCGTCCCTCGAACACGAACCGTCGGAACGGCCGATGTCGAGGGAGGATCGAGACATGAAGTACGCGTCCTTCAGGTCGATTGCCATGAACCAGTCCTGACACCTGACGGACGTCAGGATGCGCTTCTGCGTGATCAACCTGAAAGGCAGCTACTGTGTAGGTGCCTGTTCAGAACACACAGACCCAAGATAGGGCGCAACCCCCCGCCTTTCTTGGGGACAATGAAGTACAGGCTGTAAAACCCGCTGAACATCTCGGCTGGTGAGACGGGCTCGATCACTCCCTTCACCAGAAGGGTGGCGGCCTCGGCCCGAAGTACGGGAACATCCTAGCCTCTGACTGAGGTATATCGGATGCTGAACTTGGCGGGCGTGAGGCGACTGGATCGCGTAGCCGAGACGGATCGTCTTCCCTAGCCAGCCTGACAGCCTGGGAAGCCGGACAGGCTCCCAGAAATGAGACGGGGACTAAAGGTACGATCTTTTTCATCGTCCCCCCGGGGGGTGGTTCGATGGCTAGCAGTACGGATTCCTTGCCGGGGGAGGTCCCCCGGGGAGGAGATCGGCTCTGCTGTTTTTCCTGCCTGGCGACTGCGCAGCTCAACGCACTGTCTGACTGAGAGTGCTGAGGGCTGGTGTTTATACTCGACATTGCGCTTCGCCATGACGCAACGTCGAGTTTGCCGTTCACCGTCGTGCAGAGGGTGAGAGCGGCTGTGGTAACCCAGAGAGAGAGAGGAAACTCTCCTTTTTTGAGAGTAAGTGGGCGCTAGCCCCCCGGAGGGGGCCAGCAGATGGAGAGACGGGGCAGGATCCGTCCCTATCCGACTTCCCAGCGATGTGGCTGGGGTCGGGCCCAATGGTAGCCTCGATCCCCCTGAGGTCTTCCCATGAGGGCCGCTTCGCCGCGGCTGCTGATGGGGCGATGGTCTCCTCTTCGCTGTCTCCTCCAGGGGGGGCCGCCTGAGTGGGGGGCCCCAGAGCTGGAGGGCGTTGAAGAGGACCAGGGCTGCTGGGAAGCAGACAGTGCACGGGACTCGACGGCCGAGGCGGCCGAGTTGCGGCACGGAGGACTGCTTCTTACTGTCGAGAACCCTCCGGGGAGGCCGCGTGCGGGTCTCGCGCCCCCCCGACGGGCGGGGGGTGAGCGGGGCCGCTGCGGCTCGACAGTAACACCAACCAGCCCCCCCTTGCGAGACGGGTGCGTCGAGAAAGCGGACCTTCTCAGCGTTACTCATCTGCGCAAGGATCGGCCAGAGGAGTTTCTCATGGACCACAAGTGTGGACATCGTCCGACCCAGGGCCCGCGTGGTCACCTTGGTCGCCCGTAGAGCGAGGTCGGTGGCGGCGCGGAGTTCCTGCATAAGCGCTGGGTCGGTCTTACCCTCGTGGAGCTCTCTCAACGCCCTGGCCTGGCAGGAGCCATAGCGTGGAGAGAGGAGGCAGCCTGGTCCGCCGCAATGTAAGCTCTCGACACCAGAGATGCCGAGACACCACATGCTTTGGACGGGAGTCTAGGTCGAGCCCCCCCAGGTGGCCGCCACCTACGGGCACGAGTGCACCGCGGCGGCAACTCCACCTGGGGACACCGACGCATCCTCCAGCTGTCTCAACCTCGAGGGAAGAGAGGGTGACAGAACTTTGTTTGACGTGAAACGTGCCGGAAGGGGCGTTCCAGGTCTTGCAAAGTTCCTCATGCACTTCCGGTAAACACGGCACTGGGGGCGGGCGCGGCTTGGAGCCGCGCTCAAACCCGAGGCGCCATGTAGCCAGCCGCGAGCGCCGGGAGAGGCAGTGCGGGCACTGCAACCCAACACTCACGGCGGCCCGGGAAAGCATGGCTGACATTTCGACGTCCGCTTCTTCCTGGGCTCGACCCCCCGAGGGAGGGAGCCCGAGGAATCGTCGGAGTCGGATGGCAGTACGTCACCCCCCGATGCTGCAAGAGACATCTCATCATCACGCATCGTGTCCGAATACGTGATTGAGGAATAAGACGGCGGACCGTCTCCTGGGGAACGGTCAGACGAGCGAGACGAGGTGTGAACGGTCCGTGAGCCCGTGGCTGGCGGATTATCGCTCACAGTAATCCTCATATCACCCTCGCTGCTTGCCGTAGCGGACGGCAGGGCCGTAGTCCTGCCGCCACGGAACGGGGAGCAAACGAGGTGGTGGCTGAGTCCCGTGGGAACACAGCCACCTGTGACGCAACGTCTGAATCGTCACCGCCCGCAGTGCGGGCAGGACGTATCCACAACGTCTGCCCCAGCGTACTGGAAGCAGGCATCGTGTCCGTCCCCCTCCTCGATGAGTGTGTTGCACCCATGAGAACAGCGGGACAAGCCACACTGGAGAAATTTGCTCTTTTAGAAAAGGAAATTTGCTCGAACACCTCTGGAACTGCCGAGACGCCCAGGGGAGAGTCACTACAGGAAGGGACCGTCCGCTGTCCACGTCGTAGATTCCAGCAGAAAGAATGATCACCAAGATCGTAGAGAAGCTCATCAGATGCGTAGGCTCTGAAGAACAAAAGGTGAATGAATGAGCACGGGGAGGAGCCCGGCATGCAAATTTCATTCGCCAATTTTCATTGGCCTTTTCTAAATACTCAGAAGATGATAGATTCTCAAGACAAACCCCATTCTGTCGATTCGACACAACGTCGAGAGACCGACAGAAAGGGAACTGAGGTTACATCCGTAACCAAGACGTTTCCAGGAAACATGTCGTTCAACCAGGAAACCGCAGCAAAACGTTGCGCACCGGTTTGAGCTTGAACAAGCACTAGGTGTAGTAACCATAAACTCTTCATATTGAAAAAGTTATGTGCTGTTTAACACTGTGTGCCTAAAAATCATGGTAAACATAAGAATATATTATTAAATTACCAACGGAGTCTGTATTCATTTCATTTTTATTTGATTAAACAACACAAAATAACATGTTTATTATATTTGTACGAACAGAGTTTTAGCTCTTTTAAAAACACGCATTAATAAGTATTAATTGAACTGAGGGTGTTATAATAAACCCGAAACGCACGTGATCGTTGTCTGGCCAATCATGAAAGGCTATGTCGTCATCACAGCCTGGTGCAGCCGCTCCTGAGATGCTGCTCCGGCTGAGCAAGCCGGTTGTTCTCGAAACGCTCTCGCGCTACTTTAATACCCCACGTGAAAGTCACGTGGCGTCGGCGCCGGTTCAAGTCGGACAAAATTTCTAACCGGCATGCACTGCTTCAAGACAGATTTAGATCGATCTGCGCAGCGCCGCGTCAAGTCGAACACACCTCCTCTGTTTGTCGTATTTACGTAAGTCACGTGACGTATAAAAAAGTCACATAACCTTTCGCGGTATGTTTTAGCAGAACATTTGGAAAGATAGGATGTAAGGAAATCACATTATATGATGGCCCAAATGCAGGAAAACCTATGGAAGCATATTGGTTGTTATTTTCAATTTGAAATGCAATCCGCAAAATGGCAATTCAGTATGTAAAATGACAATGCAATTGTGTATTTAAATATACATTTGAAATAACATGTGCAACATTAAGTGCAAAATGAAAATAAAATTTTGCATAAAATGTAATTTTTTTTAAATTAAATTATATCAGTTACATTGGTCAGTTCCTACACTAGTTTTAATATTTAAATGGATATTTTTAACGCTTTTTAAGTTGCAAAATGAAAATGAAAATGCATTCCCCGGATTGATTATATATGTTTAAGATCGTCAAGCAAAACTGTAGCAAAATTAAAATTCTAATGCTATTTTCCCTAAATGCATTAACATTAACAGGTTGAACATTTGGGATTGCATTTTTATTTACACACAGCGCGTTGGGTGTTACAAAATTCAATGTGGACTTGAAAATGCATTTCGAGCTGGCCACGCCCCCTCTCTGGTACAGCGTCATTGCGTGAAGGCGGAGCCAACATCGCTTATTACGTGCATGGATGTGCGGCTGCAGAGCTGATAAAAACATTTAATCGCATGCACGTGAATTGGAGCACAAAGACAAAAATTACTTACGTGTTTTTCAAGATTATTACGTGTCTGTAGACGATAGAACTAGTAGCTACATTGCTAGAACATCTCGTAGAGAATTCTCTGCCTTATCAAGCGGTGAGCTCGTCTGTTGAAGGTCTCATAATCACTATAAGTTGACTTGCTCATAGGTGTTTCATCATGAACACATTCAGTATTTTGATTATTGTCTTTTTTGTCACAATATCTTCACACAATCGTTCAGAAATGGTTTTTCAGAATTCAAATAATGTAAATAAAGTCTTGCATTTCTTATATGAACAAACATTTCAACAAAACACACTCACAAAGAACATATTTTTTACATTTTAATAGATGTATAGTATATTAATAATTGCAACAGGAATAATAAACATTTAGAAATTAAGACTCCTCAAAAGAAGAGTTTACTTTCAGTCCCATTTTATCATGTGTTTGTAAAAAATGTAAAGGGCTCCCTGGAACCTTCCAGGTGTTCCATGAGACAATGAGGGCCATTTCTTTGTTCTCTTCATCCACTGCCAATGCTGTGCAAAAGGGGCACAGTTTGTACACCGTTGCATCTGAGGTATTTTCTTCTCTCTTAGAATTGCCGTATGTCTCTACAATGGATGAAATGAAAAGTGCATAACACACGTACTCACTGTCTAAACTGACAAAGTAACTAACAGTTAAGTGCCTTAAAGTAACGTACCACAAACACACAAACCATAAATAAATGAGCTATGCATTGAATAAATAAAAATAATCAATAAATAATAACAAATAATAAAGATAGACATAGCTGCTTTGCCGCAAAGCCCCCTTACAACAACCTATCTAAAAAGAAAGCACAGTGTCCGCAGAAATAAAACACACAAAATGATTGAATACTATAATGATTTTAAACTTCAATTATAACATGTGAAAGATGTGCACATAATAGTTGCGATAAACACATAACTTAATATATACATTAATTTTTCACAACATAAACAAAAACTGGAAAAAACGCATGGCGCTGCCGGCCCACCCCTTCTGCCCTGAGACTGGTGGTCTGGAACGTGTGTCTTAAAATGAGTGGCCGTGGGCCTGCAGCTGGATATATCTCATGCTTAGTGGTACATCCGGTTTTCATTGGCATGTGTCAATGGATAGTGACATGCGTCACTTAAAATGCGTGACACGTGACAGTGGATAGTGCTATAGGTGTCACTGCACAAGGCAGGAATAATAACAAATTGTGCTGTTTAGCCACCTAAAAACACCACAAGGAAATATTCACAGTGATCAGCCTTATTTTCGCGACAAAAAAATGCACATAACATTACATCGCAGTACTGCATATTACGTCACGTGTCTTATACGGGATCTTCACAGGATGTGTGTGAACGCATGCACAGATTCCAGAAAATCACTGGCAGTGTGAATAATGTACAAATTATGACATATGAAGCAAATTCCTGGACACATTTCCATATATTTTCCAGGATCTCTGTATGAAAAGGGCTTATTACTAGTTACCTCAAAACTGACTACCATAGCTATTAAAAGGGAGTTGCTCCCAACTTATGCACTTTCTTTTCTTCTGTGGAACATAAAAGGAGATTGAGTTTAAAGAGACGGAACAGGGCGTCAACATTCACTTCCATTAATTTGAAAAATGCACCAACATTCTTTATTGTTTCTACTTCTGTATTCTGTAGAAGAAATGACACCAGAGTTTTTATTTTCATGCGAACACATCTGGGTACCATTGGTCTATTCATTACATTAACTATATATTTCCACAAAGTTAGACAACTGTAAAGTGTTAAAATGCATGAACTATGTTTCAATCTATAATTGGTTGGTCTAATGGTTAGAGAGTTGGACTTGTGACCAGAAGGTTGCCGGTTCGATTCCCAGGGCTGGCGGGTAACGACTGAGGTGCCCTTGAGCAAGGCACCTAACCCCTACTTGCTCCCCGGGCACTGCAGTGATAGCTTCCCACTGCTCCGGGTGTACGTGTGTTCACCACTCTCTGGATGGGTTAAAAGCAGAGGTCACTTTCACACAAAAAAAACATGTTTTGTCCAGGTCTGATTTATTTGTTGTTGTGATTGACAGGTGCTATTGCCAGCCCCTGGGTGAAACAAAGGCTACAACAGTTTATTCTAAATAGACAAGACCAGGTTGCAGCTCCAGATATTGTCCTGTCTGCATTTCCCAGGTTAGATACAGTAAACCTCATTATTAATCAATTATCTCCATTAAAGGGATACCTAAAAATGAAAATTCTGTCATCATTTACACCCTCAAACCTGTATACATTTCTTTGTTTTGCTGAACACACAGGAAGAAATTTAGAAAAAATTCAGATCTCGCCCCCCATTGACTCCCTAGTAGGGAAAATAAATACTATAGGAATCAATGGGGGGCGAGATCTGGCATTCTTCTAAATATCTTCCTATGTGTTTAGGGAAACAAAGAAATGTATACAGTTTGGAACAATCTGAGGGTGAGTAAGTGCACTTACTCGAGATCTGAATTTTTTCTAAATTTCTTCCTGTGTGTTCAGCAAAACAAAGAAATGTATACAGGTTTGAGGGTGTAAATGATGACAGAATTTTCATTTTGGGGTGAAGTATCCCTTTAATCCAATAAATCTCATCATATCATATCTGTTTGTAAAATACACCACACACAGTAATTTAATCTATTTAGCCTAGCCACAAACAGAACTCTTCTTCACAGTTAAAACGTTATGGCATTACGCGTAAAGACACCAGTGGGTCTCTGGTAACCTGCTACTGTATGAAAACCAAAAGATGCCAGAATGCAACTTTGTTAGTCTTCGAATCTGTTCATTTGATCATTGATCAAATGTTGCTTTTCGATAGAGGAATTTGTGCTGGGCTTGTTTACAGTTGTTGGGTTTTTCTTTTTCTTTTGTTCAGGAAACCAAAACTGGATTTGAATCAATCCGAGTCTCTATCCAACACATATTATTCTGATTGTTTTGGGGAGGACAATCCATTAAGAAGAACAGGTGGCATTCATATACATACACACATTAAACAGAAAAAAAACAAGAGTTGTGTTTGACTTTGGTTCTCTCTATACTATTTTGTTTTCAGACCCACTAACTGAAAGCTTTATATGTTAAGCTCTAATTTGTGTCTGTGTCTGTCTGTAAAAAGTCTCTGAGCCAATTCTGAAAGTGAGACGAAAGAGGAGTTTAACCGGCAGACAGAATCCACTGCAGCGTAAGACCAGTGCGCCCCCTGCTGTCAGAGCACCTGACACCATGGGTGTGTGATGATTCCCTGTTTATTCATTTAATATTATTCAGTTTCACCTTTAATTAAGACACCTCTAAATATAAGCTTATGCCCAAATTTACAGTTTTTACTCTGACTTAACAAAGTCACAGATAATTCCTTAAAATTGTGCTTTACATTATTCAGTAAAAAAATGTAAGTGTATAATAATATTAAAATGATTGTGCTTTATGATTATCAGATTGTGTTTATGTTTTGTAGGTGTAGCACCCAGTTCTTCTTCAGTACCTAAGAGGAGTTTGGCAGCAGATAAAGAAACACAGAACTATGGCCCGCCACAGTCACATGAGGTTTGTTATTAAATTGCTTTTTCACACTTTTAGCATCGTCTTTTCCACCTTTTCGGATTCAAGTGGAAAAGTTTTTTGTGTTCTTAATTTTTTTAATGAGTGAAGTGTAAACCAGTATGATTTATTCCACCGAATGGTTGACATCTCTTCAAATGTATTTTTTTAACACTGAATCTATAATACCACACATATTTTACAATTCAAAATGTGTACTGGGCAATCTCAGAAAACTGTTTACTTTTTATTTACTTTGTTTTATAAATAGAAGATGGATGCATTTTTGTAACAGGGCAGGCTTATAATTAACAAGAGCATGAAATAAAGCTGACAGGCGAACATGCTAATAACAAAAGGACATTAAGCAAATTCTAGTGATTTGCAAACAAACATATTTTTAAATTATTTAATATTTATGCATTTTCATACTGCCTGGGGACAGAAATGTCACCAATTTGGTGGAATGGCCACAGATCAGGGAATGGGAATGGCCCATGAGCATTTTCTGAAAAACTGTTCATCTTCAGAAACCTGACCATATAAGTTAATGTCAAAAAGTTTTTTAACTGATTAAAAAAAGCATTCATATTTTTTTCATTATATTTCTTCATCTACATTTTTACAGTAGCTACCATTTTCAGCTTTTTTGGTAACCTAATTAATAACATTTTTCATTTATAATCTAAAAACTTGTTGGATCAAACTATAAATATATTAACTGAATACAAAGCATTTGTCATTTAAAGTTATAGTTCACCCAAAAATAAAAATTCTGTCATTACTCACCCTCTTGTCATTTTAAACCTGTATGACTTTCTTCCGCAGAACACAAAAGAAGATATTTTGAAGAATGTTGTTAACTGGCCCCCATTCACTTGCATTGGTTTTGTGTCCATACAATAGAAGTGAATGGGGGCCAGTGGTGTTCGGTTACCAACTTTCTTCAGAATATCTTCTTTTGTTGTCTGCGGAAGAAAGTCATGAAGGTTTGAAGTGACAAGAGGGTGACTAAGGACAGAATTTTCATTTTTGGGTAAACTATCACTTCAATAGGTCTACCGTAGGTGTTGCTTTTCAAAAGAAGCTTTTACAACTCTTGGAATTGTCATAGTGTACAGCACACCATCATGTTGAATCGGTATTGATGCTTATTCATTGCTGATCCGGGCCAGATGGAAATGGTTTCATTTTCCACTGCGCGGCTGATAAAGAAACTCTTTAGATGTAAACACGAGCGCGTCACTCTCCTTGGCAACAGAAGAGACTGAGCTATGACTTGAAAAACGTTTTGTTTCTCTTGGTACCCTCCCAGTGTTTCCCACAGGATTTTGACAGACTTGTGGCGCTGGTGACGTCACAAACTAATTTGCATATTTGTGACGTCGTCACTTCGTGTTGGTGTTAGCACTTGATATCTGTTTTTCATCTACTCTCTGATCTGTCACATTGTACTGTATTTTACAACTGAATGCCACCAGCAGTCACTTTAACTGCTGCTAAAATCCTGATTTATAAACACAACATCATCGGACAAAATCACAATACAGTACATCTTTATTCATTACAGCGAGGTGGTCTTTCTGCTGGACCTTAGGCCTGTCGCACCTCCCACGGTGCCTGTGGTGGACTGTGCATGGCAGGGGCGCTCTCTTCCCTGAGGCAGGCCTAAGCCTGTCCACATACCGCATGGTTTTGCTGCAAGGTCTTCAGCTGGGGACTACCGCTCATTGACGTTTCGCCCCATAACCCAGAACGTCTCCTGGTGGCGGGGCAGTGAACAGGGACGGCCCAGCTGATTGCTCGGCTTGCAACACCCTCCCAAGTTGTCCACCACCCCTGCTGCCCCTGTGCCACAGACCTCTCTCTGAGCTCCTCCTGCTCAATCCTGGTGACCTCTGCAACAACAAGGTCCTTCCTCTCCTTCCTGCTTGCCTTTGACCATAGGATGGGTGGTTCGCTCCATCCGAGGCCTGCCCGTCCTGTCTGGACCATACCCACGACTTGTTGATGTTGTAGTCTTTCCATCACCTTCTGCACTTCCTCCTTAGCCCTCCATTTCCTTCCAGTCTCAACTCTGGCATTTGCATCAGCCACTGCCCTGCCGGAGGACTCCCTTAATTCACCAGCCTTGCCTTCTCCTGCCTGTAGCCCAAGGTGATGGATTTCAGGGGTAGCTGGAGTGAGTTCCATCCATACAGGCAGCTGAGAAGCACCGTGGTAGGCCGAGCCATTTGCGGATGAAGGAGTTGGCTTTTGCCTCCATCCGGCTTACTGCCGATGAGGTGACTTCGCACAGCTACAGAGGCCACATCACCCTTGGGTACAAGGTGAAGTAATAACACCGCACTTTGTACTTTCCAGGTAGCTGGCTTGCGTCGATCTTGGACAGGCCTTCTGACAGCTGCCGAAGGATGATTTTCCCCTTATCCTTGTCTGAGAGACCAGCTGTATAAAGTCTTCCCAGGTTTCGGATGGGCTGATCCACGATGCGGGGGATGTCTTCCCCGCTGATGGTGAAGGTTTCTCTCCCCCTTTTGCAATGAGAGGCTCCTTGACTTCTGCGGCTTGAACTTCATCCTGGCCCAGGTGATCAGCTCATCCAGCCTCTTAAGCAGCCTGGATGTGCATGGGGCGGTTCGTAGCAGGCAGGTAATGTCGTCCATATAGCTCCTTAGGGGTGGGAGCCTCTGGCCTGCAGGCAGCCGGACCCCACCCACCACCTGCCTTGCCCCGACCAGGATGACCTTGAACGCTGTCACGAAGAGGATGGGGGAAATGGAGCATCCCATTGCGATCCCTACTTCTAGTTGTTGCCAGCCAGTGGTGGCTTTTTTTTCACTGCAAAGCACATGTGCATTTCCTGGAAGTAGTTCATGATCATGGCCCTGATGTTGTCTGGGATGTAGAAGAATTCCAAAGCGTAGGCTATGAGCAGGTGTGGCACTGACCCATAGGCATTGGCTAGGTCTAGCCATATGACGTGCAGATCTTTCTTCTCCCTCTTAGTGGTCTGGATCTGTTCCCAAATTGCCATCACAGAGAAGAATATTTTCCCCTCCACATTTAGTAGAGCTATGCTCTTGAACTGCCCGGTGGTCTTGGCGTTCTGTTGTGTGGGGATAGGGACTGCCACTGCCCTCTGCCCTCTGCCACTCAGATGGTATGGTCTGCTTAGTCCAGGTGATTCTCATCAGGGTCCACAGCAGCTTCAGCACTCCTGGGCAGCTCTTATACAGCTTGTACGGTATTCCGTTCGGGCCTGGTGCTGAAGCAGATCTTGCGTGCTGGATCACTGCCTGACTTCGCTGAGCTTTGGTGGTGATGCGTTGAACAGGGCTGATGGTTCTGAGAGTCTAGCCACATACCCTGGCGAGCCTAGGGGGTTGTTCCTTGCTGGGTCACTGTACTGAGTGCGGATGTGCTCCTGCAGTTCTTCTTTGGAGACATCCAGGATTCCACTTGTCTTCTCCTCAAGGAGCCCGCTTGCATGCCGGAATGGATTCCTGAAGAAAATTGATCTTTCCTTCTCCTTATGTTTCCTCCATTTTCTGATGCGTTCTGCCCTCCGGAGGTTAGCAAGGTATCTTCTGATCTCATCCCAGAGAGCTTTCAGGCCCTCCTTCTCAGACTCCTCTGTCTTCCCCCAACGCTTGCAGAGATGCCTTCTGCTTGCCACCAGGTCATCGATCTCTTTCTCCCTCCTGCCCTTTGATCTTACTACGGCTTCTCTGACGGTCACCTCGCCATACCTGTTGCTGCATTCTTCATACAGAATTTCCCCGAACAGGTTTAGCTTGGCTACCACTGACCCGCGCAGAGCTTTTTGCAGCAGCCCGTTCAGACTTTTGCCGATATCCTTGCGTCCGTTACCGTGTGGTCCGTCCTTGTTGGCCCTTCTTTCATCCCCCCTCTCGGAGGGCCTCTACATTATAAAGTGGCTATATGCTGTTTGCCCTTTCTTGACAATGTGTTGCTGTATTATGAACGCTTCTTTGATTTTAAATGCAAGTGAGTTAAACACACTACACGGAGCTAACTACACGTGCGGATGAGAGGCCGAGGGCTCACACACACATATGACCTCATCGGAAGAGAGTGCATGCGAACACGGAAGAGGAGGATGCGGCCACGCGCCACTCACACCAAACAAGGCCCTGTCCCAAATGACGCACTTCATGTGGACTTGCGGTCTCGTGGACTTAAATTGCGAGTGCTCGCCAAGTCTACGAGTCCGTAGAGTGTCCCATTCGTCTTTTTAGCGCTCAGAAGTGTGTTCGCGAGCGCCGCCTATGTGCCCTCATCAGTGAAGTGAGGCCTAATCTTTGGAGACTCCGCTGAAGTTACCTACCCAGGAATGCTTGCGAATGACCAATCACAGAACGGATGGGAGGAGTGTCATGGATGTCAGATATACAGTACGTAAACATGACGGATATATTTTTAATGAATTTGATCAAATTGAAAATTTAAATAGTTTCTTATTCACATTACTGCTTAATTATTTTCAATTAAGCCAACTATTCAAGAATAAAAACTTTTAATGCAGTGCATTTTCTTACTTAAGACAATAAGCCATGTTTTGTTGTAGATTTATATCTAGTTGCCTCTGGGCTCTGTAAAGCTGAACAACACAGCTTCTGTAGTATAGAGAAATATTAAACAACAACATATATGCATATTAAGAACACATTATGCACATTAAGTATTGTGTATGCAAATAAATAAATATACATAAATAGTTGCATTACAAACCTAAGTATCTATTGCATAATGCTCGGGTGGCATATTCACCATATGAAATACAGAACTATAAAAACTGGCAGCTCCTGTCCCAAAAACAACAATGGGACAGCAGTGTGGTCGACTTCATGCGGCTCTGCGCGGACTGATCAGCATATGACATCAAAGTACTGCAAGAGCCATTAAAAAGCACAGCTTCCTCTTTCGGGCGTGATGACCTCAAGTCTGTCCCAAAAATGCACTCCCATGTACCCTTGTGGACTCGTGCCTAGTGCCCTATAGGTCTGCACTTCCTGACGTCACCAAGTGTGGACTCGGAGGAGGTCCACAAGACTGGAGTGCGCCATTTGGGACAGGGCCCTAGTCAGGAAAGAGAGAAAACGCGGAAGCGCTGTTTATCCACTGGTTAATTGATCACAGATACAGTCATTATCACGGATGGATAGAAATGACAAAATGTGACGCCAAATATACTTGGGCCTATGCCTGGAATGCAAATGTGTGGGGTGTCACAATCAACGCCTCAGGTAATTTCATTTCCCCAGGGTTTTATCCGCTGTCTTTTAGCACTTGACCAGAAATCTAATGATAACTCCAGAATTGATGATAGCCAACCTGGATTGTTTTCATTAATGGAAGCCGCCAGCACTGATGATAGCCAGTCAGATAACCAAGGAAAGACAAGACATTGTGGGAAAAGGAAGATCTCAGACGGCCCACAACAGCCACAAAGAAAAAGATGGAGGCCTGAATACAACACTGATGGTTCAGATAGCGATTCCGATTAAAAGTGCTAAACACTGTAAATACATTTTTTTAAAGGGCCATTGTATATTGCATTCTTTCATCATATTTAGTTTGTTAACTGCTTAATCAGCTGAATGTATACTGTGACCTAATGTAAACGTTACGTAGTTGACAACTACAAAATTCATGATTCATGAAAAGCCTGGCTCTTGTCCTGTCCAGACTGGACTCCCAGCTTGCACAACCAAAGCTCTACAGATGATGAAGCGGCAAGAGTGGTCTTCAATGAACCGAAGAGAGCACATGTCACTCCTCTCTTCATTAAGTTACATTGGCTCCCTATAGTAGCTCGCATCAAAGTCAAAGCTATGCTGTTGGCCTACAAGACCACCACTGTTTCAGCACCCCCATATCTTCACTCGCTAATACAGACTTATGTACCCACTAGATCCCTACACTCTGCAAATGAACGACGTCTTGTAGTGCCATCCCAAAAAGCAAAAAAAATCACTCTCACCATCTGTTCTACATTTGTGGAATGATCTGCCCGCTGCTACAAGATCAGCAGATTCTGTAGCCATCTTTAAGAATCGGCTGAAAAAATTATTTAAGAAAAACATTTCTTATTAAGAAAAGGATGTCTTATTTTTTATGATAATAATGTAGAATTTCAAATATGGTATATTGTTAATCTACTTATTGTAAATGGGAATTTTTATCCATAAACGTAAATCGGCATTGAAAAATCTTTTTTCACTCAATTTAAAATAGAAATAGGTCACTACTTGAATGGTATGCATGTAGAATCTGTTCCCTTTCTGTCAGTCTCTCGACGTTGTGTCGAGCCGACAGAAGGGGTTCGTCCTTGAGAACCAATCTCTTCCGACTTCTTAAGAAAAGGCCAATAAAATTGGCGAATGAAATTTGCATGCCGGACTCCGCTCCCGGATATCCGGGTATAAAAGGGAGACGGCGTGCCTCATTCATTCACCTTTGTTCTTCGGAGCCTTCGCTCATGATCAACAGACTTCGCTACAAGATAGCAACTACAAGACTGCCGGTTCTACGACATGGTGCAGCAGACTGTCCCTTCCTGCCGCGACTTCCCCTGGGCGTCTCGGCGGTTCCAGAAGTGTTCGAGTTTTTTCTCTAAAAGAGCAAATTTCTCCAGCGTGGCATGTCCCGCTGTTCTCGTGGGTGCAACACACTCATCGAGGAGGGGGACGGACACGATGTCTGCTTCCTGTATGCTGGGGCAGTTTTTGTGGATATGTCCTGCCCGCACTGCGGGCGGTTGACGATTCAGACTTTGCGTCACGGGTGGCTGTGTTCCCACGGGACTCAGCCACCACCTCGTCTGCTTCCCGTTCCGTGACAGCAGTGGCTACGGCCCTGCCGTCCGCTACGGTGAAGCGAGGGTGATTTGAGGATTACTGTGAGCTCTAATCCGTCATCCACTGGCTCGCGGACCGTTCACACCTCGTCTCAGACGGTGCATGATGATGAGCCATTGCAGCATCGGAGGGTGACTTACTGGCATCTGACTCCGACGATTCCTCGGAGCTCCCTCCCTCGGGGGGTCGAGCCCAGGAAGAAGCGGACGTCGAAATGTCAGCCATGCTTTCCCGGGCCGCCGGCATTGGGTTGCAGTGCACCGCACTGCCTCTCCCAACGCTCGTGGCTGGATACATGGTACCTCGGGTTTGAGAGCGGCTCCAAGCTGCACTCGCCCCCAGTGCCGTGTTTTCCCGGAAGTGCATGAGGAATTTAGTACGACCTGGAACGCCCCCTTTCGGCGCATGCATGTCAACTAGTTCCATCGCCCTTTCTTCCCTCGATGGTGGGGCAGCTAGAGGATACGTCGATGTCCCCCAGGGGCTCGACCTAGACTCCCGTCCAAAGCATGTAGGTTTTCAGCATCTTAGGTGTCGAGAGCTTACTCTGCTGCGGGCCAAGCTGTCCCACGCTATGGCCATCCTGCAGGTCCATCAGGCCAAGGCGTTGAGAGAGCTCCACGAGGGTAAGACCGACCCAGCGCTTATGCAGGAATTCCGCGCCGTCACCGACCTCGCTCTATGGGCGACCAAGGTGACCGCGCGGGCCCTGGGTCGGGCGATGTCCACACTTGTGGTCCAGGAGAGACACCTCTGGCTGAACCTTGCACAGATTAGTAATGCCGAGAAAGTCCGCTTTCTCGTCGCACCCATCTCACAAGGGGGGGCTGTTTGGTGATACTGTCGAGCCGCAGTTCTCGACAGTAAAGAAGCAGACAGAGGATATCAAGCATATCCTCCCCCGCCGCGATTTGGCTGCCTTCTGGCCATGGGGCCTCTGGAGATCCCGTGCACAGTCTGCTTCCCAGCAGCCCTGGTCCTCTTCGATGCCTTCCGGTTTTGAATAAGTATTTTAAAACACAAAATACAGTCTCTCAAAGTATTTAATTACAAATTACATTTGACTTTTTCTTGTTAACGAAAATACAAAATACTCAAAAGTAATTAAATACGTATTTTAAATACATTTCATTAAAATACTGCCCATCTCTGCTTGTCGTATGGGTTGGAGGACAGGTTGGTCTCATTTGTTTCTGTTTTTATTTCTCTTAAGCTTTTTTTAGAAGAAATGTCTGAGATTAAACAGATACTTAAAGGGATAATGAAAATTCTGTCATCATTTACCATATTGTCATTTTAAACCTGTATGACGTTCTTTCTTTTGCAGAACACAAAAGAAGATATTTTAAAGAACGTTGGTAACGGAACAATGGCGGTACCCATTCGCTTCTATTGTATGTACACAAAACCAATGCAAGTGAATGGGTATGGCCGTTGTTCAGTTCCCAACATTCTTTAAAATATCCTCTTTTGTGTGAAAGGTAATCTATCCCTTTAAATTATATTGAGAACTCCATAAAATCTGAGCTATATACTGTATCAATAGCAACCTCTAAAAGCTTTGTATGCACCTTTGTGTTGTGGGTTGGCAGTTATTGATCTGTGAGGACAGCTGTGATGTGTGGACCCTGTTCATTATTCAGCTTTTTCTTCGTTCCATTACACCAGGCAGAACCTCCGCCGCACATTGCCCTTCAGAACCCCATCTTCTTGTCTGTCATGCCGCAGAGTTGGCCTGCCCCTCAGATGCAGCTGTCACCAGTGCCTCCAAATTGTCTTACAGGTAACACATGTAAACATGTGCATCTAGTATATTAGCAATAACTGGAAATAGTTACGGTGTGTAATGTAAATAGTATGTTATTTCTATGTTATTCAGTTACTGAGCCTCCAGGGATGTCTCATAGGACATTGTATAAAACCAAGTCGGCGCCTTCTTACATCTCATACACATACACAGAGACTATTGCAGTTACTCACCCCATATATGACCAGCACCACACCTTTTGTCTACAGGACAGAGTCCAGCACCACACTGTTCCTCATAAGGTAAGACAAATGAAAGCACACATTTTGTATTTTTACACTGCGATCTGGAATACTTACAGATTGTGATTGGCTAGTCGTAACATTACAAAGTATGTTATTCTCTGTTATTACATGGCTCGTTGGAATGCTTGATTCTGATTGGCCAGTCGCAACATATGCAGGTTCGGTATTCCCTGATATCAACCTCTCAAAACTAATAACACACGGTAACCCGGATGCAGAAAATAATTTTGACAGTTTTTTTGACAAATTAAATATAAATATGTCTTTTATTAAAATATATGATAAAAGACATATGATTAATATAATGACATTATATTAACAAATGATTAAACCAAATTGCCTGTTCGTGACATTTGAACGTCGTTTCTTACCTTAAAACTGAAAGTAAACGGCTTTTCCTCGCGGAAGGTCTGCATTCGGTAAAAATGAGCTAATAAAATGTGGCATGTGGCAAGTAGCCGTGTAATAAGCCGTTATCGCAAAATTTCTGCGATAACAACCGACTGCCTGTACATTATCCCTTAGATAATAACTGTTAAAAACTAATAACACATGGTAGGGCTGTGCGATTTGGGGAAAATATCTAATTGCGATTTTTTGACAGACATTGCGATTGCGATTTTAACTTTTCTAATTCAAGCTTCAGCTCAATATTGTTGTGTGGAGCACAGTATGGGTATAGTTACACTGCTGAAAGAAAACAACAAAAGAAATTACAGAAATTCTAATTGTTTCCATTAAAACCATTACAAAATTAATTTTTGTAGTGTGTTTTGGGCATTATTCAAATAGGGCATTATTCAATGTGTCTCCCAACTTCCAGATTACATCACACCAATAGAATCCAAATACCAGTGTACACTATTATAGTTTCCATTAAAACAAATACAACTTCCATTGTAACCCTTAAACCCATAACATTTTCTATTGTGTTAGTGAATTATTAAAATATCTCCAATACAATTGAATAAACTCCAAGAGAACGCAATTTCTTGATGGTCTCTCTTTATTAGGATCCATCTTGCCAGCAAACAATACACATACAAGCGCCCCCACTACGAGCTCTTCTCTGCTTTTAACAGTGCTTAAAACCCACCACACAATGCATCACCTCCCCCTATTGGACAAACTCCACACTACCTTTAACATACAACATTCCCTCCCACTTAACTCAGAGGAAATTCTTCCCCCCAAAAACCACTTTAATTATTAAAATACTCTAGTTTTATGTCACAAAGTCTTTAAGGTATGCTGGTGGTTTCCTCTCTCTAACTGAATGTCATAGACATCCAGAACGTGCACTCTCAGACTCAGTTCTCTCAGTAATTGGAGTCGTTTCAAGCACCCTGGACGAATCTGGACATTGATTTCTTTGATGTTCAATTTGCAAACTCTCAGTCTCTCTACTATCTACCGTGGGAACCGTCAAGTGTTGTTGAAATATTGAGAGCTTCTGGTACTCTCATATCAGTATTCACTGACACTACCCCAGTATCATAAGGTTCAGCACCCTGAGCAGCTTGGACATTTTTGGTCATCATTTCCCTTTTTTTGTTGACTGAATAATTGATCAACATGACGTCGTACTACTTGGGCATTTCCTAATGCTACTTTATAGGATACTGGTCCTGTAATGTCCTGAATAACTCCTGGCACTCATTTTGGTCCATACTCAAAATTCTGAGTGTACATCATATCTCCTACTTCAAAATATCGGGACCTCACATGTTGGTCATGGTACTCCTTTTGAACTTGTTGTTTACCTTCCATTTTGCTAGTGAAGTCAGGATGGATTTTATTCAAGGTGCATCGCAATTTCCTCCCCATCATCATTTCTGCAGGTGAAAGCCCTGTTGTAGTCTGAGGAGTAATACGATAACTAAACAATGCTCTGGACACCTTTGTCTCAATAGTATTTCCTGAACTTTTCTTCATAAGTTCCTTAAAAGTTTGTACTGCCCGCTCAGCTAGACCATTTGATGAGGGATGATATGGTGCATAGGTTACATGCTTTATTCCATTCCTAGACATAAATGCTTTACTCGCTTCACTCACAAAACACTGTGCATTATCAGACACCATCATTTCAGGAATGCCATGTGTACTGAAACTATTCCTGAGGCACTCAAGAGTCGTAGCTGTTGTTGCTGAAGGTACAGGATATGCCTCAATCCACTTAGAATGGGCATCAACTAAGATGAAAAACATTTTCCCAAAAACTGGACCAGCATAGTCCATATGCACTCTTCTCCAAGGCTGTCTTGGCCACTCCCACGGATGAAGTGGTGCACCTACAGGGGCTTTTCTTTGTTCTTGACACACAGTACAGTCTTTTACTCTGCCCTCAATGTCAGCATCTAAATTTGGCCACCACAGATAACTCCTGGCCAGTCCTTTCATCCTTGACATACCTGGGTGAGACTGATGTAACTGTTCCAGCAATCCCGAATGTCCTTGCTCTGGAATGACTATACGAGCTCCCCATAGCACACACCCTTCTTGAACACTGAGTTCCTGCTGTCTCTGTTTATAAGGTGCAAATTCATTTGAATTACTGTGATCAGGCCAGCCTTTAAGAACATACTCACGCACTCTAGAGAGAACAGGATCTCTGGTAGTCCAGTGTTTGATTTGCTCTGATGTAGTCAAAGGACTAACAAGGCTGTCCACCATCAAGACATGCTCCTCTTTTATTTATTTCTCCGAAATCACTGGAACAGGGAAACGACTAAGAGCATCAGCATTTCCATTGTCCTTGCCTGCTCTGTAAGAAATTACATATTCATATGCCCCCAACATCACTGCCCATCGTATGATTCATGGAGAGGCCATCTGGGGCACTGTTTTCAATTCATTCAATAGACTGAGTAATGGCTTATGGTCAGTACAGATCACAAATTTACGTCCATAAAGATATTTATTTATTTTTTATTTACTCCAAACACTACAGCTAACCCTTCTTTTTCTAGCTGGGAGTAATTTTTTCTGCCATTGAAAGTGTGCGTGATACAAACCCGATGGGCCTCTCAGTTCCGTCGGGCATATGATGTGCCAACACAGCTCCCACACCGTAAGCTGACGCATCACAGGAAAGTATTAGGTCTTTTTTTTCATCATAGTGTACTAACACTCTGTTAGAATGAAGTAACTCTTTGGACTTCTTAAAGGCTTTTTCTTGTTCCTCTTTCCAGGACCAGTTGACCTCCTTTTTCAAAAGTCTGTGTAATGGAGCAAACAATGTTGAAAGATTTGGCAGGAACCGGTTATAAAAATTCAACAGTCCCAGATATGCTTTCAGCTCTGATACTGAGGTCGGTGTGATGGCATTTTGTACTGCTTGGACTTTTTCTGGCACTGGATGAATACCAGTGGCATCCACTTTATGTCCCAGGAAATTAACTTCCTTTTCCAAGAATTTACACTTTCCCCTTTTTAATCGCAAACCACACTCCTCCAACCGTTGCAACACTTGCTCCAATATGCTTAAATGCTCCTGATCATCTCATCCTGTCAGCAAGATATCGTCCAGATAGACAGTCACCTTTGAAATACCTTTCAGGACCCCTTCCATTGTCCTCTGGAAGATTGCTGGACTGGAACTAACTCCAAAAGGTAAACGAGTATACGTAAACAATCCTTTATGGGTATTCACTGTTACATACTGCTTGGAAGTTTCATCTAAGGTAATCTGTTGATATGCATGACTCATGTCTAATTGACTATATTTTTTTTCCTCCAGCCAAGACAGCAAACATATCCTCCAATCGGGGAGTGGGATACTGCTCCAGGGTCGATTCTTGATTAATTGTTACTCTGTAGTCTCCACACAGTCTCACTGTTCCGTCTGGTTTTACTACTGGCACCACAGGTGCTGCCCACTCTGCAAATTTCACAGGCTCTATGATATTATCTTTAAGCAACCGATCCAGTTCCGCTTCAACCTTTTCTCTCATAGCGAAAGCCAAGGACCTTGATTTAAAGAACCGAGGCTTAGCATCACTTGGTACATGAATCTTAGCATTGGCTCCTCGTAATGTTCCCAGTTCATCCTTGAAAACAGTTTCATGTTTCCTTAATATATCCTGTAACAACTCAGAGCTGTCTTTAATTTTACTCACATTTTCCCAGCTGAGTTCCAGTTCTGAGAGCCACGATCATCCTAATAAGTTGGGCTCCGCTCCAGCCACTACCACTGCGGTGAGTTCTTTGGCAAGCGCTTTATGCTTCACTTGAACTTTTGTGGTCCCTAGAACATTTACTGACTGTCCTGTATATGTTTTTAAACTTAAGGAACTTGTTTTTAATTCGGCCCTTTGCTTTTTAGCTTCCATTTTGGCAAATTCCACCTGTGATAATACAGTCACACTACATCCAGTATCAATCTCAAATTTCACAGGGCCTTCATTTACCAACAACGTCTGTGTGATAGGCGGTACATGGGGTTGTGGTGTCTCTATACTATACATAGTGAAAACTTCTTCAGGCTCGTCCTCCTCTTGAAGGTAATTTGCCCTCTTTGATTGTTGTCCTCGCCCCCATTTCCATGCTTGCATGTTTCTATCACTACCAGTTTCTTGGGTTTTCATTCGACACACTCTTTTCACATGCCCTATTTTTCCACACTGGTAACACTTTTCTTTGGAAAATCTACAGTCTTTTGGTCCATGGTTATTTCCACCACATCGATAACACATTCCTGTAACACTCGACTTACTTGGTTCTCCTGTATCCAATTTAAAGACCTAAGTCGTAAGTCGACTTCCTTTATCTTTGTGCATATCAGCCATATCCTTATTAGCAGCTTCAATAGCCTGAGCTTTTCATAGCGCCGTTTCAAACGTCAGTCCATCCTCAGCCAACAATCTCCGTTGTATGCTGTCATCATTAACACCACAAACTAATCTGTCTCTCAGCATAACTGTGAGTGTCTCCCC
Organism: Triplophysa rosa; assembly: GCF_024868665.1. Classification (NCBI taxonomy): domain Eukaryota; kingdom Metazoa; phylum Chordata; class Actinopteri; order Cypriniformes; family Nemacheilidae; genus Triplophysa; species Triplophysa rosa. Next base: position 13,244,303 of record NC_079896.1, on the reverse strand, counting down.
AAGATTACAATCTTGTGCCAGCTTTCTCAGTTCAGCCACATATTCCACTATGCTTTCATCAGGGTGTCTATTGCGTGAAACAAATTTCCACCTTTGCACTATTTCACTGGGCTTCGGATTACAGTGATTTTTCAGCAAACTCACCAGTTCCTCATAACTCTTTGCTCCTGGTTTTTCAGGACTCAATAAATTCCTCATCAGTGTATATGTTTGCGCTCCCACACCGCTTAATAATATGGCTCGTTTTTTCTCTGGTTCATTCACATCATTTGCCACAAAGAAATGGTTCAATATTTCACAATACTGTTCCAATGATTGTAATTTATTATCAAATGGTGTTACATATCCCACCATGCTAGCCATTGTTCTGTTCAATCAATCAGTACGTCAGGTGGTAGCTATTACTTTCTTCAGCTTATCCCATCCTCGTCGCCATATGTTGTATCTCCAATACAATTGAATAAACTCCAAGAGAAAGGAATTTCTTGATGGTCTCTCTTTATTTAGGATCCATCTTGGCAGCAAACAATACACATACAAGCGCCCCCACTACGAGCTCTTCTCTGCTTTTAACAGTGTTTACAACCCACCACACATGCATCACCTCCCCCTATTGGACAAACTCCACACTAACTTTAATATACAACAGGTTACATAGGCTGATTTATATATTTTTTTAAGTATGTGAGTATTCAGAAAATGTGCTGAATGTTTAATTTCATCCGAGTGAAATTAGCAAAACAGATAGATAGAATTTACATTTGTTTGAAACGCGGAGGTAGGCATGAGTTGACACAGGGTGCGCGCGTGCGTCAAGCCTCGTCCGTATTGCCAGATGCCCGTGTGGAGCCGGTGTTGTGCCGAAAACACACTCCCCGCCAGATTATGCACCCCCTTCAATAACACGCTGTCCGATTGGCTAATTCTAACCCCTCCCCACACCCAATCCTAATCCTAACCCCTCCCCTAACACCTAATCCTCACCCTAACCATTGTGGGGAGGGGGGGTGCATAATCTGGCAGGGAGTGTGTTTTCGGCACAACACCGGACTCAAATACTATAAACGTCATTACGAAACAGGCTGTGTGTGCGCATCAAGTTTAAATGGCTCGTCCGCGAGACGCGCAACGCGGGGCAGAGACGCGTGAGTATGACACAGGCTGTGTGTGCGGTCTTCTGAATTGGACGGTTCTTTAGTATTTATTTGCCTAATATGATCGATCTGACTCTGCAGATGCCATAATAACACACACTCTCTCTCCTGCCTTCTGTTTGTTTGTTTTTTTATGTCGGACGTTTACGCAGTTGGCTAGGGCAGTGCTGATTAGTATGGAGGACTAAACCTGCAAAAATTATAAATAAATAAATGTATAAATAAATAAATACATAAACGAATAAATGTAATAATATGAAAGTAAATAAAGGAATGAATGGTTTGATAAAACAAAATAATTCGTTTTAGCTATTATTGATCTTAGCTTTAACTTTTCTTTTCATTTTTTAAATTGATTTATTATTTTTTGTGTCCTTTTTTAAATTATTTTTTATTGATATTTTTTATTTTTAGATTATTTTATTTATCATTTCCTTTTATTTTTACATTTATTTATTTATACGTTTATTTATTTTTTTATTTTTTTATTATCACATGTATTTATTTCCACTTTTATTTATTTATTCTTGAATTTATTCTTACTTTTCTGTGTCTTGTATGATAATTAGATGGGTTGGTCTTGCCTACTATTGGTTCAGCGTAGATTGAAGCGTTTGATCGATTACTCTTGACTTGTTTTGGACTAACGTCACGTCACTCACTGATCGTTTGCTTCGTGTATAACGTTAAGTAACTATGGCGGGCGCACAATTAGCTAGAGAGTTACTGCATTTAGCCAGTGAAGTCGATAACTATGCATCAAATGACTACGTGTCATTTAGATTAGATGCGCTTATTGATGTTTTATTACAGATTGACGGTGAGATAAATGACAAAGTTCTTCCTCAGTTGTTAGCCTCTTTGCAGCACATTCAAAATCTGTGCGAGTCAGAGGGTGCTATGCTATGGTGGTGTTACAGTTCAACTGGTGAAAATCATAAAGCACAAAATGTAATAAGGTTTAACTACACAGATGAGCTTGTTAACCGAAGTCGCAAGCTAACGCGTTCTCAAAGTGACAGTTATAAGCAGCCTTTCGGTTAGAAAAAGCATAAAGATTTAATGTAACATTACAATGAATTGAGACATAGTGAACTTAAGTCACAAGTTAACACGGTAGTAATGAGCATCGTTCTTTCACTACAGGGGCCATCAAATGGAAACCATTCCATCTAAAAAGACATGGTTACTAAACTGTACTCGTAAACTTTACTAACGTTACATTTCATAAGAGATAAATAACACAGAGGTCACAAGTTAACATGGGCATATTCGCTTGATTCATCCAGCTGCATATTGTTGTGACATCTTGATTTTATTGCAAAGATCCGCGGCAACTATCGTTGCGAAATAGGTTAGTGTGATTGTTACCGTAGTAACATGCTGCCTCGCGTTATTGCATGGGTTCAAATCCCGTGTCAAATCGCTTTATTTATTTCTTCACCTCGCTTCAGCCGTTACGGGCGATCATACCAATAATTTGCAATCTTAACAAGAATGCCAAAATCATGTAACAAGAAAGTCTGTGTTTATTTGACATCTTAATATTCAGTCGTCTTGTGCTTTCAGAATCGACGAATCTGCTGAGGTCGTTCATGCACATCTGTGGCGGAGGACCTGTAAATTAACCGGAACTTGGTCACCACATTAGCACCCTCTGACTCGCACAGATTTTGAAGAACTTTGTCATTTATCTCGCCGTCAATCTGTAATAAAACATCAATAAACGCATCTAATCTAAATGACACGTAGTCATTTGATGCATGGTTATCGACTTCATTGGCTAAATGCTGTAACTCTCTAGCTAATTGTGCGCCCGCCATAGTTACTTAATGTTATACATGAAGCAAACGATCAGTGAGTGATGTGACGTAAATCCAAAACAAGTCAAGAGTAATCGATCAAACGCTTCAATCTACGCTGAACCAATAGTAGGCAAGACCAACCCATCTAATTATCATACAAGACACAGAAAAGTAAGAATAAATTCAAGAATAAATAAATAAAAGTGGAAATAAATACATGCGATAATAAATAAATATAAAAATAAATAAACGTATAAATAAAAAAATGTAAAAAATAAAAGGAAATGATAAATAAAATAATATATACAATTTTTTTTAAATCAAAAAATGGACACAAAAAAATAATAAATCAATTTAAAAAATGAAAAAAAGTTAAAGCTAAGATCAATAATAGCTAAAACTAATTATTTTGTTTTATCAAACCATTCATTCCTTTATTTATTTTCATATTATTACATTTATTCGTTTATGTATTTATTTATTTATACATTTATTTATTTATAATTTTTGCAAGTTTAGTCCTCCATAGATTAGGCATAAAGGAGGTGCACTCACTCAGTTGGTTAGCAAGAATGCCACTCGAAGCGAGCTTGGAACAGACGCGTTTCCTATTTTTCACATCGCTTCCACATCGCAGCCTCTTGCGATTAGCAAATCGCAATGTCTCACAACGTCTCACAGCGATTGCGATTCGATTTCGATTAATCGTTCAGCCCTAACACATGGTCATCTGAGTACTTTAAGTCATATTGACAGATGAAGTTTAATATTACATGTTACTTAAACATAACTATGTCTAAATAATAACATACAGCCGTGGAAAAAATTAAGAGACCATTTGAGATTTTCATTCAATCAGCATTTCTAGATGTATTGTGGCCATTTTAGTCCAGTGTCTGTTAAATGTAAACAAAATCAAACCTCAAGAGTGACATTAAGTCATCCAACAACAATGTGAAAGACAGAAAGATGACAAGACACATGAAAACAAAAATCCAGGTAATCACATAGATAAAAATATGTTTTAACTATTCCTTAATACTAATGTTACAGTTGTATTGCTTAAAAGTAAATATGAACTTAATGTCTTAATGCAAATAGAAACAATATTTTTATTGTAAATTCGGGAGAAATATTGTTAGTTATAAAACAAAAATGATAATTTTACCTAAACACATACTAATATATGATAAATTGAAAAAAAAAACTGAAAATGGTCTTTGAAATGGTCTCTTAATTTTTTATTAGGCTGCTTATGGGATAAGTTTAAATCTGCAGTTAGCTATTAAATTGAACTAATAAAATACTTTGAATCAATATTTTATGTTCAATCATTTTCTTATGAGGTAAATAGCCATGTAATAGGCGGACCGATGGTTTTTGCAGATTCTAAGTTAGAAGTGCCCGTGACCTGAACACATTTGTAGTGAAAATGTTAATCTGTTCTGATGTGGCCCTAACACCAAAAAAACACCAGCTTGTCACCTGTCAATCAGATTTTATTTTTCAGTGTTTCTCTAATTCCAAGTTTGAAATGTAATGTGTCTTGGCTCACCACCTGTGATCTAATGATTTACATTCATACCTTTGCCAGAGACTTTATTATAAATCACTTTAACCAAAAGCAATTCTGTTTACATTTACATATTTTACACATTTCCTGTCTGTCTCTTTGCAAGGTACCATTTCACAAAATGTGGCACAGTTGTTCAGAAGAGCTTTATGACAAAGAGAGACCGCTGGGCAGTGAGAGTTACAGAGAGAGAGCAAAAGATGGAGGACACAATCAGTTTGAATCAACTGATAAAAGTTACTACAATCAGATGAGACCTGAAGCTGAAGAATATAATCACCGACCAATCAGATGGCCTCACCGGCACCTTAACAAATCTTTGCCCCCACGCTTAAGATGTCCAACAACTGTCTCAAACCTATCCCAGAGTATCATGAACAAACCAAACTACACCACAGGTAAGAATTATAAGAGATCACAATAAGATATGATTCCATGGGGTCATATGTTTACAAGAGTCTTGCAGAATCTGAAAAATGTTGATAAAATAAGAGGAATTATGATTATGATCATTACTGCTCTGAACAAACCATTTCACATAGAACATTTTTATGTATTTTTCACAACACAGTGTAAATGTTAAACAGCTGTTATGTTATTAAGAAACTAACAAATATTAATAATTAATTTACAAAAATGAGTTCAAAAGATTCTTAAAGGGATAGTTCACCCAATGGTAACACTCATGCTAAAAGCCACAAAAGTTCAGTTTTAATTTCATGGGGACTTTAGGCCCGATTTTGCACCTTCCAACAATTAGGGGGCGTGGCCCAGTTCAAGGCTTATGACTTCATGCACCTTTTTTATTCTCCACTGTGTGGTGCCATTACCAAAATATATTCCGATCAAGTCTGAGTCTTCCTGATCCCAAATATCAAACATAACTTTTCATTTGTCTGCTTCCGACAGGATCATGCAGGAAACATCACACAGTAAACGTTTTTGAAATTCAGTTATTAGTCTGTTTCGGACTATATGTGACTATGTAATGAGAAATAGCTTTTACAGAAAAATGAAACAAATTAATAAAATAATAAAATAACAAACAGACATTATCATATATTATAACATTTTCCGGATTCTATTCTATAAGGTGTATGTAAATATATAAATACAAATCTGTGTGTGTGTGTACTGTAGGCTTGGTGTATGACTCTCAGATACTGAAACACGAGTGTGACTGTGGGGATAATAGCAAGCACCCTGAGCACGCTGGCAGAATTAAGAGTATCTGGTCAAGACTGCATGAGTGTGGCCTTCAGAAACAATGTGAGGTAAAGACCAACACTGAACACATAAAATATAGACGATTCATCAGATGCACATGCTGGCCCGAAGTTACCTTCCAGTCTGTGTTTGCTTACACTAATTTATTTGAGATTTAATTCAAATTAATTAATATAAATATGTTATTGTATATAATATAATATATTGTATTGTATATATTCTTAAATTACATTAAAACTACTCAACAGTTATTTATTCTTTGCGGAGGTCTATCGGATGTTAAGTTTGGGCCACACAACCTTTGTTTATGTTGTTGCTGCTGAAAATGTCTTACTCACGATACTATAGTTGTATGTGACTGCAAAGAGACAAAATGATCTATAGCCATAGCTGTTGTTATTGTCGAATGAACATACAGTACATCAACATATCTGTTATGTTTTGTTTTAGTTGGTTAGGGGCAGGATGGCCACTTTTGAGGAACTACAGTCAGTCCATTCAAAGGATCATGTTATTCTTTTCACGGAGCACTCAGACCACATCGGTATGTAGTAGATACGTGCACATGCACCAATATAACATTGTGTGTGTAAATGCATTTTAATGTTTTTTTACACTTCGCCAATGTGTCGCCAACCCACATCAAGAGATGTTTCAGACACAACCGTGTGGAGGAAAGGGGGTAAGTGTGAACACTTGTATAAAATACCATGGTGTTACTATGTTTTTTTAGACGCTGTGTCTTCTGTAATCTTTTTAGTTGTTGCATGATAATGTCCTTGGTTGTTTGCACATGATTGACAGAGGCATCATGATATGGTATGGAACAGCTTGTCCAGTTCAGCAGCACTTAAAATGGCAGTCGGCAGTGTGATCGAGCTGGCCTTGCGTGTGGCTCTCGGAGAGCTGAGGGTGAGACTCCAATAGTATGGATTTCTTCTCCCACAAAACAGTGACCAAAATTTCATAATCTGTCCCTGACTTTCCCTCAGAATGGGTTTGCTCTGGTCAGACCTCCAGGACTCCATGCAGCACAATCTCAGACAGGGTGAGTTGCACACAAGTGCACACACAAACGTCAATATTTTGTTTACCATTAAGTGAATAGTGAAATGACAAAAAACGAATGACAAAAATGTAGGGCTTTGTAATGCCATGATGGAAATCGTGTCACTTTTAACTCTAAATAGCACTTTATAAACTAATGTCTCATGTTCTTTGTTATAGAGGCTTCAGTATTTTTAACTCTGTTGCTATTGCCGCTAAACAACTTCAGCACAGATTAAATATGAAAAAGATTCTTATAGTGGATTGGGTAAGAAACACAAAAATGTGATGGTATTAGTCTATGAAATAAATCCACAATCCAAAAGATGTTTTGAAGAACCCTGATTCTCAATTCTCATTGCACTCCTCTGCACTTTTATAAGGATATTCATCATGGTTGTGGAACTGAGGCAATATTTTACACAGATCCTAGTGTGCTCTATATTTCTCTGCATCGCTACGACTACGGTACTTTCTTCCCAGGTACTGGAGGACCTAAACTGGTAAGTTCTGCTAAAATATTATCTGTGCTCACAAATATAAAATATGTATGTGCTCGATATTAGAGTCGGTGTGTTTTGGCATGTATGTGTTGCAGGCAGGAGATGGGGAAGGGAAAGGCTATAATGTAAATGTGGCTTGGTCTGGAGGGCTAGATCCTCCAATGGGAGATGCAGAATATTTAGCTGCATTCAGGTACGAACGAATTTTGCGTGAAGCACCTTTCACATTTTCTTGAATTATTTTTCAGATATCAGTTTAGTTTTTAGTGCCGTAGAAATGATGCACCTTCGTGCGTATTGTACACAAACTAATGAACTAAACCTATCTCTGTCTTTACAGAACAATAGTTATGCCAATTGCTCGTGAATTTTCTCCTAATGTGGTCCTGGTTTCAGCTGGTTTTGATGCTGCTGACGGTCATTCACCTGCTCTAGGCGGATACAAAGTGTCAGCTAAATGTATGTATTAGAAGTGCAGATCGTTCCCAGAGAGCATGTCTGTAGTTGTGAGATTATTTGGTAACAGTTTACAAAAAAATTGTATTTGTTAACATTAGTTAATGGGCTAGCTAATATTGAACATAATATATTACATAAATACAGCTGCGGAAAAAATTAAGAGACCATTTCAGAGACCGTTTTTCTGATATTAAAATTTACATTTTATAGGTATGTGTTTGTTACGAATTGTTCCGAGACTTGAAGGGTTTTGGATCTAAATGCAGTTCCAATAGACAAGAGTTCAAGAAACAGTCAAAGATCAGGGCAGGCAGCAAACATTCACAGATGAAATCACAGGCAATGGTCAGGGCAGACAGCAGAGGTTCAGAAGACAAAAATACAATCCAAAGGTATACACGATAATCCATGAATGCTCAGAAATGCAGGGTGTAACACTAACAAGACTTAGCAATGAGTGAGTGAAAGAACTGGGTATAAATAGACAGACTAACACATGATAACAAGATAGATACAGGTGAAAATGGCTAATGAGTCTAGGTAATGGATTATGGGAACTGTAGTGAAAACTGGAAGTTCGGTCTGGTGGAGCTCAAGGGCACTGCTTCTGACGATTGTAAATGTGTTACTGTAAAATGAACATTTTTGTTTCATTCTGTGAACTAGTAACAATATTTCTAGCAAATTTCTAATAAAAATATTTTTTTATTTGCATTTATTTGCAGAAAATGAAAACTGGAGAAACAGGTCAAAATAACAGAATAGAATCTCTGTATTTTTTTAGACCTCAAATAATGCAAAAAAAACAAGTTCATATTCACTTTAAGCAATACAACAGTAATATTTGTACATGTATTTAGGAAAAGTTCAAAAATATTTTTTATACGTGATAACCTTTTTATCACAATTTTCATGTGTCTTGTCATGCTGTCAGTCTTTCACATTGGTGTTGGATGACTTTATGTCACTCCTGAGGTGTTATTTTGTTCAAATTCAACAAACACTGGACTGGAAGGGCCACAATACATCTAGAAATGCTGATTTGAAATGAAAATTTGGAATGGTCTTTTTTCCGTGGCTGTAATGTATATTACATAAAACATAAAATAACTGCAGTGTACCACTGAATATGTAAATCTGTTTGTAACTAAAATACAAGTGTGTCCCAGGTTTTGGATTCCTGACCAGAAAGTTAATGGAGCTGGCTGAAGGTCGTGTTGTATTGGTCTTAGAGGGAGGTTTTGACCTCACAACTCTCTGTGATGCGTCACAGGCCTGTGTCGGTGCTCTTTTGGGAAATGAGGTGCGTCTGTACAGATGCTAACCTCTTGTCTGAATATCGCTGCTGTCCTTCTAAAACCTTGTACCTCCATATTTCGTGATTTTTATTTTTTGCCATAAAACATTGCTAGTCACCCTTTATGTTTGTCACTGGGTTTTGATAATATCGAACCAATACAACTATTAAAAAGTGCTTGTCAACTTTAACAACACTGTATTTAATCATTTAAAAAGTGCAGTGTTTTTTCCATTTCCTGAAAAATAGCTCAATTGGACATACAAGGTTTCGGAAGGACAGCGACGATATTTATGTTAGAATTTTTTTACAGCCTGAGCCTTTAGCTGAGGAAGAGTTATTGAGAAGGCCCTGTGATAATGCAGTCAGGTCTCTGGAGGAGTTACTGCGTGTACAGAGTGAGAACTATTCAGTTATGAGTGTTAATAGCCATGTCTTTGAGCTCATTTCGGTGCATATTCATAAAGTAAGCCTTTTTTATAATTCTGTCTCTTTTAGGCCAGTACTGGGGTTCAGTAAGATCTGTGTTAGAGTCTGTTGCCCTGCCGTATGTTAAAGCAGAGCGGAGATACTCGGCAGACAGTGATGCCGCTTCTGCTATGGGTGGCCTCACTATGACTGTTCCAAGCAGAAGATGGTAAGACAACAATATAACCACTACTTTCAACAGTTTGCATTTATTGGGAGGCTATTAGAATATTCATTGTTAAAATATTGCACTAGTTCTATGATGTATGTTTTATATTGTGTGTTATACCATGGTCTGTTTGAATACTCGATTCTCATTTGCTGGAAGGTGTGCATTAAAACCCTTTAACGCACGGGTAGCTCCTGTCAGTTTGATTACATTTAATATTAACTGATGAAAATAACTGTCATTTTCACTGTTTGATCTAAAATTACACTGTAAGCATCAATAACAGCTTTAACTTGGCAAATGACGATGGTATAAGGATTTTACCCTCCGCATTCTTGGCCTCCATGTCATACATTAAAACCCTTTAACGCACGGCTAGCTGTGGATTATCCCTTACTTAGGCTGCATTTACATTTGTCATTTACATGCGACCTGAATCTGGATGTTGTCCACATACACATTGAAAAGACAAGTGTAAACGCGCTTCTAATCGGAATGTTATCCGATCAGCGTGTCCTGATCCAGAGGTAGTTCGAGGATGCATTGTGATCGGATCTCAGTGTAATGTAAACACAATCCAGCCAGTTTATCATGTACTGTATATTTACTGGTACAACTTCAAAGAAAACGCCCCCAGCTATCATTATTCTCTCGTCTAATTTGACAAATACTGTGGAAAGATTACTCTTGCTCCCGAACGTTGAACAGTCGTTCATTTTCCCACGAAATGATCGTGGATACTTTTTTACAGTGTATCATTATTTGCAACCTATAGAGGATGTATGTCAAATCACATGAGATGATTACTTGACCACTTTTTAAACGCATCATTTGTTTATTTTCATGTCACAGACACAAAATTGTTATTATTTTCATGTACAACAACACCATACCAGCTTGTTTCTAATACGTGAGTGTATTTACTGTAAACAGTATAATCAACTCTCCGTTTTCCAGCTGCGCTGTCCTGAGGGATGTCGTACCACTGCCTAAATATCGTGCTTAGTGCTTACTGACATCAGCTATTAGCAACACTATACAAGCTTGTTTCTGTGTGTAAATTATATATACGGTGTATTCAGAGCTCTGTTTCAAGCTGCGCGGGCTTGACACGGAGCTCTGAATACACTGTATACATAGTAGGGGATTGCAGTTCTAAACTGGACAATTTTTTGTGTGTGTTTTTATTTTCACATTGTGCTGTGCCCTCGGCCCACTGCCTGGATGCACAGGGAATTATTTTATTTTCACACCACACATGTTTTCTTGCAAACTGCCCTCTGACCTCCGTTTTAACTCCATGGGTGGAGGGGGGAGAACTTTTCTGTGGGGCACTGGGGGAACTGGTGCCAACTTCACATGAAAACTGGTTGAGAGAGAACTTTCTTCTAACAATTCCCGAGTCCAATGCTTTCTCTTGGCAGGAGGGGGAGAAATTGACTCTCTTTGATGGAGGAGAACACCAGATACTCTGTGAGTGTTGATGCTCATCCACTCGTCCTGACCCAAATGACAGGTCAGGTAGCACGCCGCTTCTTCCTCCCTGAGGGTTTGCTGGCCGGTGTCGAGCTGCAGCGAAGGACAGCTTTACCTTCGGCTGAGAACACTGAACACTGACCTGAACACTGGCTGGTCCTTGGGGGTTCTCAAAACCTGAACATGCAGGTGGAGGTGGCCTTGCTGTGGACTTACGAGGGAGGCAGGTCTGGAATTCCTCACCTTCCTGTTTCCTGAGGTCACACCGCTGTTGCATAGCAGTGACTGACGACCCAAACAGAGCTTTGGGTTCAACCGGAGCATCCAAGAAGTCCACCTTCTCTCTGTCTGACAGCCCCAGCCAGAGAGCTGCCAGGCCCATACTGCGACCGCAGCTCTGGACCGCACCTCTGGAAGTTCTCAGGTTGAGATCTGCAATAACGCAGATCTCTTCCCAGAGAGCTGGGTTAGGTGTCCCGTCTTCATCCTCCTCTCCTTCCTCCAAAAGACAAGCGATCGTTTTGTCATCGTAATCCTCCTCCTCTCCGTCATCTGTTAAGGACCCAAAGATAGGTGGCAGTTCAGGGGAGACTTCGTCCATAGGATCTCCCCCGCTGCTTGACGCAGGGGGCTATTTAGTCTCCTCCGTGGGCGGCGCAGAAAGGCAGGGGTCATCTTTATTAGCGGCCGCCACCCGCACTCTTCTCTCTAACACCCTTGACGGGAAGAGGGAAGAGTGAGGACAGCACTCGGGGTAAGCGAGTGCCTCCTGCGCGCTTCACCCACAGGCATACGATGCAGAGGGGATGAGAATCTCTGCCGGAGATTATAAATCCACAAGGGCACAGACACGAAGTCGCTTTCAACCCGTTGCTTGCCGACCCAGAAGTTGCCATAGTTCACCACAACGTACCACTTTGCAAGAAAAACGCGCAGTTTACAATTATCAAGCTCAGCAATAATTTACCGTGACAGTGAATAAATCCGCCCATAAAAATCTCTGCATTCAGCGACATACCTTGACGGCTCGTCTAAGAACAGTTAAACAGCCTTTTTTTGACGGTGCCTGCTGAGAGATAGCTTCCAAATTAGATCTTCACGGGGAAGAGATCGAGAATGAAATAGGGACCACCGGCAGTGGTATATACTGTATATCAGGGAGGTGGGACTCCCGCATCCCTATCGTGATTGGTCTGTCAGCTGACAGACGTGGTGTCATTGGTGCTTCCAGGATCTGTCGCGCCAGAGCGTTCCCATAGTGAGATACCGAGCGAATGTTTGAAAGAGAACCCGCCGCAGCTTGAATATGTGATGGTGGTTCGCCTGAAGTGGTCAAGTACAAAAGCTTGTGAAATTTGACAAACATCCTCTGCTTATACTTTCACATATAAGATCATTAATCTTTTTAATAACTCCAGCTTGGTAGTCCAAACAATTGTAGCCTGTATCTGATTCTGACCGTGGTTAACGTCCCACCGCTGCCTCGATTTCAACATGGCTGCAGTGGTCGGCGGATACTTTCCAGTGTATCATTATCTGTAACATGCTCATCCTCCCCGTTATACGTGTTCTGTGAAATCTCCCTGACCCGGGGCTAATATAAACACAGCCTTAGATATCTGTATATGTGCTTTATTGTATATTTACTGAATATTGACTTTTTCTGTTATAGTTACCCAAATGAGCCAATGGAACACGATGAAGCTGATTCAATGTAAGCAGCCGGTCTGTTATTACTGCGTTGAAAAGACTATTTATCTCTGTCTGTATGGAGACATAGCATCAATTCATACTGAACCTTGTAGGACTGAGGTGGTTGATTGCAGTGTTGTGGGAGACCGAAGACAATCCTAAGAAACTGTAACCAAATAATAAGCTTTCCCTGAGAAGCTTCACTGAGCAACAAGAGTTTTTATTTCACTGTCATGTCACATACTGTAAAATCTAATATAGTGAGAAATTGAGAATGCTGAGTCATTTTAATCTAAACTGAGAGGATTTTGTAATAATAGCTTGTACATGATGCCCCTGGACAATGTCACACAAGGACAGAGAGGAAGTGAAAGTTTGTGAAACATTGAGTAAAACGTTTGTCCCACACAGATCTTAATATGCAAGCAAAGCAATTCAGTTTAATTTAAAGTGATAGTTCGCACAAAAATAAAAACTGTCATCATTTACTCACCCTCTTGACATTTCAAATCTTCCTTCCACAGAACACAAAAGAAGATATTTTGAAAAATGCTGTTAACTGAATATTCACTTACATTGTTTTTGTGTACATACAATAGAAGTGAATGGGGTCCAGTGCCAACTTACTTCAAAATGTCTTCTTATGTGTTCTGCGGAAGAAAGAAAGTTATAGAGGTTTGAAATGACAAGAGGGTGAGTAAATGATGACAGAATAGTTGGTAATGCAGTTTTTTGATGCCTCTTGGCAAAATTCGTATTTACAAGTTTGCAAGTTTTTAAAATCAGTATTTATGATATTAGCATATGCCGGACTTATTGAAGCATCGCAGCATCAGGCCAAAACATTCAGTGCTGCATCCGTGTATGTCGAAGTAAGAATGACTTTGTGGTTGCATTCATGTGCACTCAGCCCAAATTTATATTTTATTTCAGACATGATCTGAAAACATGAATTTTGATCTTTATTTTCTAATTTTTAAGAATTTTAAAAATGTGTTACATTATTCAGTACAAATGTGGAAAATATGTAACGTTGTGGTCAAGCTATTTTTCATTTATTGTTGGTAAAACTGGACATTTTGAATAAAAAAATATTTTAATGACAATCTCAAGGACAAAAATCAATTGTACTTTTGTAAAGCTGTAAAATTCTTATCTCAGGTTACCGAATTTTCTTCATCTCCAAACTATAATTTTGTTTGTGGGAAATAATATCAGTAAATGAATGTCTATTGCAGGGTTTTTCAAATCTTACCCTGGAGGGCCGGTGCTTCCCGGAGTTTAGCTCCAACCCTGATCGAACACACCTACCTGTGATTTTCTAGCGATCATGAAGACCTTGATGAGCTTGCTCAGATGTGTTTGATAAGGGTTGGAGGCTTGGAGCTAAACTCTGCAGAGCATTGGCCTTCCAGGGTAAGATTTGAGGAACCCTGGTCTATTGCTTAATTGTATCTGATTTGTTATATATTTTTGTCTTTATACAGAATAAAGAATAATACTAATTCTTATGTAATACAAGATGTCATGTAATACAATGTTCTTGAATACATTTACTGTTTGCAGAATTACAGTAAAAGATTTTAGAAATATATCAGTGTACCACACAGAAAACCAGTCCATATAATATTTTTTTTTATTAATGGCCTGCTCAGTCATACATACATACTGTACATAGATACATACATAACATTATTGAGTTCATAATAATATGATATAATGGTTACCTGAAAAGCTAAAATCACATTCTATTATGATGCACAGTATGTGTAAATATAAAAAGAAAGAAACATGTTATAACAAGAAAAATGCATGCAGTCTGTGATTCTATACTACAGTAAATTACACATAGCCCTGTAATAGCCATAACCGCCAGACATGTGATAGAAATAACACACTGACATTAAACCATCAAAAGGTTAAAAATTGTACATACCCAAACTGTTAAAAATGCTACAAAAATATGGGAATCATTTGGTTTAGATTATTTAATGTAAAGTGTGCCATTGAAATTTTGATGTTGCTCCCATACTAATGCTCTGGGGTCATAAGAAACAGATGAACAAAACTCTTAAAGTCATAATGTGTCCCTTACCAGCCTGCAATTGGTTAAACCAATTCCTTATAAAGAAGCCATTAAAACAATTTATAGACAATAAAGTGCTTATTCCAAAATCAATAGAAACCCACCCTACCTCATACTGTCTGTAACATGTAGTTTATAACAAAGACAATAGTTTATTTAGTGATACCTGACCTAGTCGACACTCTGAGACGTAATCTGCCACTCGTCTGTCCCATTGTAAGATTGAAAGAAAACATTCAAGACGACAACAACAGCAGCAAAGAGAAAGACAGAAGGTTCCTCTATCCTCTTAATAAGTATAGGTGTCTACACACAAGGTGAGAAGGCTCAGAAACAGTGATTTTGATCGTATGCTTGCAATAAGAATATTAAAGAGAGTTCAAAGTGTATAACATCACTGATGGCATCCTTACGAACACACACAGACAGCGGAGCCTCTCACTGTAATGTTAAAACTCATTACCCATAATGCACTTTAAACCACCTGATATTCTCACAGACCAAGGGAAAGAAAAGAGGTCCACTTATGTAATTTATTTTTAAACTAAAGGAACTAAAGCTTTCCCGCTATCCACAGTAAGTGCTCCTGATTTATTTAAAATAGCCAAGCATGTTCCAAGTTTGTTCTTTTGCTTGTCTGTGGGCATGTGCGTGTTATTGTTGGTGTATATTTAAAAGTCACTGAGGATGGAGATGTCGGCAAATTCTTTGCGATATCGATAAGAATAGAGGGCGAGCAGGAATGCCCATTTTAAACTCATGAAGCTCCAAACACATGACAGGAACAGACTGGTAGGATCTGTGAGAGCTGTAAACACACAAACATTGAATTTCAGTCAGTTTAATGTCCTGAAGGCCACTTTTCTTTTGAGACAAATCCAAATGAATCTTTTAGTTCATACCTCAATCTTGCCAAAACTATATACGGTTGAAAGTGAACTCTTTTAGACAGTCTGCTTTAAAATAGATGATCTCTACTCACATTCTTTGCGGGAGATCCCAACACACAGGAAGCAGATAAATGCTATGATTGATAGCACTGAGAAGAAGACACCGATGAATAGGAAGAACTTCAGTCCTTTCAGCCACGTTCTCCAGTAGTCCTGGATGTACATGATGTGTGTGATCAAAGCCCATAGTGCCAGAACACCTGTAAAATTACACATATACATGAAGATTATTAAAGCAGAGCTATCATGCTATGTCATGCATTCTGACTTCTTTACACTGTTAAACGTGCTGGCTTCTCATGCTTAACATGGTCAACTTGTTAAAAAACGAGTTGGACGTATGACGTAGTATTTCTGTACTTGATACACTCCCCCAGCACTCCAACTCGTTTCGGAACGGTTTTTCTAATTCTGGATCCCGGTGTCGTGTACGTGCATAATGTACAAAACACGGAAGGATTCATGTGATGATGTGATGCTTGCTCGTGCTGTAGTTCCATCCCACTCTCCCCACTAGTCCCACCTCTAGCAGCTCGTGTTTTTCCGGAAATAATCGCACAGCTCACAACTGTATCTCTCTTTTATAAATTTGATCAAACTAAATACTCTTCAAATATACGACGTATGCAATACTACTGTATAGGCACTCAAGATGAATATGAGATTGGCAGAAACTGCCTGTGATACGCGATCTTTAACTCAAGTTAACTCAAATTTTCAATGTGCAAGACATCAGTGACTTTATCTGCAACACTACTGCAAATTTATTGCTTTGTCATTCTCACATGCATGTAAACTTGCTGTTTGACCGATGACAGTGCTATTTTCTCTCAGTTCTGCATGTGCTCTAAGAATTGCAGAAGAGATTTTTGTGCTGTTAAACAATAAAGCAGAAAACCTGCTAAATCTATTTTAAGAAATGATGTATGGTGTATGCAGTTTTTGTTACTCATGAATAAAACGAAAAAATATAAATACTGATA
The DNA here is from genome assembly GCF_024868665.1 of Triplophysa rosa. Lineage (NCBI taxonomy): Eukaryota > Metazoa > Chordata > Actinopteri > Cypriniformes > Nemacheilidae > Triplophysa > Triplophysa rosa. Next base: position 13,227,414 of record NC_079896.1, on the reverse strand, counting down.
ATGACTGCAATATTCCATTTTTATGGCAAATCAAGAGATTATATGAAATATTTATACAATTCTGAACCATGTAAATAAACTTGAAAAAGATAAGCAGTGGTTAAAAGTTAAAAAAGCTTTAAAACAAACTCAGCAAAATCTTTCATGGAACTCATTCAAAGGGCAAAGGTCACTGAGCAAAAGTGTGAAACACACTCTAAGTACAGATGCACCCAGCGTGTGAATAAATGTGTCAATAAAGAGTTTGAAGTGTATTATGATTTGGTAAAAACGACTGACTTGGGACAAGAAAACAAACTGTCCACTGTAAATATTTATTTTTAAATTGAAATACTTTGCCAATCACAGCCTGTTTTGTCTAAAAGCTAATCGATTTACAAGTATAGCAAAATACTTGCACAAAGTAAAGCGACGACAAAATGATAAAGGCTCTAGCACTTGTGAGCGTTCCATCTAAAAGGCATTTTAGGCATCATATACGGGTTGGTTCCGAGTCCGTCTATGATGTCCAAAAACGCTGTGTAAACAGTTTACTAGAATTTTAATCACAGCCTTAATCAATTCTGTACCTGATAATCCACCCATCGCTGCTGTCCACGGCTGTTTGTAGGCGATGTTCCACACTAGAAACGCCGAAAATCCCACAAGCACCCCAACAAACGCGTATCCCACTTTTATGAAGATCTTATTGATCGCCATCACTGCCGTCAAATCTACACCTAAATGAACAAGGAAAGTATTAATAGGAAATCCCGAAACAACAAAGAACCAACCAGTTACTAAAATAGTTCCTATGGAAGATCGGAAGCTCTGACCTCGGTACAGCGAGCGCTGGTCCAGCTGCAGTGCACAGCACTAGTGATGAAATGTCATTCACCGATAACAACAGTACCAATACACATTTACTGTATTTTACAGCATCATATCCCCAGCTGGGTTTTGTTGTTGCTTTCCGTTAAGGGACGGGGCACAAGAGCAAAAGTAAAAAATTATGCGACCGTTTAACAGAGAACAGCGACCACTACCGGTACGGAAGAAAAACGAATTTAAAGGTGATTTGATATGAGACGTCACAAATAAGTTAAAAAAAATTGAATGTATTTATTTGAGCTAGTAACTGTTAAACCACTGTCGTTGTTTTTATTTTCTTCAGTTTAAACACTATAAGTGGTCAATTGTAATAGTGACATTTTAAACAGCGCTTTATTTGACTTTCGGTGCCGTGCATTTGTAAACTCCACTAGATGTCACCACCATATTAAAGTGATAGTTCACCCAAAAATGGAAATTCTGTCATCATTTACGCAGCCTCTTGTCATGTCAAACCTTTACATTACATTTAGTCATTTAGCAGACACTTTTATCCAAAGCGACGTACAAAGGAGGTAAACGGCTCTCACTAAATCCTTGGTGTTTCGAATCTGACGTCATCGCGCAGCCGTGTTTTTGGCATGTTTAAGAATCATAGGTAGTTTAGTTAGGATTAGGTTAGGGTTAGTGTGTGGGTTAGGGTAAGTGTTTCATAAGACTTGAAACAGCAAGGATTTGGTCAAAACCAACAAGCCACGCCCACAGATCTAACTTGAGGATTTAGTGAGAGCCGGAGATAAACAGAAGCAATTGGAACAACATAAGGACAACAATGCATAAGTGCAATAAAAACTGGTCTCAGTTTAGCCTACCACAGAGTGAGTAAAAGGGGTCGCAAAATCACTCTGGACCCCTCACACCCCACTGCGGTCAAGCCAGCCGCCACTTCGAAAACGACAGTCAAACTAGCCCTCACTCGGTTTTGTTATGTGCGCATATACTGTGCATTACGGTAAAAGCGGCTTTTTGGATTTCAAAATAAAGCGATGTATTTCGAACGTGGTTTCAGTCTGTCGATTGTGAATTAATTAAAAAACAAATGCATTTAGAAAATTAAATATATTTATATATAATTTTACCCATAAAACGATATATGGTATTGAAAAAAGAACCTCAATTGCACTACAATTGAAGGCTTTAACCCAGGCCAAACGGGAAAGATTGACAGTTATGTTGCTAGGTGGTTGCTAGGCTTTTTAAAGCTGTTTTTAAACTGCTAGGCAGTTTTTATATTTTTTACAACACTCTTATCCCACCTCGGTGTGTCACCTAAACAATATCAGGACTGTTCAATGTGGATTTTTTTAATGTACAGAACTTCAAAATGGCCTATATGTATTATTATTTCTATAACTTCAGATCATAATTTAAAGAAAACTATTCGATTGTACAGACTCATTCCACATTAAAATGAGAGTAGACCACCTCAGTGTGTCACCTAAACAATATCAGGACTGTTCAATGTGGATTTTTTAATGTACAGAACTTCAAAATGGCCTATATGTATTATTATTTCTATAACTTCAGATCATAATTTAAAGAAAACTATCCGATTGCACAGACTCATTCCACTTTAAAATGAACTGCTGCTACAGAGCACTGAGCACCAAAACTGAAAATCTGTACATCCAATATACTGCCTATTGTCCTTTTGTCTAATATTGTCCTTTCTGTCAAATGTGTATTGTCTCTCACATATTTATTTTTCACCTGTTCCATGTCACTTTTTTAACCTGTATGTGCACTGGAAGCTTCTGTCACTAAGACAAATTCCTTGTGTGTCCAAGCACACTCGGCAATAAAGCTCTTTCTGATTCTGAATTTTTGGGTGAACTATCACTTTACCCATTACCGTTTAACATGATTATCCTATAAAATATTGTAAAACTGTGGTAATGAGTGTAAGCCAAACGTATAAACATCTGGCATAATACTTTATAACAATGGTTACTGCTTTAGTAATAGCTGTAGCAATTTAGGCATAACTAAATGACATCAGTTCATATAGAATTATAATTGTTCAGGTAATTCGTTGGAGTTCTTATATTGGCATGTAGTGATGTATAGCATACAAGAATACGACAGGGTTTTCTTAAGTCTACCACTGGACAAAAACATTTTCATCTGTCAACTTTATTGTAGAAAAACACAAGAAATTTTATTTAGTTTGTTCATATATGAAAACTTCTTCACAGTTATGAAATGCCTATACTCACATAAGCTATTTTTTATCCTGTAAACATTCTACAAAGCTTGGTAATCACTTGCTGAGCATAAAACTTTAACACTGTAAATAATACGAGACACAACATACACACCATGATACTCTTGATGCATGCATGGAAACCATTGGAATAGCTACAACTACTCATCCAATACACAACAGACAATACATTAATACTTATTTCAATAGAAAACATTTTCATTTAAAAACATTTTTTGCATAGTATACGCATACTGCTGTGCTTCGTAATTTTTTCGTGATACATTCTTGCACATGAAATTGAAGATTCTAGTGAACTTTTTAACCACAAATAAAGCACAAAAGCAGTATTCAGTTTAAGAATTCATAAAAGCCAATAAGAAGAGAATCTAAATGTGCAGCTGTGCGTAGTCCCGAGACAAAAGGAAGCTGAAAGAAAATTGTATAGGCCTACTACAGAAATCAAATCTGCTTGGATGTCTAGAACAAAGGGCAGACAGAGTTCATATTACAACATCTTGGGCACTCAGTAAGACTTCATGACATGTCTTAGTCAGAGGGGATTTTCCGGATCATAGTCTCATCGACAGTGCCTGATAGAAGTGTAAGGTCCTTGTACTGAATCCAGTCCTGCTCTCTCACACCCCAGACAGTGCCATCTGGCTGCAATACAAAAATGTACTATAATTCTGTAACTATAAACATCATAATGAACAATTAATAAAATCATTCAGAAAACAAATGATTCATAAAAAATTGAAACACTAACAAACAGCGCCTACAGTGTTTAGATTGTATAGCTGCTCATGAGTTTATAGAAAAAAGTTACACTTTAGGAAACATGTCTCACCTTTTCTTCATCGTCAACAAACGCAAGGATCACATCTTCCTTTTCAAACTGCAGAAGCATACCTTCATCCGAGTCCTGACTCTCAAGCGCTATAGCCTAATACAAAAGCAATATATTCATATCCAGATACAAATAAATGACAGTGGACATTCGATAGTAGATGCTTTACCTTGTAGAGGAAGCCAGGTGGAGTTTCATAATCTGCCTTTTGGCCTTTCACAACATCCTCTTCCCCAACTGATTCGCTCCCTCCAATATTTTGATTCTCGTCTCCCTTAGTTTTCTTGGAGGTGCTGGATCGTCGAGGAGCAGGAGCAGGAACAGGAACGGATTTGTCTTCCTCGCCCAATGAGATCTTAAACTCACTGTCTGCCACTGTAGATGCGTGTGGGGTGTCTTCTAGCACATATGGATCCTCAGAAGATGCTGCAGATTCTTCATCTTCACCTTGCTCACTGGACACCAAACTCTGAATCGAATGCTCCTGACCGTTCGCATGCACCATCTCCTCAGTTGTAGTTGTCATTGTGTGGTCAGCAGATGCCTCAGATTTGACCCCTTCACCCTCTGAGCACAATGATAGCCGTTCAGGTGTGTTGGGTTCGCTGTCAAATGAGTTAGACTCAGAGTCTGATATTTCAGATGTTGTGCTTCCTGTGCTCTTTGAGAGAGCGTCTGAATGAGTGTCCATGTGCGTGAGAGTGTCAGGCATGCTGGGCTTGCTCATGGCTGGGTTATCCGAAGGGAACGCAGTGTTACATGGGATTGGAGCAGAAATAGTAACAGATTTTCTCTTTTTAGATTTTGAGCTAGTCGCAAGAGAAAGATAAACAGAGCAAATGAAAAAAGAACATCTTCCTGTTTTAAGAACTAGGCAGTGAAATATATAGTGGCCCCAAAAGGTATTTGGGCAGTTAACCACACATAAAATTCCCCAACGAAGTTGAATCTGCATAATATGCTGGATCTTTTTACAGAATTAACTTTTTTGGGCTATTTTTCAATTACTGCTAAACACCTGGTCATACGTTGGACTTGTGGTTATTTTTGGTGAAAGTGTAAAATCTATATAAAGTTCACACAGATGCCCTAACACTTGCAGAGAAACCACGTGTGTATTTCACCACAATAAGTCAACAGTATAAGCAACACTTTGTAGTTTTTCAACCTTAAAATAATCTGTCTAAAATTATTTCAGTGGTAGAACAACTCTTAACCGGACAAATTCTACTTCCGCTTCTACCTGAGCAGCCTCATAGCGGCTACAACCACAATCTGTAAATTCTGTGTTTGGGTCGGTACACACAGCCCCTCCCATCCCCTGCCTGCGGAAGAGTTTCCAAACGACTTTTCTGCATTCTTTCCATCGTTTCTGTTCCATCAGCTAAGTCAACAAATTCACAGGTATTGCGCTGCCCACGTGGAAGCTTATACAGCGACAGTATTCACAACACTAGTAACAGAAAATTGTGCTTATCAACCACATGGGGGAACCCGTGAGCAAATGTTCCAAAGTGTTGCTTTAACATTAGTTTCCATTACAAGTAATAACCACATCATTTCTGAATTCTTCTGTCCTTATCTATTGTTTTTTTTACAAACCAAACAAACCCAAACTATTTAAACTAAACAAAGTTGTTATACCTGTGCTGTGTTTCTTTAAAATAATGCTCACTTTAGCTCATCTTTTGTAATACCATGCGTTTTGTACTATAATATAATATATCTATATATAATATAATGCCTATATGTATGCATATAGATACATGTGTGTATGTCTATGTATTTGATTTTCTTTACTTTTTCTATTTCATATCACTTTAAAGGTTAGGGGTGGGTTAAACCAACAAGGATTAAAGTAAACAGAGTTTAAAGCTAATCTAGGGTTTGTTGATACTAGTTTTATTTTAATTCAAATTGCGTTGCACTACTTCATTTTAAACAGAGATGAACAAATTGTGGATTAAAACTTTAACCTGTATTTAAACCGTCATATGCGATAAATTTTTGTCCGCCATGATGGATTTGCCGGTGTAACTAAACAGTAACAACTCAACTTTATTTATATAGAGCTTTTTACAATTTTCATTGTTACAAAGCAGTAACAGTGTTGCACTGTCATGTAAAAAGGAAATAAACAGCTTGTGCATGTAAATGAAATGTAGGCTAATTTTGCTATTTGAAACCTCTCTCTGAATAATTCGTTGATCATCCATAAACACATTTCACAAGCCTTGAGGGGTATGACAGCGCACGGATATTGGCCGCATCATTATCCTGAAGCTCGCGACTGGAGCAGACAGAGAGAAGTGTAGTTCCCGCAGTACGGGAATCACGAGCAGGTGGACCTCTGCCGTTGACATGTGCTTTTCTTTTTAACATGGTTTTTGTGAGCTTTTTCTTGTAAAGTTGATTTGGTACAATTCAAATAGTAAAAAGCGCTATAAAAATTATATATAATTTATAATAATATAAAAAAAAATTAAACAAATAACTAATTTAGTGTGGTCAAAGTGTCCAAATATTTTTGGGGAGCTATACTCAGTAAATGTACTGAATATATAAATATGTGTGCATCTGCAGAAATCATTTATAAATGTAGATTTTACCTGTTAAGGGCTTTCATGATGAAGGGCTTTGTGGAATGCTGATTCTCAAGCTTCTTCATTACATCATAAATGTCATGATTCAACTAAAACACAAATCTATCCATCAATCAGCTACATTCACCTCTTATCTACTCAATATATGTATTAGTCTAACTAGGACAAATACAGAAAGGAATCTGAAGTTAAGAGCTAAAATAAAGTATAACAGTGTAACACAAAAGGTGATTCACATTTTCAGCATCAAAATTTGCATAGTATGCCTGCAGGTGGTCATCACAGACATACTTTAGAGTGCTCCATTGTTAGAGAGTTTTTCAAACAGAAGAGAAACAATGCACATACTATATATTCATAACCGCAATGCACACACTAAATATTCATAATTTACCCAGATAGAAAAGGCATTCTTACCGAACTCATTTCCTTGTAAAAGACATCTCGCAGGTTTGAGATGTTCTGGAACATTGTGACATAACAGCTTATACGGCTAAAAGCAGCAAAAATTTAAATTATTAGAAGGAACAACCATTACAAAAAAGTGCATTTTAAACGTGTACAGAAAACATATTTTTTAAATATCTATTATGGTAACGTCACTCAATTTTCTGATATACTTTATGTTCGTATTTGAGTATAGAGAGCATTCAATAGTACCACAGTATATATTAAAAGCATCCATCGCAGTACTACAGCTATATCTTTTGGTTGAGAAACTTCTAGGACTGGATCCTAACTTGTGGCTTTTATTAAATTGTGAAAAGTTAAAATTCAGGATTTTCGAAACTGGGACTTTTTTTAACTTGAACACATATCCTTATGTTGTACCAACCTTTGATAGAGAACAGGCAGTTCCTCTCTCAACTCTTTGTTAATGTCTTCAAATACCTCCTGTGCTTTATAGAACTCCTCCTCAGCCTGAGTGGACCAAAAACACCAAATATCAACACCAAATTAGTTAAACTACAACTGTAAAGATATTTGGACGAATGCTTGAAACCAAACAGTTCTTGGACCCCATTGACTACCATAATAGGAAGAGTTACAATGGTAAGTCAAAAGTGCCCCAGAACTGTTTGCTGTCCTACATTCTTCAAAATATCTTCTTTTGTGTTCATCAGAACAAAAAAATATAAAGTAAAATTTCGTACTATCAATGGGGAACTGTTTGGTTATAAGCATTCTTCCAAATATCTTTCTCTGTGTTCATCAGAATAAAGAAATGTATACAGATTTGGAACAACTCAAACGTGAGTAAATGATGTTCGCTAACCTTGGTTACTTTGGCCTCGTCTTTCTTCTTTGTGTTCTGTAGGGCCTCCAGATGATGGCGAGCTGAATCATAATCCACCAGCTTCCTTCCCCGTTTGGCTACTCTTTCCTGCAAGAGCCCAACATGCATAAACACTTTCGAAAGAACATGCTTCCACAAACAGATACATTTTCAACAAACAACATTTTAACAAAACTCCCACTACCCTGTATGCTGTGCTTGCTAGCAAGTAGCATTTTTGAATCAATGAGATCATCATGTGATAACACTTCATGCAATATATTTTATGATAGGGTATTGAATAAATAACTGCAATAAACTCTTAAAGTTACAGGAATGCTTGTGATAAGGAAATGTGGTTTGTGTAATGTTGTAATGTTATGATTTGCAATCTGGGAATTTAGTTGCTTTAATGTACAAACTTTGACTTCTTGGAACTGTCCGGTGTAATTTTCCATTGTCCTAACAACTTGATCGCTCATCTTCTCCTCATAGTCATTCCAAAGAAGATCCTCACACTGTAATATAACCCAGAGACATGCTGAACACAGGAAAAGAAAAGGGATCATATCTATGAAATCTACATTAAAAGAAATCTTACCTGCATAATGGAAGTCAGGTTTTCTACACCATCCCAGTCTGATTCATATATATCTTTAAGTGTCTGGGACAGGCGTTTGGACGACTCATGCATCGCTGAAAAGCAAAGAGTGGAAAACAATACATCATGGTGACTGTGTATTCTTTTGAAATCAATTTTCAATTTGGCAATAGTCCCAAATGTCTATGTTACTTGTAATGACTTGTCGGGAATATATAGAGGTGTGACTGCATCAACAATAAATTATGAAATCCTCTCTTGAGGATTATGGAGTATTACGATAGCCACAACAAGCAATGAAAATGTCTAAAAAAAGATCAGAACCTGAAATCTATCACATAAATAAATAGTCTGTAAACCTAAAAAAAAACGATTAGACAGTCGAACAGGGACATGTAGTGTAGATACAGATAGTCATGACATTATTAAATCCTATTTGAATGCCAAATACAGGTGAAACGACAAAAACACAAACAAGTCTGGTCAATTTTGTTTCCATCAAAATTGTACATATGGGTAGTACGTCCCCCTTTAAGAGGGAATGTTGACTATTTTTGTAGGCTTTTACACAATGAGCATTTTCACTTCCATTAATAACACACATTCAGTTCTCCAAAACCTGAATCAGAGAAACACAGGCAGGACCATCTGTGTCATTTCATCTCATGATCACAGCAGCCCACTCACTCTCACCTCGCAGCCTACAGACTAACTGCTGTGAAAGTGTTAAAAAGTGTAATTTCCTCATCACACCTGACAACTTGCATTTGCATTATTTTCAGTTTTTCAATCAATATAACTTTTTCTCCAGATCTGAATAAAGTATAATAAATTAACATTTCTGTTATTAACTGTTATTAATTTTTGTTTAAAAATGCTGAAAAGACATGAAGTTCAACATTTATATATACATATAAGAATAGCTATAACATGCTTGCTTATATTAAAAGTGTACCTTTAACTGCATTGTAGTAAGCCTTAACATCCTTATGGAGCTTGATTCCATCTGCCTGTTCAGAAAAAGAAAACAACCACACGTTGTCCAAAAACAAAATGTTTCCATGAAGCTCGTCGTTTCGAAAAATGTTACCTTTAGACTCAAGGGCATTCTGAAGAATGTTGAGAAAGAATGTTCATTCTACTCTGCTTCAGTAGGCATCTTATAGGAAATGGAAAACTTTCAGTTTTCATCATCGGTTTGAAAATAGAAAATGAGTAGGGAAGTAAAGGAAAGCAGTTTCCTTATGTGCTTACAAACACTAATGCCCACTTTCACAGACAAGGTTTAGGGATACAATACTCCCAGACAAAACTGAATGTTTGAGCTGTCTTAACTGAAAATAAATTGACCTCAATTGACCCCTTGACTGCCATTGTTTTGTCTCAAGATGCCTTTTTTTTCTAAGGCATTTTTTAAAAGCAACTTAAATATCCTTATTTAACTAATGCATAGTCCTGGCTTAAAGGGGTCATATGGCGCGCCGTGAACACGTGTTTTTACGTGTCTTTGGTGTGTTATAAGTTGCCCATGCATGTATTAGACACGTAAAATTGCAAAAATTAAAGTGTCGGAACAAAAGATTCATTCTATCTAAAAGCGAATGCTCACCCAGACCTGCCTGAAACGCCTCGTGTAACCACACCCCCACAAATCCACGTCAGTTCGTGGTTTGAGTTGACTAAGACCGCCCAAATGTATACGCAAGTAAGTTGGGTGTACCTGTCAGTACAATTGCTTTGGAACCTGATTTTCCAAATATGGTAAGAGGCGTTACATTACCGGCACACGCTTGCAGTATTCGACCAATCACTACGCACTGGTTAACTGGCCAATCATTTGTTTCAGAGAGGCGGGGCAAAGAGGAGATACAAACATGCATGGTATGTGGAAAATACAGCGTTTTTGAACCTTAAATCGTGTATACACATTGCATTACATCTAAAACAAACCATAATATTCGTTTTAGCCGTGTCATATCACCCCTTTAAGATAAGCCTTGTCTGTGAAACCAGGCCTACGGATTTTAGTATGCTGTAGCACCAGGGGTCCATGGACCAGATATATTCATCATCATATGTACAACCCATATATACCATATTCATGTTATTTCAGGAAATTATTATACAATGTTACTAAGAAAATGTAACTTTTAATACTAGGGTATCCCTAGGTTGGCTGAGAGGGGGTCCCTGGACAGAAAAGGTTGACAACCCAAGCTTAAACAATAGAGTAGACTAAAGAAAGACTGAAAGAAAGAATTCACGTCTGAGTCACATGTAAACATTTTCTTAAGGTGGAGTTTCCTATGAAACGGCAAGTCCAATAATGATTTTATCAGTGTACATACAATACACCTAAGCCGATACAGTCCCTTTAAATAACAACAGTGTCATTTTACAGACTTGTCATGTACAGCGGACTGTGACTTGCTTAAGGGAAAACAAAGACTGAAAATACCATCTCCTCTTTAATGACACTGTCACAACAAGTACCTGCTGTTTGCTCAGATTGGTAGCGCAATCTTCAAACTGCTCATCTTTCGTCTCCATGGTTTTCCCTAACTTCTGCATTACCTGAAGGCAAACACACACACCAATGAAATGATTTCAGATAGAGGTTCAAGAGCCGTCACTGTATGGCCCCTAAAAAACGACTCAACAGGCGGTTTCACATTTACTGTATATTTAAAGCATTGCAGCAATTCCTCATGACAGGATTGTTTGCGGTGGGATGTTCCACTGAATTCTCAACAATAAAAACACAAGGACATTGTTTGTGTAAGTTTATAAACTGTAGGCCACTGCAAGACTAAACACTAAAATCAAGATGAGAGGATAGAGGCCAGGGAGGAAGTTGTTGAGGGCAGGAAGTGGCACTCTGTGTGCTCTCATAACTGCATTTCAAACAGCTCTACCCAACTCAAACTTATATTAACTGTAGCAAACCCTGAGTACTAAGCAGCGTTTTTCTTTGGGAATGAAATATATATTATTCAAGCATCAATATGCACCCACAAACACATAACTTGCACAGGACAGCACGCTGAACTTTATTACCACACCTACCTTCTCCTGAGCGCGGTTCATTGATTTCTGAAAGCGTTTGGCCAGGATGCCAGCTCCCGCGCCGATGTTACCCCCAATGTTTGCTCCTAGTTTTCCTTCTGCCATCTTCACTCTGATCAGCTGGCACACACAAGCGCGTTTCTCTTTAATGTCTAAGCTCTTCCTTCTAGAAACTGACGGTTCCTGGGCGGAGTGAGTGAGCAGATAGAGGGGTGTGATGGCAAAGCGTGACACTCCACTCGTTTCCACTTCGATCAAGTTGCGTATTAGTTTTACGCGGGGCTCACTGATCGAGCAACATTCCCGTCTTGCCCAAACGCGTTTGGATTTCAGCTGATATAGAGACATGTGACGTATCAACCAGTCAACTAGTGGTACTAAGTGCTTTACTTTTACTAAACAATGAAAAGTGCGACGGTTGTTTACTTTTTCTTTGTTTGTCGGTTTCAACTTGGCTGGATCGTTTATAAACCACGTAACGTTAATTGGTGAGCGGTAGATTTCTGTTGGACACCACTCTGGAAAGTCTGAATGTCATCAAACGCTTGATTTGTTGTATATAAAATATATGTATTTATAACTTTAAACCCCCCTCTTCAATTTCAACAGCTCAGATACACAGCAGTGACATGTGTCAATGGCTTCTGTGAGTCAGATGCCTTAAAACCACTACTGTAATTTGACCCACATTGACAAATGCCGTTCCGACATCACCACAAGGGGGCAGTGCCGGCTAGATTTAATTGAACGATGTATTTATAATCACAGTGTAAAACATTGTTTTGTCCAGTTTTCGGTCTTGGGTCTCCAATCTTGTTAATGATTCACTGGCTGCGTGTTCAGTTTGTTTATCGGCATACAATTACAGTACAGTTCAAATCGTATTTTTTGTATCCGTTTAAAGTTCCATTTTAATTCATATTTAGAAACTTTCAATGAGAGAGATGAAAAGAGATGACAGGGAACCAAATATTTTGACTTGTTAATTCTCAAGCAGTGAATCCCAAATCAATATTTTCCCAAGGAATAAAGTATGTATAATTAGTACCTCAAAACAAGACATTTTTGTTTGTGCAACTTATCTTTTTACCGTTTTTTCATGATTTCTTATGCTGACATGTCATCTAACTTTCTTTTATAAAAAATAAGATTATAATCAACAACAGTAGCTATTGCCATTATTTTACATCTAACCATCCCAGTGTTAATGACCTTACCCTCTTTCTTACTCTCCTGTCACTCTCTGACTCATGCCCCAGAGTGATCTAAATCCAGTGAAGCATCATTCATGATGCTGCATTGTACTGCAAACTTTTAGAAATATTTCGGACAGATCTGACCCAAAACATCCTGAAAAAAATAGGTTGTGCTGTGTATCCCATGTCACCTGCAGATAGAGTTAATGCATCTTTCCTGTTGCTTACGTGGCACTAATGCCAAAATCATAGGATTGATCCCAGGAAACAAATGCCAGGATGTAAAATGTATAGCCAGAATGCACGTTAAATCACTTTGGATTAAAGTACCCGTCAAATTTATAGAAAGTGCTTAAACTAATGAATTGGACCCTCTGCCTGAACAGTCTAGCAATGTTTAATGGTATGTGTTAACCTCTGGGCGAAGAAAGCCTACATATAAGACACTGTCAGATTAACTGTAGTGCAGAACACATTGTTCCTGCACACTGATAAAATGTTTTTCATTGAATTGTCCTTTAAATATAAATTATTCAACATGAATGTTTTGACAAAATAGTTAAAGGGAAAGTTCATTCAAAAAATAGACACTGACGGTTAACAATATTCTTCAAAATATCTTTTGTGTTCTGCAGAAGAAAGTAAGTCATACAGGTTTGAAATGACAAATGACAACAAACCGGTCAATATATTATGCAAGAGCTGAGCAAACTAAAAGTCTATCCTGAATATAATGCTTTATGTGGCTAATTCAATCAGAATGTTAATTTGAAATTATATTACAAAACAGTATAACCACTATTAACTATATCACTGTTAACTACATCCATTAAATATTTTAAAGATGATGATACAAATACACATCAGTTTCTTGTTTATTAAACAGTGGTACCCTATCATTATAACCTGATAATGTTGAAATGACATTCAGAAATAAAATAGGGAACATTTGGATTTGAGCATCAGCAACCACCAAACCATCAGTCTCTAATACACACGCATACAGTTATGTAATGACCTCCATTGTAAAGCTGTTTTCCTCGGGGTCATTGAGTACAAAGACTCCCCCACACATTACCATCCCACTAACACACAAACCAAGACCTCCCCCAGTACATACCACATCCATAGACTGAACATTACCCAACCCCCAGTGTCTCCTTGCGCTTTTCAAGACTGTTTGTTTGTCACCTCACTCTGAGCTCAAGTATGTAGCAATCATGAAGCAATTAGACCTGTTAGCTTTATTAGATACAGAATATTGATCGAACTATTATTTAGACACCAGTGCTGTGAAACTAACAATTGGTTAAGGCCATAAAACAAGAGTTTTGATATTGTTGGTCTTTGGACACAAGCAGGTGTTTGTGTGCTGTGAACAAGAACAAAATGTCCCCTTACACATGACTGCCTGATACAATGGATAACAGTAGTCTACAGGAGTGATCACTTTGTTTTAACAGGGGGTTTATCTTGTCTGAACCGATTAGTTTAAAGCGCCTTTTGTGGTACCAGACAACAGAAATCATAAAAGTACTTAGTAGCCAGACTGTGATAACTTCCGTATTGCTGTTTTGGCATAGGGCGGAAGCATGCATATAACACTATATGCATTGCTTAACTGCACAACAAATGGCTCAGCTTGGTATCATTGACTGAACTAATGCTGTCTATAAGGATGTTTAGGAAACATCTCTATTTTTGTAATTCCATTTGACGCCACTAGTGGTGTAGACATTACATACGCACAGCTCCTTTCTTCATTCTTGCACTATGGAAGTGTTCTGTGAAATATGTCATATCCTGAAACATTAAAACACAGAGTCATTTTACACATTTACATGATTTATTAAACAAAAACAGCATCAAATCAAAAGGGATTTTGACACCAAAGCTTCCCACAGTTTTAGTGTGCTTAGCAAAAAAAGCCTTACAAAAACGGTCCAATTTTCAAAAACAAAATGCACAAAGTGCCCCACAAAAAAACAACGGTCATAATATGAACCAAAAATCAAAGACAGAATATTCTGAGGAGGCTAGTTTAGCAGAGCAGCATCACAGAGTCAGGGATTAAGAGGTTGCATAGACGTGTTTACAGTCAAACAACGAGTAATACGAAGAAAAACATGGAAATGGGTAAAAGGCGTTCAAACATGAGCTTGTATTGTTCTTTGTTTACTTTTAGAGAGAGAGACACTCAGTGCAAGGGCAGTCTAATACTGTGGTTCTTTTGACTGGTGACAAAAATTCCATTTAAGCTTTCCAAAACATTCAAACCGACAAAAAAAAAATGGCAGAACATTCTCCAACTTTAGTTTTAAAGGTCTGAGAACCACTGCGGTTCTTAAATATCACACAATATTTGATCCTCGTAAGAGATACAATCATTTAAAATGCCTTTCGGGAAAAGAAATAACAGACGTGGATTAAAAGAAATACAGACAATAAACCAGAGTCATTTGTAAACAAACATTTCCTGACAGGCGGATAGCGCTGTCAAACGCTAAAGCATTTTGTCCCTAAATGAAGAACAATGCAGTCCCAAAAGTTCCAACTTAAAACACTGGACTTGAGAGTGAATAAAAAACGACCTCGAAAGCTTTGTTTTTCTTCCACAGCAGACAGTGATTCAGGGAAGTAAAGTTTAAAATACTAGTCAAATAATTTGAAACTCTAGATTTATTATTCAAAAACAAAATATATATAATAAATAAAAACATCTGAAAACATGAACTCATTGTCTCTCTTAAAAACAACACACACAAAAGCACTGCTAGTTAATTTAGTGAATTAGTTACTAAAACACAAGAGAGGTAGAACTAGCACACACAAACTTTCAGGCAAAAACCAACCCATAAACAGTCAAACACACTCCAATGTATTCTCTATGATGTTTAGTTTAGGTCAGGATATTATAAAAATAAAAGCAAATTGCTCCCATCCTTCAAGGAACAACACCAACTTGAACATTAAGTAAAAATCTAACAAAAACTGATATTGTTAAACTTAAAATCAATCATTATAAAACACTGTTCAATATTGGAAATGCATTCGGGAAAAAAAACTAACTCACTTCTAAATGGTTCCATAATTCATACTTGGGAAAAAAAACATCCTAATGTATAATTTCCAAAACAAAACCGTACAATTGGGTGTGTCATGTAGAAGGGATTTTTACACTGCTTGTTAATGAATGCCAGTGGCTTTGTAAAGTCAACAAAATCTTTTTGGGCAAATAATCTCACACAATGTAAAACTGGTACTGAAAGCTTTCAACTGCACACAAGTGTTCCACTATTAAAACCTTAAAGAATGTACTGCATGTTAAAAAGTTAAAGCTGTAAATTAAAAAAAAAAAATCTCAGGTTAAATCTCCATTATACGATTAGACTTCAAGGCACCAGGTTCAATCTGCAATCATGAACAAAAATCTCAATATTGGGCTTCTTTCAAGATCATGGAAATTCTTATAGCCAATTAATAAACAAGGCTTAAAAGTTAAAATTTCAGCTATGGGGTATAACAGAAGGTAGCTAAAGATGTTCAAGTTTTGTAGATTTACTCAAGTAAAATCAACTAAATGGACCCAAGTATAAGACCGTGAGCATGTTGACACGGATGACATTGACTGCACCATTTAGTAAGCATGCATAAATACAGCAAAAATGTAGTCAAGTGCCTTGTTTGTGTACTGTCAATATTCTTTGTTTTAGAAACTGAGCTCAAGTATTTTTTTAACTGCTGATAATGAATCTGTGTTTTTGTTTAACAGACAGCAAACATTAACAAAAGGTTACAAAGAAGCGAATGACTTCTGATTAAATCAAAATGTTCTTTTCTTTTGAAAAAAGCATTCTGCAGTAACTTGACTAAATAACTGAAATACGTCTGTTTGGAGAATGTGCAACTAGGAAATCTCCAAATAGAGAAGTTTGAAGTTTTATTAAGACTAATAAAAGCACTTGCTTGATTTAGTTTGATTGTAATCACTGTATAACAACATTGTTTTACACCACTCTTTGTGACATTACTGACGATTCTACCTAAATCACTACCGTAACCAAAAAAACAATAGTCAGTTGAAAAATCCATTTGTTGCAAAATGTGTTCAATTGGTGTTGAAGTTCAGCACTTTGTACTCTTCACATTTAACCAGCGATGGAAGGTTCACAGTTTTCCAAGCATCATGGTCCCTTCTGTTCTGTTCAGGGAAAGCCTACAAAAAAAAAAGAAGTAAATAGATCACATTTCACATATCAATACAAAACAGTCCTTTAAATAATTACTCAGAAAATGATCAAAAATGTTATGCAATCAAACATCCGAAAAAAGCACACGAAACCAAAATAATTGATGTTAGTATTGTATAACTGAATATGTTTATGGTTTACTTAAAATTCTAAGTTTAAGATTATAAGTCTTTATTTGGGGGACCACAAAGTGATGCACTCTACACAAAGGGGGTCTTACAACGAAACAGTTTGAGAATCACTGGCTTAGACTTTACAGCTTTAGCATTACCAGCTAGAAGTGCAACACAGCTAAAATAAAAGAACAGAGAATAAACAAAGAGAGAAAATACTGAAAAAAGGAAAAACACCATTTCTAGCATTGTGAGGGCTGTGGCTAAAAGCGTGCACAGTGGTGACGTGATGTCGGCTGGCGGAGTGTTGCGTAATGCTCCCAAATGGGTCAGAATCCCATCAGATTGCTGATAGAGTAAACAGATTTGCACGCATTAAAAAAGCATCCAAAAATCTCACAATCTCTGCATGTTATCTTCCATTACTCAGCACTGCAAAAACTACAGCTTGATCTTTAAGCCTCTCAAAAGCATACAGTATAGCACATCACCCCCCCCCCCCCGTCCCCCTCCATGTATCCTGCAGCTCAAACAATGTGCTGACTCAGAAAAAGCTACTGAATGCCCCGCTGCAGTCACTCTGAACAAACATGCGCCGTTTCGGGATTGAACCCACCCTCTCGCTCACGTCCCCCACATACAGTCTGAGAGCAAATTATCCTCACGGTATCCTGTCTGAGCGCAGCAATGTTAGGAGAGGGGGATGGTGAACAAAAGACTAGCAGACAGCTGTAATGTCCTCATAATGCCTGAAACACAGCACCCCCATCTAATTGATAACCCCCCGTTACATACGTTCAGACCATCATACCCAAAGCTTACATGCCTTCTACACAAATACGTGATACGCAACCAGTATAGCTGTTCAAATACAAAACAGTCTATAGTCTTATAAACCACTGTGGAGATCCAGTCCAACTTAAATCTTGAAAATCACTAGTATTTTTTCCCCTATATAACGGAGTGCTGAACGGTGAAAGATTAGACAGAATTCTGGTCTCTGCAAGGAACTGAAGAGTTAACTGTCAGAATTCTGGTCTCTGCAAGGAACTGAAGAGTTAACTGTCAGTTAAACAGTCAAACCTGCTTTCCACTTTAGGACTAGGAGCAATTCTCAGTCACCTGGTCTGCCGGTTGAGAATTGTCCCTTAGGGCAA
This sequence comes from Triplophysa rosa, assembly GCF_024868665.1. NCBI lineage: Eukaryota > Metazoa > Chordata > Actinopteri > Cypriniformes > Nemacheilidae > Triplophysa > Triplophysa rosa. Next base: position 13,209,229 of record NC_079896.1, on the reverse strand, counting down.
AGGCCATAGGAAAGAGAGAGAGAAAGAGCGCAAGGGAGATATGTGGAGTGTTAAGAGGTGGGGTGGTGGTGAACGGGTGCAGTTGTGTAACAGCTATCCCAGCATGCACTTACAAAAACAACAGAGGCTCTTTAGAGCAGGCGAGCAGGATTTCTCATCAAGAAGTCATGTAGTTAAATGAGTCATATCAAACACTGTCTGTATGGATTGGAATATGAATGTGTATAATTTTAGAAAACCCAGGCCAACATGTTTTGAGACAGCAAGAGAGCTGTCAGAACCATAAAAGCGAAATTAAAAAGGTCAAATTAGATGACACTTTTACAGAGAAGCGAGATAAATACTAACTATTCCCATAAAAACAATGTGCAGTATTCGAATCTCAGTATGCTGAGCCACCTACACAACAGAACTTCCTTTATTGCAGTGGGCATTTCTAAAACAAAGACGACGTTATACAACACTGACACACCTTCCAGAAACATGTTCTCGTGTTGATGCTGGTGCTTATAGAAGTATAGATGGACTTCGAATCAAAAAGACCATAAAGCGAGATGGCAATTCCATGCAAATGTCAACATTAAGATAAAGTTTTTAACAAAGATTTTTACCATACTGATAGATGTATTTGTTGGTTTAAATTCCCCTGTGAAGTCTCCAAGTTTTTTAAAGCATAGTTTTCCATAGTCAGATACTGTAAGTGAACTGTCACATCCATAACAGAATTGTCATATCCATAACGGTCCTACATGGGCCCATGAAAATAAAGTTTTGCGGTCTAAAAAAGACATCACTTCATTTGTTGGGTATTATTGATTTATTCACAGAAGTCCTGCAAAGTATTTTAAGGCTCCATTTTTGTCACATCCATAATAACGCATTCATTTTTCAAACTTGTACATGGACTGACATGTTTCTGAGGTCTGGACTCTATCAACAGGGGTTTAGTCAAATAAAGACAGATGATTCAATATATTGGTAATAAATACATTCTCTGAGAATTTATATTCAAAATGTTGACTGAAAATGTCACATCCATGACTCTGGAATTGCCCAAGACGTAAACCAATTTTTATTTTGACATACCTAGTCTAACCAACTAAATGTTCTGCTACTTGTATTATGTTCTAACATTTGTTTTGTGTTTCTGGAAGATCTTCTGGTCCTGTGTTGTTTACGTCTTGCAAAATGGTCTAGGAGTTCCAAAGAGCATTTAAAGGGGTGCTGCAACGGTGTGTCATGCATTCTGACTTCTTTACGATGTTAAATGTGCTACGATGTTAAATCATGCTTAACATGGTCAACTTGTCAAAAAACGAGTTGGGCGTAGGGCTGTGACGGTGGCCGTGACATCCGCACCACCGCGGTGGTAAAGTGCCATGACGGTGGAGAACTGCCACCGGTGGTAGTGCACGTCACTCTGACAAATATAGGTGTAATAAATATGAGAGTTGCGATAACTATTGCTAGTTGTAGCCTTTCAGTTGTGGATGGTTTTATTTAAAAGATTTTACATTAACAGAAATTATTGGCATACGTTTCCGTTGGTGCGTTCGAGCGCGGGCCTGCACAGCAAAACCCAGGTTATTCTGCGGGTTTTGCAATGAATCTTGTTGTGAAATGAACAGATACGTAAAATCAAAACTGGCTATGACCTGCTTGCTTAGTGTCGGAGCGCGTGCAGGTTTTGCCGCGGTTGCGGAGAGACATTATTCATTTGCGCTCCTGTGCACATCTTCTGAACTCGCATTTAGTGCAGCTCTACACATTTTAATCTGGACAATGTCAACAAGTAAGTTTCACAACAACGAGTTGGAAAATTACAGTTTTTATGGCAATCTGAATAGGAAAGCCAATGTAGGTTTAAACAGTTTGTTTCAAATGGAATTGTTAAGGACTGTAAGGGTTAATACGCCACTGACTGAAGTTACTGCAACAAGAGCTTTTTTATTTAGTATTTAGCTTTCTTATATCACTTAAGTTTTCATTATTTACTGATGTTTATTTAAATGTTTTATATGCTGTAGTGTGCCGTTTCACTGATGGATTTGCGCGTTAAACATTGACGGATGTTTCATCCTCATTTATTTCAGATATCATATTTCAATTTCAAGTATTTAACAATTTCAAGTATTTAAATAAGGTCTATATTTCTCTTCCACTCGTCATGTGGTTGCTACAAGCAAATATAATAATATAAATATTATTTATATAAATAATATATATTTCTCAACCACCGCACCACCGCGGTCGATTTGTCTATTACCACTGCGGTGGTAAAAAACTGCCACCGTCACAGCCCTAGTTGGGCGTATTACGTAGTATTTCTGTGCTCGATACACTCCCCCAGCGATCGTATAGGTTTCGGAAAGTTTTTTTCGAACATATAAAACTGTTTCGTAACTATTTTTCTTAGTCCCTTACTGGACAAGTCTCCCGGAAAATCATGCGGCACGCACACGCAACAGCAAGGAGAGCAGGAGAAGGAGCATGTGCAGACGTCACTTTTACTTGTGTGCAGGAGAGAGAGAGAGAGAGAGCATACGTTCGCGAAGTTCAGGTGTTTGTTTGTTCACTGCATTTGGGTGATGAATGTTATATAAACGGTGGATATAACGCTGGATTTGGAGATTGTTTGAAACTGATATATGGAGCCGTCCCAGCGCTAAAAGATGCCAAACATGAACCGCATGCGGTGACTGAAACTGATGTCTGTGTTTTGTTGGCAATGGGTGCGCACGTTAGGGATGGGCGATATTATATCGTTTGCGATATACCGGTAGAAATTCCCCACACGATAGGAATTAGTCTTCCCGCGATATAAACGATAAATTCTAGTTGATGACGTATTTCTTTGTGAGTCACATTCATATGAGTATGTGAAGCGAAAACGGGTATAGCGGAGGGCGGACGTGAAGCTGAGAAAGAGTTTGCACTAAAAGACGAGCTCTAAATCTCGTTTAGGTTGGCACTGTAGATGCATGCGAGTTAATGTTTAGTTTCACTTTCGTTTTATTTAATTCGTTTGTTAATTATTCGTTGATAGTCATAATGCGTTACACCACAACATTTAGTTGGGCTAAAAGTATTTATTTAAACATTCGTTAGATGTTATGCGCGCGTGCGCAAATTGTTTAATATGATTTCTTGCCTGTTATATACAGGATGAACGGAGCGTCCCTTGCACAGCTCGCGCCCACATGTGCTTTCATAGCGACACAGCGTGCACAGCACTGCTGCCTGTTTACATACAGTACAAATGCGAGTTTGTATTACGTTATTTTAAATACGTTTATGAGCGTATAAAAGCATGGATTATTTAATTAGATTTCTTTTATCCGCATTTTTCTGTTCTCTTTCTGTAGCGCGAGTCATAAGACAGATGTGAGAAGAGAAGGTTCACACAGTTCAAGAGAGAGTGATTGACAGCATGATGCGATCGATCGTTTCCACCCAACAATAGAATATATACAGTTTTAGTTATGACATGATGTGTTTATTGAGCTTTAGTTCATTTAACTTTTCTTTACTACAACCTTTTGAAGTCTAATCTCTCTATTATATTTTATATTTACAAAAATACTGTAGGTATATTTTAGGAGCTGTTTGATTTGGGGTAAGTTTTACTTTTTGATAATATTTGTTTTTCTGAGGGTCTAGACTACATGCAGCTACTATCACTTGACGCAAAAAACAGCGGTGGATGGCGTTATGGATATATCGTCATTTTTATCGTTATCGCAACAAATACCAGGAATTATCGCGATAGAGTTTTAGGGCCATATCGCCCATCCCTAGCGCACGTGCTTTAGTTCAGCCTACCCCTCCCCCCCGCACGCACCGTATGCTTTCGGAAAAAATCGTACAGCTGTATCTATCTTTTATAAATGTGATCAAACTAAATACTCTTCGAAGACACGAAGTATGCAATACTACTCTATAGGTACTCAAGATTGATATGAGATTGGCAGAAACCGCACGTGTTAGGGCCGCTTTAATTATAAATTTGTTTCTTGTGGCTCAACAGGTAAAATCAAACTCATAAAGAGAGAAAAAACAGCAGCCGTTTCTGTTTGCATAAAGAATTTTCAATGGAAAAAGCGCACCTGTGTGTGTGTTTGTGTGTGAGGTGGTCAAAGTTCACGCAGCACAGGTGACCTGCCCCATCCTGCTGTGCAGCTCCAACGCGTCCGGTCGGTCCTGAGGATTCACAGCCAACATGTCCTGCAAAAGTTTCCGAAGAGCTTCCGACATATGAGAGCGCCTGCGCTGAGGAATACTCAGCACCATCTTTGGGTTCTCCAACAGTGCCTCTCCAACAGGCACAATATCAGAACCCTGTCGCACGTAGGTCCCGAGCAGCTCCCGCTTCGACTCTGCATCAATGAACGTGATCCTTTCTATCATGGCCCAGATGATAATCCCTAGAGCGAAAATGTCCGCTTTGGCGGTGTAGTGTCCTTCCCAGACCTCTGGTGCCATGTAGAAGTCCGAACCACATGCAGATGACAGCCAGAATTTGTTAATGTTAACACTGTTCTTATTTTTGTCCCGGCCCCCCTCCGAGTCCCGTACCCCTGCGGCCAGACCCGCGCACACTTTGCTCAGGCCGAAGTCAGCCACTTTTAACACGGGCTCACCGGACCGCTCTGAGATGAGGATGTTATCCGGTTTAAGGTCTCTGTGGACGATGTTATTCTCATGCAGGAAAGCCACAGCACTGCTCAACTGCATCATGAAGCTGGAGTTGGTGTGTGGATCGGGACGACGGGACAAGATAAATTGATTTAGGTCCCCTCCCTCGCAGAACTCCATAACAAACCACAGGTAGCAGGGTTCGTCTGGACACGACAAAACACGCTCACCTAAAAGTGAACAATAAACATTAGAGATATAAAGTTGCAAAAAGATAAACATTCATTTCTGAAGTGTTGGCTTTTGTATAAGCAGCCATTTTGAACTTCAGTGTTACAATCATTTTGACAATTTTTTTAAACATTTTTACTGGAGACCGCTGATCATTTAAAGGTGAAAATCATGAATCTTAAAATCATCTTGAACATCAAAATCTCAAAACAGTACTTAAATACTATTGTTTATACTAGGGATGGGCATTTTTCAATAATTTCATATTCGAATATTTTAGCTCATAAAAAACGAATATTCGAATATTGGTTTATTTAAATCAAGTTAATAATGACGTAATTTGTTACGTTTTTATTTAGTCACAATTTCACATCAAGCTTATAATTATCATTAAATTTTCATAATGCATTAATATTATATCCTGTATATTGTTTTTTTATGTTGAAAAAATGGAAAAATACATAAAACTGCATTTAAACCTGCGCGGAAAGGTATAATACAAAAAGAAAACAGACAAAACAAAACGAACAAAACACAACATATATTGACAGTCTGTGATATATGGTCATCTTGTTTATTTTGTTTTACATGTTCTTGATAAGAAAAACAAGCATATAGGTCTATTTTCCTCTGGTGAAACTCTGTTCAACAAGCCGACGGTTAACAAGCCGACAACGCGCTACTCTTCTCTAACTCCCGGTAACAAAACCCAGATCTGACGAGAATATCTGGCTTTATTGTTTACTTTATAATGTTGATAATAAATAAAGTAAACGGGCTTGATACCTCATGCCGACTGTTAAGATCCTAAAAATACCCCCGCAACAAAGACGGAGCCATTAGTGCTTGATTCCCTGATTATGTGACCGTCATCTGAGGAAGATATTCTGCTGATCAGCACGCATATAAATATTGTTTTCTTTGTCGTTCACGGTCAGTGTCTGTCTTGTTTAGCTTTGCATTGGATTTGCATCAATTAATAAGGTAGGCCTATTGATTTCAACTAAGGTAAGGAATCACAGCGCGTTTTAAAACAAACCAAAAAAGCATCCGTGCAAATTTATTTACAGGCTATAACTTGAAGGCGACATCCCTATTTGAACTTCTAGAAGGAAAATTCTTGCTTTTAGGTATGGAAAAAGGTGCCAGTCTTGTACATTCAAAAATCATTACAGAAGAAGTGAAGAAACATTAAATAAGACGTGACAACTCTAACGTCTCCTGTAACTGTAACTTAACCTTGTGGTGACGCAGTTTTATTATGAAAAATAGGAATATTCGAATAGCATTTTTAATATTCGAATAGTTATTGCGGATCGAATATTCGAATATTCGTGCACATCCCTAGTTTATACAAGCAATAGCTGCTTATTGATTTTCAGGGTTGGTTAAGGCAAGCGTTGCTTTGTCATCAGATTCAGAAGCTGGATTGCTGCTGAACCAGTTTGGACAAGTTTATGTTTCTTCTCATTTCACTGGACTAGCATTCATATAGGCAAAAACATTTCAGAAACATTATGTACAACTCTGGTACAGAAGTAGAGGATTTAAAGAGGATAGTTCAGCCAAAAATAAAAAATTCTGTCATCATTTATTCTCCCTCATGTCATTCAAACCCTGTATATGTGTGGAACACAAAAGAAGATATTTTGAGAAATGTCTTGGTGGTTTTGTGTCCATACAGCAGAAGATAATGGTGCCCAATGTTGTTTGGTTAACAACGTTCTTTAAAATATATTCTTGTTGAGTTCTGCACAAGAATGCAGGTCATACAAGTTTGGAATGACATAAGGGTGAGTAAATTATGAAAGAATTGTCTAATTTGAGTGAACTATCCCTTTAATGTCATTAATTACAGTGGCCTGGCATTTGTTGATGTTCTCCAATTGTGCTGGACACAAAGTAAAGACAACTGGTAGGAAACCATTTAAATACACCCTACAGCAGTTCCCTTTTTTAACAGACACCAAACGCAACACCTGTTATTTTAGTCTAAACTTTAAAGCATTTTTAATTCAAAAGACGCAAGAGGTTAAACCTCTTTGTCGTGGCATTGAAGAGTTATTCCAAAACTGAATGACTTTTACTGTCACTCAAGCAAATGCATTCAGACAAGCAGAGTCACTTAAGGGGTTTATACAAAAATCCCCAACCACAGAAAAACTTTCAGTCTTCACAACTTGAAAATCACTTTGTAGTAAGTACCTTTTCATCGTAAATGAAGACAACGTCTGCCCTTTAAAAGTAAAGCTATGTCTTGGTCCTATAAGGATATTAGGCCATTATATATTATTCCATAATATTTCCAGTGTATATGATGAAGATCCCACCTATTCCGGCTTAAACTTCACTGTTAAATATCAACAGGAGGAATATTGTGCTTTGTTCTTCAGCAACACTTTGCATATCATGCAGCGATGACAACCTACAAGAACTGCATCTGAAAACAATCAAAGAAACGAGACATGCCATGTTTCACACACACGATTTGTGTCATCCAATTAGTCTCACTTATCTGCCTAAAAGTCTCACTTTTTGTAATATGAGAGTAGAAACGAGACTTGTAATGTAGAAAATCGTGCTTCAAACCACCTTCTTTGCACCAATATGGTGTCCAGAGGCTCTGACCCTTCCCACCCCCAACCTCAAGAGTTTCATAACCGAAAAAGGAAGGTGGGGGATGGCAAATCTGACCGACATTGGCCACTTCCTCATGTAAAATGTAAACAATCTTAATGTAGCACACAGACATGCGCAATATGAAGGCACAAAGGCCTAGTGTCATCTATGAAACGTGACGCATACAATTTAATGACAAACAGTGTTTCGGTCATTTTCTTCCTGAACGCAACGAAATATCGAAGGTCGTTTGGATTTTTGATATATCGATAAGTTTGATCTCAGCTACTAAATGAGTGCACTGTCACACAACAAAAACAACTTCAAGTCAAACAAAAGCAGTTGTTTTCAGTCTAAACCACGACAAACGCCCTCTTAGCCATGCATAAAACAATTCATACGTGTAAAGCATAAAATGACAGTGCTATTAACACATTACCTTTCAAAGATGTCTCCACCAATCTCAAATACTGCTTGGATCGCTTATTGCCATGGCTCATTTTCTGAGCCATCCCGTTTCTCTGGAGCACACACTCCTCCAGTTGCACCACATTCTCATGGCGTTTCTCCAAACTGGTGAGAGCCCAAAACTCCGCCAACGCCAACTCCACATTCTCAGGCGCGTCGCAGCGCAGTTTCTTTACCGCCACTTTCGCTCCAGATTTGCGGGCAATGGCTTCATAGACGACGCCATAGCTGCCCCTACCAACTTCACGAAGTAAGCTGTACCGCGGTGCCATTAACCGCTGTTCAAGATTGCCATGTTTCACATTGTCCAAATCGTCCACCATTGTCTCATCGTCAATGTTGGCTACGCTGAGCGAGCGCAGGACATTCGCGCTTTCACTTTGCGCACCGGTTCTCTTGCAAGCGCTCCGTGTCCGGTGCCGCTCTCTGTCCATCGCGTCTCCTCACGTTTTGTGCGTGCAATTGGAAGTATCTTCCGCGTTCATCTTTCTGCGTCACGGGTTACAGTTTAAGGAAGTTGAAGCCTATTCTCAAATATTAGCGGACATCTTTATTAGTTTCTATACTGTGGAGCATAGTGATTCAATCACCGTCAAGCTTCTAGTCTGTGCCGAGCAAACCTTGAATGAACTGAGTAGTTGACTGGAACGTCCCACTTCCGTGGGCAGGGGGTATTCTGACCTATGAGGACATGAAGAACGTAAACGCCTCTCAAAGTGACGCATGAAATTTGGGAAGTATTAAAATGATAATAAATGAAATGGTGAAGACCGAAACGCCTTTGTGTAGGCTAATCGTTTCTTTTATTATTTTACCGTATGTTTAGGTATTATGAACATACATACAATGGACATACAACAACATTAGTTAGCTCAATAAGGCTTTGCGTTATCATCGCAAAAGTCGGGTGTTTTATTAGGATAGGTTTCGCTTTTTTATCAAAGGCAACGTACAAGATTTAAAACAGGAAGTGCTTCAGTGTTGTTTACATTTGCGTAGCTTGAATGCACTGACGCTTTGGGGTCTGCCTAATGCACAAATGTACTTACCAGTACATTTTTCCATCATCATAATGGACAACTTCACACGAATGTCTTTCACCTATTGAAGAAAAGGATCAGACCATGTCACAAAGAAAAACACATGTGTTGTCACCCATGTTGTGGTCTCAAATGGTTTCGTCTTTCCAGCATGAGAGTGCATGTGCTCCACACGGCCCAGACACATGACATGAAGCACGTGTTCTTCTAACACGATGAAGGTGGAATTCGCCAGGGTATGCCAGTCATAAATTCATAAGTGATAAATATTCTCACGTGTTTTATATGTCCTTCATTTACCCGCTTGTTTGCTATATATAATATTTAATCATGAAACGCACCCCCCCCCAGATTAAAGGGGGAAATAAATAATATTACTTCTAAATTTCTGGAGAAAATCACAAACACTGCACGTCCAATGTCTTCTGACAACACATCTGAACAATGTTAACAACAGGATGAGCGATACATAGAGTGGATATCAACAGGATCTGAATAACATAAAACAGCTTTAGGGTGACATCTGTTTGGGACCTAGTAATTTGATGAAAATCAAAAAGAGCTTTTCCAAAACAAAGTTTAATGGCCCAAAATGTCATCATTCGCATTCAGGCACACGAATGAGGACATGTCTGAAATCGCAGCCAACGTTAGCGTTAGCTCATAGGCTACACGGATAAATGATTTGTTTGTTTCCATACTGTTGAAAGTCAACGTTGTAACCCTAGCAAAAAAAGCTTCATATTAATGTGTGCATTAATTTTAAACGTTAACTTCTTAAAAGTTGTATTAGTTTGGTGATTCTAGCTTGAACTATACATTTCGAAGACGGTTGAAGAGTTTACTCATCAGTCCCTATAAGGGCGCAGTCTATAACTAATCTCTTTTGCTCCACCTACTGGTATGGCTTTAATACTACAGTAGTGGCAGTGATGGCCAACTTTGAACAATTGACATCTTTGCTCTTTATTAAAATATTTTATTAAAGGTACAAAAGTTTTGAAAAAGTCCCTTTGTGAAATAAAATCTCTTCCATCGAGTCCTGGCCAAAATGGCAACATCCAAGTTTCACATGAAACATTAATACAATACATAAAACACAAAACCTCCACATTAGGTTTTCTCAGATTTCTCAGGTTTTGTTCACTTCCGGGTACAAATTTGTCCCCAAAATGTAGTAATGTGGGTTTGGTACTCACAACATTGACCATACACTTACATTTGTAAGATATGGCTATTAATACTGATGATATTAACTCTTTTTATAATGCTTTTAATCGGATCTAACCTTTATATTTCCAATAAATTATACATTTGATATTAAAATTGCGTAGACTACAGCTGTCAGGTTTACTTTTGTATGTTATTGTATACATTTTTAAATAATGATAATACATATTTGATATAATTATTTGATATAATTAAATACGTTAATGATATAATAAAACATATATTATAAAAAATGTAAATATAACATAATATTGTAATAAGGTTTTGAAATTTCACACGAAAATATCTTTAAAATGGTTTATTTTGTGGAGTATCCTATAGGGAGCAGTGATGTTATAGTTGTTCATTTAGAAATGCCAATTAAAAGATAATGTCCATCTGCAGAGCCACAGAACCATACAAAGCTCATCCCTTCACCTACACCTTAAATCTAAAATTAACCATATTATGCAACTTCACCTGTAACTTTTGGTTGGGCACTAATCTTCACCTAATCAAAGATTGCTGTTTGATGCAGAATTACACAGAGAAGCAGACCAGAGCAGACTTAAATGATGTTAGAATAAAGTCTGCAACTTTTCTGTACCGTGCATAAACCTCTTAGAAGGTTGTCCTTAAAAGCTAAAATAATGTAATTTTTGTAAAGTGTACGAAAAAACAGAACACAACTAGTTGCTTTGCATATTTATGGGGTATATTGTAACACATTAATGTGAGTCATTATTATGCAGAGACAGGGGAAACATCTGGCTATTATCTGTAGTGCAGACTTGAAGACAGAGACCGCAAAGAACAAGTAGCGTAGAAAATGAGTGTGTGGTACAATACGCCGGTGTATGTCGCTCTGAAGTGGGCAGTGGGACACAGCGCTCTATGCTTTTGTGTGGCTGCCATGGCAACCTCATAATTATAAAGGCCAGCTACATTTCTGTATATCTTTTGTGAACACTAACCTTTTGAGTAAAATCTAATAAAACAACAAACATAAGTGTTTTCTTATGAAATATTTATGCAAAGTCCTGCTTTATGAGAAATACTTCCTCATAAATAATTAATTTAATTTAATTTGGATTATTGTTGTTGTCGAAACGGCTTACTTACCCTCGTCTTTGAGCTTTTTACAATCTGTTTATTGTTTGGGCTCAGTAGGTACATGGGGTACAGATGGTGTAGTTATCAGGAGATACCCACTCTAACAGATGTGACATTCTACACTGATTTACACAGGGCTTCTTTTTTTCACTTATTATTAAGATGTTAGCTATAAAGTCAAGAAAACAGTCGCCTAAACGTATTTCATTCTATCCCTGTTGTGACTCATTTCAGCATTTGTTTTGAAGGTTCAGAATGTAAAACACTGACAGTCATAATGGAATGAGGGCGCTGTGCAGGATCTGACCGACTTCTCTGTGTATCACTTCAGTCGTCCCCTGAGAGATTCTTCAAAAACCCAATCACTCCAGGGGTAATCAGGACACAAGAAGAAACAATCTCCCGACGGTGATTGCCAGAATTAAGGTTACACACCCACACCTCCATCACTTTACCGCAATTACCGTCTCCTTGAATTTGAAACACCAAGTGATTTGTATCATTACACAGATCTCTCCATTATTTTTTTAAAAACTTTTACAGAAGGGGTGGGGATGCAGAGTGGTGTCAAAAAATGTAAACAAGGCATTTTAATGTGTGTCCAAAAAGCAAAGTTGTGGCTCAAGAAGCCTTTTTAAAAAACCTTCTTTTTGAGGAATTATCACATGATGGTTTCTAATCACGAAGGTTCAAAGTCAGAATGTTGAGGTCTACACAAGGAATTTTATATGACCTCTTTATCATTTGACAATCTTCTGACTGATATTATATTATTGTGTTAGTGTATGTACTGAGTGAAAACAAAAAGAGTGGGTTCAGTTTTGCTGCTGTGAAGGCTAAGGCAGGTGAGGGTGCATCCTTATAGTTGTCATGACAACCTCTTCACCCTAATAACACTGTTCTGATAATGAAGGGGGAGAGCCTTTACATGTTAACATGTGAAACACATTTACCATTTGTATCAGACATAGCTGTGCAATGTAAACTATTACATCATGATTAAATAAAAGTTCAAAAACATTAGATATAAAATCATCAACCTTACGTTTACATTTTTCTGAGAAGTTTTCATTTAATTAATAGTCATTTTTCCTGTGTCATAGAAAAAAATGTACTGTATATATGTTTCACATGAACATATTTGCCTGATTAAGCCAATATTCAATTTCAAATATGAACAAGAAGTTTATACATCATGGAAAATGATGTAAAAGTGGACTAGATTGGGTTGTGGTCTTTCTTGGAGGCTGGTTGAGAAGCATTTGAGAGGAACAGGCTGATGGATGACATGTAACGATGTAGAGCAAAATGAGGTAATAGCATTTAATGCTTTGTGTCAAAGCTGTGCTCTTCAAACGAGCAGCAGCATTGAGGCAGGTGATGAACAGGGTTTATGATGTGCATTTAAAAGGCAGATGCAATATTCTTAACGTAAGTTTAAGGTTCAGTTGTGGTTTTAGATCAACAGTTGCAGACTCTAATTAACAGTTTTCAACACACTGTCATTCTAATTAATGTTGTTTGTGTTGAGTCATGTTGGTGGCATACAGTGTTTCTAATTAATGCAGTGTTTACAGTTAACCTGAATGATACCGCAAGTAGTTCCACATAGCAGCTATTTATTTTCACTGTTCTTTTATTTATTCATTCTGCTGACATAGTGAAAAGCAAGGATCAAAACACTTGTGAAGTTTTCATTCTTGACACTAGAATGAGCTGGGGGGGAGCGAAGTGTTTAGATACGGTATACTGATTACTTTTACCTTCTGGCTGCCTGTGCTAAGAGGCTTTTAATTGATCCAAATGTTTCTGGACATGATTCCAAACAAACAGTGTTAGATTGTGTGAGAGTGTCTGCATCATCTTCAGTTGTTCAACCATAAACTGTCCTATAGATGGTTTCATCGGACACACGTGCTCGCCCGGAGTTAATGTCCGATCTGTGTTTGGTTATAATATAACGATTTATTTTCTATTTAATTTATGTTCATGTTAATTCTAATTCATATTTTATTGTATATTAATTGTAAGATTTGCGGAGGTCTACCAGAAGTTAAGTTTGGGCCACACAATGTTTGTTCATGTTGTTGCCGCTGAAACGGTCTATTGGTTAAGTTAATGACCACAAAATATGTGGTTCTTCATGGTCCACAGTTGTCTAACATTAATCTAAAATTTTAATGGTTTAAAATAAAATCAATTGTATATAGGTTTATAGAATTATTGTTTTAATATGAGTGAAAATGGAAAGCTTCTTACTATATTTGGCCAGAGCAGATGTGCTGCGGTAGCAGAAAAGTTACACCCAAACAGTACACTGGTCTGATGAGTCTGCTTTAAGCATCACCAGAAAAGATTTAAGACGAGAGACTATTTTGAGACATAATGCAGAGTGGGCAATTAGCCGGCTAATTATAGAAACTGTGAAAAGTTGATCTGCGCCTGCCCATCAAATACATTGTCCAAATTGAAGACATTTTTATTGTTAGTCATTTATTTATAAAGTTTTCAGGGTCTGGATTACAGTTTAAATACATTATGGCTTTTCACCATAGGGTGCACAGCACGCTGCCTCTGTCACTTCATGTCCTCATGGCATCAAAAGCTTCAGAGCAATTGAATTGAAAGTATTTGGCCTTCCTTTTGATGAACGGAAGAGAGATTGTGAATGCACACTGCATTTCAGTATGTCAGATTGATAGAATTTGAAACATTTGATTGAAATTTCTTATTTCACTTCCCTTGAGAAACCATAAGTGTGATGTCTTGCCTTGTTTTATGTGAATGAAAAGAATACTCTTTGAACCTAACAGAGGGCATGGTAAAATAATTTAGCAAACATTTTAGTCTTTCAAGATTTCCATTATATTTTGTATTTGTAGTTATGAATTACAAGAAACTGCAGTGCTGTTCTTCACACACCCGATAAAGTGAAAATCTTTTATGTTAAGGTAAGACAAAAATGTGACCAAAGCAAACTGTAGTGGTTTTTGTTATGTGACAGATGGCAGATGTTAAAAGGCTTAGCACTTATTGGTGAAACTTAATATATTGCCATGTGACATTGCACTTAATGTCATGTCATGGCAAATTATGTTATGATTCATCTTTTGTTCTTTCTCTCTCTCTCTCTCTCTCTCTCTCTCTTTCTTTCTTTCTCTCTTTCCATAACATACCATAAATGGTTTTGTCCCATTGTTATTCATTATGTTCTTACTCCATTCATGAAATGTCCATCTTTTTTGGTGACAAAAGTAATTACATTTTTTAACAATATTTTTGACTTTCCCTAAAAATAAAGGTTCCTAAAGGGTTCTTTGTCAGGCTGTATAGTTCCATAAAGCACTTTTGACACCCACAGAAGCTTCCTGTTGCACACAAGGTACTACAGACTAAGGGTAAGAAATAAGTGGTTCTTTAGAATTTATGACCGAAAGGTTATTTGGCATTGCTGCCTGTTCCTGTGATGTTTCTGGTCCTGCTCCCTCTCTCAAACACACACACAGAGAGCTCCATTTAAGATCAGAACTGAAATGTAATGCTGACTTTGTCTACTGTTGTATTTGGTAACAGCCCAGATTTAAAAATATGCACAGCCTTGATCTGAGCATGTGGTACGTGAGGTCAGCCTAGTTTAACTGGTACACACACAGTATTTTAAGGGCTGAGGCCAAGAAAGAGTATTAGGTGGCTCAGATAGGTGCTCAGGCCTAATCTGGGATTAACGGTGCTACTCCGCAGATTGCTTTAGGGATTTCTCAGGTCTCTTTAGGTTGCCTGGAAGAACCATGTTGATGTCAGAGCTGGTGATATCGGTATTGTGCCATCAGTTTTTTTCCTTCGATCTCTAACATCCCTGAGTGCTGGTTTATCAAGACAAAAACACTGCCTGACCTTTTTCACACATCAAAAATATGTCATACAATGCATATCAGTTTTCTTTTTAATAGAGTGGCAAAATTACAACTTTAAGATAGAAGCTGTTTTTGCTTTTAACAAATATAAAATCCGTACTAAAATGACAACAACAAAAAAATTCTAGTATGATGTTTCAAACTGTCAAAAGCACAAGGCAAAGAACTGAGCATCGTCAATGAATAATAATGAGAAGACGAGCATTAAGCTCCGCCCACCTCTACAGTTCTAACACGGAGCTGTCCGTCATCGGAGGTGCTGAAGACTCATCTACGCATCCTTGGAAGTACATGAAATCAGGACATTTATACATATATGGACAATAGATTAGTTCAGTAAAATGGAGATAAAACACCCGACACAGTGGGAAGAAATTGAGGGCCAAAAATGAAAACTCGAGTTTTTTCTTTAAAGATGGGATTTTGCAACATAACAGCTGCGTCGATCAAAGAGCAACTTGAATGAGCGGGAAATTACAATCTGCTGCATTAAATCTGTTCAATTTCTCATTTTTGTTGCTCCACAGGTAAGTTTCACATTATTATTTAATTTAGTAAAAACGTGAATAAAAGTTTTATACAAAGCCATTTTTGGTTTCCGTTTGTACTTGTATTTCTAGTCGATTAATTATTATTTTAACAAAATTAAAATGACCTCGTAACATCCTGCTTTCAAATGAGTTAACAGGATTCAGTCTCCCGATTGAATGTTTCTGGTGCACGTATAGCAGTGCTCAGATTTCCAACTAAACCGTTTAGTGACATAATAAACCAGTTTAGATGTTCACTTTAGAGAGCGATTGGCTAATGAATCATAGAAAACGAATCCAAACGAATTATTGCAGAAATAACAAAAAAAAGTGTCATCAACATAAGATTCAGTTAAACATTTTTTTTACAAATACATATTTGTACAACAACCACAGATTTACTATAGTCTCATCACAATAATTATAGTTTAACCATGTAGTAAAGCTGTGGTAACACAATGGTAACCAAAACCAAACCATGGTTACTATACTTTTACTATAATAAAAACATAGTACATTTTCCCTAAGAGTTGTATAGTGTGAAGTGTGACTGTCGAGTTACTTAAATTTTCACACATCAATGGGCATCTCCTAACTCGAAAAGAGCTTAGTCAATCACAGGTTCAACTCCAAAAATAGCTTTACTTCCTTTATCAATGGACTTATTACAATCTTGATATATAAGCAGTGTATTGAGTTTACATCCATTCAACTCCAATCTCAGAAGAAACGAATCAACTTGAAAAGGTTTTACTTACATCCTCAATAAATTTAATACAGTCTTGATTGACTTTCAGTTCATTGATTTTACATTTGCTAGGTTGATAACCTTTAAGAAAAGACAATCAAATATTTTAACATCCTAAACAACACAAGTGCACAATAAATGTTTGCACATTAAACATGTATTCCAATACAGAGCTGCATATACAAACAATGAAATATTAAGCAAGCATATCTTTATAAAGTCCGTACTTCATATTAATACAAAAAGACTATTATAGATTGAATATGAGCCAGCTTTGTCTAATTTAACAGCACTCGTCCTACCATCAGCGTCCCGGATTGACGTATCACTGATATGCATCCGCTTTCTAGCGTCCTCAATTTCTTCAATCACGAGGCACATCATCTTTTCCTCAGAAGACACATTTTGCATTCAAGCATTCACAGCACCAATAATCTTTGCAGACGAATGCCCTTTTTTAGTCTTTCTTGCCCGCGTTTGGCGTTCGCACGCTCTATCCACAAGCTCAGCTTACTTCCGTGTTCCGGGTATCTCCGTCACTCTTTGTAGTTTTCTGCATGCGCCATTTCCTCTGACGTCCTCTCACAATTATTTAAAATAAATCAAACTACTTTTCTGACTTCACACCTCCCACTTGACATTCTTGGTTCTTGAATCCAGGATGTCACACTTAACTCTTTTCCTCCAAATTATTGGATTGCTCTTCCACTGGTATCAGCATAACTAATCGTCGAACGTCTCTGTGAAGAACGGTTGGTGGGAATTGTATTATTTTCCCTTTTGATGGCCTTTCTTAAATTTATCTTGCAGGACCTGAGCAGAAGACTGGATGACTGGAGAAGACTCTGACATCAACTTCTCTTACGACACCTTTAGAATCAGCATTTGCCTTGATGACTTTTCCCATCCTATACTGACCCCATAGGGCATTATGGCCTGCAACCCAGACAACATCCCCCACGGCAACGTTTCTTTCTTTCGTATGCCACTTACTCCTTATGAACAGATTTGGTCCTGCTAGTTGGCTCCATCTTTTCCAGAATTTACCAATTTCCTCTTGGATAATCCTTAATCTCTTATATGGGTATCCTTCAAAATGAAAATCTCCTGGATCTCCTCTTGAACTTGCTCTTCCCAATAAAAGAGAGTTTGGTATAATATATTCCAAGCAATATTCCCGGCTCTGTGTTCGTGCATCGATTGGCCTTTCATTAACTAGGTTTGCTGCCATGTACAAAAAAGTTTGTAATTCACTCCATGTAAAGACACCTTCACTGCCCAGGTTAAGAAGAGCTCTCTTTACCACATGGACTGCAGCTTCAGCAGCCCCATTCCTATGGGGTGAATTTGCTGTATGAACCACTCAGTTCCATGCTTTCCAGTTTCTTCTTCTAGTTCTGACTTCTCTACTTTACTCAGAAACCCATAAAGATCTTTCAAGGCTGACTGCGCTCCCACAAAATTCAAGCCTGGATCCGACCACACCTTCGTGGGATGTCCTCTCATAGCTGTGAACCTCTTGTAAGATAGTAGGAAACCCTCTGTGGATTGATCACTCACGATATCTGTGTGAATAGCCCTTGAAGCCATGCAGCAATACACAATCCCCCAAACTTTCAATTGCACTCTCCTCTTGACTTCATCCTTTACTTGATAAGGACCAAATAGATCCACTGACACGAATTCAAAAGGCACAGCTGGTCCAATACTTTCAGGTGGGAGATCACCCATAACCTGCTTACATCTTTTCGCTCTTGCTTTCCTGCAGGTGATACAACTTTCCACAACTTTCTTGGCCAGTCTCCGACCTTTCACTACCCACGCTGTTCTTCTCATCCTTACAAGAGTTCCAGCAATCTCCTCATGATTTACATTATGCGCTTCATGAGCCAGTAGCAATTATACTTGTGCTTCAATGGGTAATAATGGAACTGTAAATCCTTCTTTTCCAAAAGAATCATATCTTCCGCTGCATAAATGAAGTCCTGTGTTTTCTTCTTTAACTACAACCAATCTACAGAGTGTGGTCTCAGGAAATATTATACTCGTTTGAGCTGCCAGAAAGAGTGCCTTCAAAGCATCCTCCCTCTCCTTTACAGTCAGCACATGCTCACTCCTTACTTCAAGGTCTTGTTTCCCAGAAGATTTACTTCTCAGATCAAGCCACTTTCTTACACTGCGCCATACCCAGCCAATGACTTTAAATTAGCTTGGTCAATCTGCTGAATTTGTTAATATTCACCAATCCTTCAGTGATTAATTTACTCAGCTTTTCCAGTTGTACCAATTCTTCTAATACTAGAACTTCCTTTTCTTCTGTACTTTTGTCCATCTGGGACAGTTCTACTCACTGCAGCTGAGAAGACTTTTCTTTGGAGATTATTAACTCTTTCTCTAGCCTCATCAGCGATCTCAACTGCTGATTTCTTAGGCCATTCATCCACAGACCGTTTAAGGAATTCTGGTCCATTTTTTCACACAGAATCTTCACCAAGGTCTTTAATACCTGCTCCTCGTGTAATGATATCTGCAATGTTCACATTGCCTGGAATCCACCACCAATCTCAACCGTCTCCTGTTTTATGGATTTCTCCAATCCTATTTGCAAAAAAAGGTTTGATAACCATAGCTGTCGCGTTGGATGGCTCCCAGCACTGTCTGACTATCCACAAAATGAAACCATTTCTCTACTTCTCTACTTTCCTTTCCAATTAGCAGGCATAAGACTTCTATGAAACTTAACCTTCTGGAGTCTCACATACTCTTGGAACAAATCAATAGCTTCTCCATAGATTCCTTCAGAAAGTGCTACATCCCTTTTCTCTCTGGTCAGATGCCCACATCCAGTTTCTTGAAATGCTTTCCTGACAAGAATTGCACCTTTCTGTTTAGCTGGTGTCACAAGACCAAGTGGGTCATAAAGTCCTGCCACCTGACTCAATAGATGTCTTCTGGTCAATGGGTTTGGTGTCTTAAACCTCACCTCTTCCTCAAGCAGAACCCACTCAGTCCTTACTTTCTTTTTCCGTTTGGAAAAATTGATGGAAGTCATAATATACAACTTGTCCTCTTCCGCCAAGTATCCAATTCCTAGAGCCTTATTGTTCTCTTCACTCAATTGATTAGGAAGTATAACAACTTTCTCGGGAATCAGACTTGAAGGTTTCTTACTTGTCTCTACAGGACCGGACCTCCCACTTTGACCTGACCAGATCCATGCTTTCAGTGAGAATCCACCAGCTTCCAAAACGTCTTCTAGGCCTTTCACTATTTCAAACAGTCTCCTTTGATTGTTATGAGATGTAAGAATGTCATCTACGTATGTGTCTTCCTCTAGAATTCTGCGTTCTTCCTTCAGATGAGCAAAAGCTGCCAGGCTCGTTGTCTCCCTCATACACTCAACCGGACGATCTCCAATGTTGACTCTGGTTATAGCATACTTCTCTATCTCCTTCTCTGGTGTATCCCTTCAGAGAAATTTGTGGAGATGCATTTCTCGTTCTTCTAGCCACACGGAATTATACATCTTTTTAATGTCGCCCAATAATCCAAACACTCCCTTTCTGAACCGGAGTAGAACAGCTCTAATAGGATTCAGTACATCAGGTCCCTTCAACAAGAGGTCATTCATACTAAGCCCCTTAAATTTCTGACTACTGTTCCACACAAGACGCACAGGTGTAGTGACTGAATGCGGGTTGGGGGCAACTAAATGGCTTACATACCAAACACTTATCAATCACTTCTCTCGTAAGCTTTACTGCAGTGCCTCTCTTGACCATCTCGTGAACTTGTGCAGCATAGACTGTTTTCCACTGAGGCATTTTCCCAAGCTGCTTTTCCGTTCTCAAGAAAGTTGACTCCACTCCGATTATGGTGAAGGGAACCCGGATCTTGGATCCATGGATACTTTGCATCCCAATGCGGTTGATCACTATGATTATCTGCTTGCACATATGTATATCCACTTCTTACAATCTCCAACTCTCTCTCCTCCTCCAAAGTCATCTCTTTTCTCCCTGGTTGGCAGTTTCCACAGTGGCAGCCTCCGCATTTTGGCTCACATGCAGCTCCAATGCTATCCCAGCTCCACCACTGAAGAAACTCTTTTCCACTAACAAGTGTGCTTCTTGCATTACCACAGCTTAACTTTCCTTCTTTAGAGGCTCCTGGAATCATGAATGGTTTAATCCTTCCAAGCACTTCCTCATACTTGATTGCAGCAGCTCTCATAGATCGTGCAAAGTGTGTTTTTGACTCGTACGCTGTCAGGTCTACTGCCTCAAATAAGTCTGGATGCGAACCACCCACCATCTTTCCAAGTGGGCTGTCCCACAGGACAAGATCTCCTACTATTTTTACCCTTTGTGGTGCAAGTTTTCCTTCCCGATGACTAAGTAACAGTTCTACTTCCTCAGGTCTCTTTAGCTCTTCTAAATCTACTTCTGGGAAGAACCTTTTCAGCCATTCTGGACTCACACGCTTGTTTACTCTTGCGATCTCTTCCAGACCATAACAGACAAGCTGGTGAGCCTTTTCTGTTCCCGTTGGCATTCTAAGGAGATACCTTTTAGTTTTTACATGAATAGCCATCTTCCCCACTCCATGAACAATCAGATCGATTTTCTCACCTCTTAATATGAGCCTATTAGCAGCTTTATGAGTTATGTAGTTTGTGTCATGTGCCAGATCGATTAAAGTTCAGATTTTTTTGTCCTGCATTGGTCGTCACCTCTTTAAGCATCATAAGGACTGGAAGCTCTTGAAGTCCATAATTTTTTGAAGTCCTAATTTCCCTCCTTTAGATGTTCCAATCATAGCCTTGTTGGTGAACGCTTTCACACACTTTTCCACCATTTCGGGAGAAAGTTTAGAAAGGAATTCTTCTTGCTCCACAGTTAATCTGCTTCCCTTTTTCCCTTCTTTGATGGTAACTTTATCTTCATACTCAGACTTGATCGACGACTTAGTCTCTCTTTTAGGACATATAAGATAATGATGATCTGCACCCTTGCATTCTTTACTCCTACACAAAAATGCATCCCTGAACTTACTGTCATCTTCATGATATCCAAAGCACTTCTTATACAACCCAAACTTTCTCAGAATTTCCTTATTTTCAGCCAACTTCAGTTCCTTGAACTTCTTGCAGAAGAAGATTTTAACTTTACATATGTGTCTCAAATCCGCACACAATGCACATACTATCTGATGTCGTTGCCTTTACTGATTTAGTGAATGCATGACTTCTTTCAAACTTTCTTTCTTGCCTTTCCACTTTATCCATGACTTTAAGTTGCTCTAGTCTCTCAAGGATTCCTTCTTCAAGAATTCAAGAAGCTTGTCAAAGTGGTTTTCAGTTGTGATATCACTGTTAGGAGCAGTCACTAGTGCAAGCCAATCCCTTTTCATAAACTCAGGAAGTTTACTTTCTATGGATTTAACCACAAGATGATTCTTTATAACCCCTGCATCTTCTAGGTCAGTGAGATCCACTAAATCTCTTTAGCCTTCTCCACTGTTTGGACAAGTTCAATGACTTTACATGGTTGTTTCCCCTTATGACAGGAATTCTCTCCAGTTCTTCCACAATCTCTATTGTAATTGCATATTTGTTTTCATATCGATTTGTAAGTGCTCTGAAGATATCATCCACTGTATTATAGGAGGACAATCTGAGGTCTTTCATAATCCTGATGTCTATACTATCCAACAACTGAATCTTTTGAACTTCTATGGATCCTGAAGGTTCACCTTGTTGTTGAAGGCTTTCCCAGTCTTTCCTCCAACGATAGAAGTCTCTCTTGTTTCCATTAAACACAGGCATACTTGCTGGTCTAAATCTAAATTTAGTCACTAAATTTAATGTCGCAATCACTTGCAGTCCTTCCAATTTCGACATCCTGTTGCACTGAAAGTACTACTTCCTCATCTTTACTCTAATCAGTCTCCATATTGGCGAGAAGTCCAATTCTATACTCATCACTAGTCTCGAAAACTCTCCGTGCAGCAAAAGAAAATTTCTCAAACTCTTGCTTGAGCTCCACTTCCATTAGCCTGAAAGCTTCTCTGCTGAGAAAGTTAACTTGTCTAGTGAAATTAATTTTTGCAGCAGTCCTTTCCTTTTTAAGCTGCTCGATTGGTTTTCCCACTGCTTCTTCAGCCATTTTGAACTTATTCACTTGACTCTCTTTCAGCAAAAGTTCCAGTTTTCACCTTCCTGCTCCACCGTCACGCCGACTGAGCTTGGCCTCTCAATTCTGCCATGAACACGAGGACAACTGGTGTTATGCTGATCAGCAAGCTACAGTATGTCCAAACTGTGGCTGTTAGCTATGGTTATCAACTGTTGAGTTACTTCAATTTTCACACATCAATGGGCATCTCCTAACTCAAAAAGAGCTTAGTCAATCACAGTCACACGGTTCAACTCCAAAAATAGCTTTACTTCCTTTATCAATGGACTTATTACAATCTTGATAAATAAGCAGTGTATTGGGTTTACATCCATTCAACTCCAATCTCAGAAGAAACGAAGATCAACTTGAAAAAGTTTTACTTTCATGCTCAATAAACTTAATACAGTCTTGATTGACTTTCAGTTCATTGATTTTACATTTGCTGTAGGTTGATAACCTTTAAGAAATGACATAATCAAATATTTTATACAAACATACTATATATTTTATACAAACTTAAATGTTTAAATATATTTCATATACAAACAATGAAATATTAAACTAGCAAGCATATCTTTATAAAGTCCGTACTTCATATTAATACAAAAAGACTATTATAGATTGAATATGAGCCAGCTTTGTCTAATTTAACAGCACTCGTCCTACCATCAGCGTCCCGGATTGACGTATCACTGATATTTCACAGCACCAATAATCTTTGCAGACGAGCGCCCTTTTTTAGTCTTTCCTAGTTTGGCGTTCGCACGCTCTATCCACGAGGGCACTCACTTAATTCTTGGTGTTTCGAGTCAGATCCGTGGGCGTGGCTTGTTGGTTTTGACTAAATCTTTGGTGTTTCAAGTCTTACGAAACCTTTACCCTAACCCACACCCTAACCCTAACCTTACTGTAACCATCTAAACTACCCATGATTGTTAAAATTGACGAAAAAACACGTTTGGGTGATCACGTCTGACTCGAAACACCAAGGATTTAGTGAGTGCCATCCAACGAGCTCAACTTACTTCCGTGTTCCGGGTATCTCCGTCACTCTTTGTAGTTTTCTGCGCCATTTCCTCTGACGTCCTCTCGCAATTATTTAAAATAAATCAAACTACTTTTCTGACTTCACAGTGACCGAAGCAACTTGTTTGCGGCTTTGAAGTGACTACTGAGCCCGTATTCTTAAAGCTTCTAAGAATCCTCTAAAAAAGCTATTAATTTATCTTAAAAACTTCTACGTAGGAGTCTTATCTTAAAAAACGATTCAGGACCAATCTGAGAGCAACTCTGCGCAAGGAAAAGACAAAAACTTTTATCTTAGTGAGGAGGTGAGGCCGACCCCGTTGCGATGTATGACACAGTCTTTTAAAGTCTTTTTTTTCTTCCTGTTTTACCGTACTCACGCACAAGTTATTTACCATGCTGTTAATGTCAACGTATTTCATAGTTTCTGTAAGTGCTGTAATTGTTTGTGTGATCACTATAGAAGGTTGTGATACAACCAAATCACCTCTGCAGCAGCATTTCTCCAGTTGCTAATTATGTTAATGTAGTGATTTCTTCTATTTCTGGCGCTATGGCATTTCTGCACTGTCTTGGAGATGTTAGCGTGTCTCTAATAGAATCGGTCACAAACATGAACCCTGCACGATCTAATGTGTTGTGTCTTATTAACTCACTGTCATTGAATTCAATGTAATTTTATTTTATAGCGCTTTTACAACTTGCATTGCATCAAAGCAGCTATACAAGAAAACCAAAACCAAGATAATCAAAAGTTGAACACACAAAAAACAATAAAAATAAAAAATCAGATAAACCTTAACAGTAATATGGAAATTGTCATGCATTGCAACACATTTCTTCTCACTTTTCGTGTTTCATCCATTTTCTCTGCTGCTAAAGAAACTTTTAAAGGGGTCATATGCCGCGAATACGTGTTTTTCTGTGTCTGTGGTGTGTTATAAGTTGCCCATGCATGTACTAGACACGTAAAATTGCAAAAATAAAGTGTCGGAACAAAAGATTCATTCTATCTAAAAGTGAATGCTCACCCAGACCTGCCTGAAACGCCTCGTGTAACCACACCCCCACAAATCTACCTCAGTTCGTGGTATGATTTGACTAAGACCACCCAAATGTATACGCAAGTAAGGTGGGCGTACCTGTCAGTACAATTGCTTTGGAACCTGATGTTCCAAATATGGTAAGAGGCGTTACATTTCCGTCACACGCTTACAGTATTCGACCAATCACTACGCACTGGTTAACTGGCCAATCATAGCACACCTCGCTTTTCAGAGCAATGAGCTTTGTAAAAAATCCACGCTTTTCAGAGAGGAGGGGCAAAGATGAGATACAAACATGCACGGTATGTGGAAAATACAGCGTTTTTTAACCTTAAATCGTGTATACACATTGCATTACATCTACAACAAACAATAATATTCGTTTTAGCTGTGTCATATGTTGTGTTTACATGATACTATTTCAAGGTACGAACACTAGAGGGAGATAGAGATGAGTTCTGTATTGAGGTTAAGAGTAAGAGAGAACTGTGTGTACCTTGTGTGCTACGTGTTGGTCTGTAGTAAGAGTTGAGTTGTAAGTAATCCACGTGCCTTCGTATTCTTTTATTGCTTCTGAATACCTTACATTCAGAACATCATATGACCCCTTTAAGTCTCTTAAAAGTCCTCCTCGCTACTCCAAAAATTTTGGACATTAAGAGCCCTTTTAAGGGTTAAGATGCTTTATGAATTACTTTTTTCTTTATTAGG
The DNA here is from genome assembly GCF_024868665.1 of Triplophysa rosa. Lineage (NCBI taxonomy): Eukaryota > Metazoa > Chordata > Actinopteri > Cypriniformes > Nemacheilidae > Triplophysa > Triplophysa rosa. The sequence continues at coordinate 13,183,760 of NC_079896.1, read as the reverse complement.
ATCTTTTCTGTCATTTTAAGGGGAAACGCCCACATTTCTAAGATTTTTTTTAGAATTTTGTCACTATGAGCAACTGTTTGCGCTAAGATTTTTCATGAATACGGGCCTGAACTTCAAGGGATCACCCTTGTTAGTCAAAGTTTTGAGAGTTTTTCTGAAATGAAATGAACCCTGGTTGGTGGAAATCAGGGCTGCTGACAAGAAGTTGGGCTTTGTGTTCCCTGCATTAGTATCACTCTGGATTTGGAATAGATTACACAAATAGCGTGGGTGGTGTTAGTCTAATTACAGTAATCTCTGCTCAACAATACCATAAAACTAAACATCATTATATGGAGAAAGTTTTTTTTGTGAAAAACTTAAATGTAAGTGTTGTTTAGAAAATGTACAGATGTTGTGTGTTCTTTTCAATAACAACACATTTTGAATCGATATACAACAACAAAAAATATAATTATTATTTTTTTTCTATCAGAAGTAACTCCTCTCCAAGATTTCTAGCTTGACTTACAAGTACATATATAGTGATCTTCCCGTGAGGTGGGTGGCTGATCTTAGTTTTTTAGGTATGAGTAGGATGTATTTTTAGGTTCAGTGTTTAAGATGGCAATGTTGTTGATGTGAAATTTGTTCAAACCAGTCAACAGGATAAATGCAACCTATTCAGATTTAAATACAACATACACCGTCACTTAACTTTACATTAGACCAGTCGGGATGATAAAATCATTCAAACTGTTCAGTGATCTTCTAAATTAAGCTGTTTGTAAATAGACTATAGAGCAATGAATAGTGTACTTTGTAAGGATCGGACACAATGCTATCTGCAATAGTTTCATTAATGGTAACCTATTAAACACTGCATTGATGAAATGATTCATAGAGAATATTCCTGTCATTTGTCACACTTGTTGTTCTATCAAGCACTGGATGAATAGGCAAAAAGACAAGAGAGAATGGCAAAGATTTGTACGGAGCACTCCTACCCATCCCGGCACCGGCTCACAGTTCGAGCTTCTGATGAGGAACTGAACTTGACTGAAAATGGAGCAAGCAGGTTAGAGTAACAAGACTAACATAGAGGTCATATCATTTTCCCCAAAGGTCTTCTTGTTTTATCGAATTTGTCAAAACATTAATAACGTGGAAAGTTTGATCAAAATGAAATTTCTTCTTTGTTTGGATTCAATCCAATGGGAGTACATTATGACTTACTTCAATGCCTAATAAAGTACTCAAGACTATCAGCGATCTATATTAAGTAATAAAAGATAAAGGACAATGATATGACCTTTTAACCAGATTAAACATCACTCTCACTTATCTATTCTGCATGAAAGTCAATAGATGGTGACAATAAATTAACCAATAAAATATAGCTCAAGTTTTTCTCCCACTGTTTCTTAGAGCACATTCGCTCTGTGAGGACACCTCTGACATGCAGGGAATTGTTACTGGAACAAGCCAGCTTCAGGACTCCAGGAGAAGTTCTTTCACAGGTGCAGGGGCTATGGCAAGGTAACATCTAAGTGATCCCTTGTGTATTGTTGAGCACGTGGACCTTACTTTAACTAACCTAAACCAAATGCATGCTTAGCAGTCCAGAATTCCGACCAGTGCAGACATGCATTACACATTATCTAACTTAACATGTTTTTTCAAACAAGCTTTATGGAAGAACTTAAGGAAAAAAGTGTGCATTTGATTTGGTTGGAACACAAAGCTACATACTGTACAAAGAGCTTGTATGTGTATTACTTGATTCCCGCCGATTTTCCAGACTCACTCACTTCCTGGTTATGCTGAGGACCTGGGCATCTCACAGGCTTCACAGAGAGGTTGAGCGTCCTGACTCCTTCTTGGAGCGTTTCCGAGGACCAGACCTCAAAGACTTATCTAGCCGAGGAAGTAATGCCCATTCCTCTGTAGGTCTTCCTGACAGGCCTCATAAGAGGATGTAAGTAAAGAAAAAGTGAGATTTCAGCACAAATCCTTCAGCAGACAGTGCGTTTTGCCATAGTGCAAACGCCCAGAGAATCAAAGAACCAAAAATTCATACAAAGCACGAGGATGGGTTGGGCCAGAAAATAAAATCTGAAAACAGTACAGTATGTAGATTTTATACCTGTAGTCTCCCTTTAGGTTAGACAACATAGCAACCACTAGTAGTGTAGTGTAGAAACGAATACAAATATATGTTCCCTATAGATAAATAGATCGATTTTAATATAGAAAGAGTCAATATCAACAGATAAAACAAAAGAACAGTAGTGACAGTATGGTCAATAGTCCTAGAATCATCCAAATTCTATAATAGTAACATTAAAATGAATGCTTTTTACTTCCTAAGAAAAGCCAAACATTGGCCTTTGGCACCTTACAACATGAACAACTGCAACAATACTGATGAGTAAGTAAACTCAAGTGTTATCTTCCCTGGATAGTAATCCCTACAACTGAACGTTTTAGAGCTAATTTAAACAAAAAATGTATATTTGAAATCGAGTTTTAAATAATAAAGTTAATATTATAATAACAGAGGATGTTTGTTTGATATTGTTAATAAGTTGGTTAATGCTGCCATCTGCAGGTAAACATGATACTGCATGATGAGTTTTAAAGTAGTGACCTGTAGTACCCTGATAGAAACCAGACTAGCTGTTAAAAAGTAATTAAAAAATACATTTAACAATATAAAACAATCAAAAACATTACCTTTAGCAAAAAGGAAGAGAAAAAGGAGGAAATAAAAAAAGATGGAGACAAGGAGGAGAAAAAAGATGAGAAAAAGGAAGAGAAAAAAGAGGAGAATAAAGATGAGAAAAAGGAAGCGAAAAAAGACGAGAAAAAGGAGGAGAAAAAAGACGAAAAGAAAGATGATAAAAAGAAAGATGCTCCTCCCCCACCGTGAGTATAAAACAAATGACAATTTAACAGTAGCAATTGCAATTTTAGTAACACTAATCAGATAAAAACTTTGATTATTTCTAAACGATCTAAAAGACAACATCTAAAGACAAATGCGGTAATTTAGTGAATGGGATTCTTTTTGAAAGGGGCCAGAAAATAATCTTCTGTGTTTTTTAGGAAAGAAGTTTGGATCATGGATCCATCCTCAGACAAATATTACAGATGGCTCTCAATCATAGCAGCGCCTGTTTTTTACAACCTCATTATGCTTGTTACAAGGTTTGTTTACATTGCTTATGAAATCAATAAGTCTGTGTGCATCGATGTGGTTAAAAGCTGAATTGTTTATATTTCTATAGGGCTTGTTTCAATGAGCTTCAGAACTCTTATACGATTCTTTGGATCATCCTGGACTACAGCTCAGATGTGATCTACTACATGGACACGTTTGTCAGATCAAGAACAGGTATGGTCATTTTTTATTTTTACCACTTGAAATTAATGTGACAGTAAGGGTAAATACAACTTCTGTTATGCTAATACGAGATATATAACTACTTTCATTTTAGGTTTCTTGGAGCAGGGCCTTCTTGTTAAAGATGGCAAGAAGCTGCGAGACCATTACAAAACAATCCCACAGTTCAAATACGACATGATTTCAATGATCCCCACAGATTTAATAATGTTGAAAGTGGGATTCAACAATCCTGAACTTCGCTTCAACCGTCTCTTCAAAATGGCACGCCTATTTGAGTTCTTCGACCGCACGGAAACCAGAACAAACTATCCGAACATTTTCCGTATCAGCAACCTTGTGCTCTACATCCTCATCATTATTCACTGGAACGCTTGCATATTCTTTGCCATTTCCAAAACTATCGGCTTTGGGACCGACACATGGGTATATCCAAACATAAGCCACCCTGAATATGGCCGCTTAGCCAGAAAATACATCTACTGTCTGTATTGGTCCACTCTCACTCTTACCACCATTGGAGAAACTCCTCCACCAGTTAAAGACTTTGAATATTTGTTCGTCGTTGCCGACTTTCTCATCGGAGTGTTGATTTTTGCTACCATCGTCGGTAATGTAGGTGCAATGATCTCCAACATGAACGCTTCTCGTGCTGAGTTCCAGGCCAAGATCGATTCCATCAAGCAATACATGCAGTTCCGTAAAGTCAGCAAAGATCTGGAGGCTCGGGTCATCAAATGGTTTGACTACCTCTGGACGGAGAAGAAAACGTGCGATGAGAAGGAAGTCTTGAAGAACCTTCCAGATAAGCTCAAAGCGGAGATAGCCATCAACGTCCATCTGGACACGTTGAAGAAGGTTCGGATCTTCCAGGATTGCGAAGCCGGACTGCTTATTGAGTTGGTGCTGAAGTTGCAGCCACAGGTTTTCAGTCCTGGAGATTACATATGTAAAAAGGGCGACATCGGACGAGAAATGTACATCATCAAGGAAGGGAAGCTTGCTGTAGTGGCTGATGACGGCGTCACGCAATTTGTGGTGCTCAGCGACGGTGCCTACTTTGGAGAAATCAGCATTCTTGGAATTAAGGGCAGTAAGGCTGGAAACAGGAGAACAGCAAACATTCGTAGCGTTGGCTATTCAGATCTTTTCGCCCTTTCGAAAGACGACCTGATGGAGGCGCTGACCGAGTACCCTGACGCCAAAAAAGCCCTGGAGGAGAAAGGAAAGGCCATCCTGAGGAAGGATAACCTTCTTGATGAGGCTGTGGCAAGCGCAGGTGCTGATCCCAAAGGTCTGGAAGAGAAGATTCACCGTCTAGAGGGAAGCCTTGATATCATGACCTCCAAATTTGCCAAGCTGATGGCAGAGTACACGTCTTACCAGAGCAAGATCAAGCAGAGGATCACCAACATGGAGAGTAAAGTTAAAACACTACGAGTTGAGGATCTGTCTGAGGTGGTCGAGGACAAGAAAGATGATGACAAGAAGGCAAAATAGTCCAAGCACAGACATTGGGGTTAATGGGGTTTTAGGGTCCATGTACATATTTCTTATAGCACATTACTTTGAAAAGGTTTATACTTATCTATTTATACATTTTACATATGACATGGTATTCATTTCCACATGTGTTCAAATATAATTTCAATGCCGTATATTATTCAATATGATATATTGAAGAGCTCAGATGATAATTATTAACATACGATGCAGGATCTTTGATCTTTATCATCAAAAGAAAGTATCACTGGTACCTTCTTGCATGATGTAAGAATGTATTCTTTGTTGACACATGACTAAGTCTAAACTTTAGACAGAAGTTGAAAAAGAGTGAACACAATTTGTTAACTCTTTTTCACATGCTATCCACATTTTATGCTTCTATAATAAACATTCTAACAAATGTGCCATGCTTGGTAAATAGTTCTGGTTTATATGAAAATGCTTTTGAATGACACAATTTAAACAATGTAGAATTTAAAAAGTGCTAGGGACTTTGTGGGGTGTGTGTTGCTCAAGGATCCAAATTTAGATCTAAAGGGGTCACAACATGAGTTTTTATTTAATTCTCAGAGGTGTAACTTTAATTATAATTTTTCCCCAAAACGTACTAAATTCAATTTTACACTAAGGTCACTTTACAATGATTTCTGTTACTGAGATTCATGAATTAATCTTAATCTTTTGTGTTTAATGTTTAAAATGACTTTTGCAGACAAAATATAATTGTGCCAACAGATAAGGTTTGTTTATTAGAAAACATAATACTTTTTTTATGGATTACTTGGACCAAATGTGTGTATAACCAGTGTCTTGGACCAGATCCTGTTCTTTTGTGCAATGTAATAAAAACTCAAGAATGAACGCATCAGTTACAACGTATTTAAATGAAATGCGGTACAGTTTGCAGGATTCTTGCTTGTCCCATAACAATTAGCATGCAAGTCAGTACTGACATGATTTGGGCATTGGTTAAAAATAAACAATCCATTTCTCTGTGACATGGGGATCCTTCGGAGGCTTGTTTTCCACCGTCAGGAAGAGCACAACGTTTGTGTGATATCGCAATCTTACTTGTTTTGCAAGCTTGTAAACAAGTCCTCCTCCCGATCCATTTGCTGCTCAGAAGGAACGCCAGTGGGCGGCGCCAATGATGCAAAAGTAGTAAGTGTTGTTGTTACCTTTGCTGTAGGTAGGTCATATGAAAATGACTCTTCTACCTTGTGATGTCACATATCCAGAGATTGTGCATTAGGATTTTTCCGGAGAATGACTCCATAAATGCTTTTCTTGTTGATGAGTTGGACATTTTATAACATGAAACTAGCAGGATGTATTTATGATACCAGGAACTTATTCTATGTCAAAACACGTTAACATGTAATATATGTCTATATGTCTAAATACATGTCTGGAATTCATAAATGGTGCTAAATTTAATGTGAACTTGAATCAAAAAAGCGTTTTATTCTACTAAAAGCTACACTGAAGATTTAGGTTGTTTTAAAAATAATAGTATATCTGTATATGCTCAATATAGCTTGAGAATCTAGAGAAACGAAACTTCTAAAAACCAGCGGTTTTGTCTTTTCTGACAAATGATATCTGTAATTTCATTCATTTCTTTGACACAATGGGATTTTGTAACACCTTTGTAAACACCTGGATTTCATTACACCAAAAGACAACCAACGTCTGCATCACATTTCCACACAGTCGTTTGTTTTTCAGTTTTGAATTTATTTAAGAATAATCTGAAACAATCGAATGTTTTCATTCTCAATATCAAGTTCTATTTCCCCCTTTTATGTTAGCGCCATCAGCAGTAGAACAAACCACAGTTACATTTAATATGCAAGAGGGTAAACAAAAAAGAACATTGCTAAAGTTTGGTTTCCAGCTATGCCTGGACAAACCGGAGCGGCGATTCTCAGCATAAATGTTTGGCACAACGAGACAGTGGTACAATTTGTGCCATTTTCCCCTCATTTTCATCCAACAGTATAGCAATTCGGGCCAGACACTGTGCAGAGCAAAAAACAAAGCAACTAAAATATAAACACAGTTTCTTCAATGGGGCACTGTCAATTTAGTATACTAAAAAGTCCACAATTTTGAATTAAAACAAGACAGGAAACAAAATAACAAAACCGTTTTAGAAAAGCTTTGCAAAAGATGGGAAGATTAGATTTTTCTTGTAACACTTCTTGTTTTGTCAGGAGTGCACCACGAGATTGACATCAATTGAGAGAGACAATGTTAGAAAGTGAAATGTGGAACACTGGCCGTAAAAAAGCAGCACAATTCGCCAAGCGGCATTACAAACAATGCAGTCCTTCAATAAATACAGGTTCCTGGACAAAACTGAGACTGGATTTTCTCTGTACCTTTGAAAGCATTTTGCCATAAGTGCGAATAAACTAGGGAAGACATGTGAACCATAATTAAAGAAAGGGCAGAAAAACTAAAGAAAAACAACAAAGACGACATTCTGAATATTGAGTTAAGTGCACTTTCACAGTTCAACCATTACACACCGATAAACTTCCGCTTTCTCCCTTTGATCTCATTGTTCTATTAAGTTTACATGGTGATCAGTCCTGCAGGTGTTGGAAAACCTCTAACCTCTAAATGAACAAAAAATGAGCCGATTTCCTGGCAGACATGACGTAAGAGATTTTATCCCTTAAAATAAATAATGCTAAATCTCAGTGCATACAAAAAGGGAGCCATAACACTTACATAAGAGGGAGAGAGCCAAGAGTCCAGTGTGGTTTTATCAACTATTTTAGGCACAGGTCACCAGAACGTTCCCATTTTAACCCATTTCACGTTGCCTTACGTTTAAACTTGATATTTACTTTAAGTTGTCGATGTAGAATATTTCTCCTTTGACGGACAAACGAGTGAGTTCTTTCGCAGATCCTGGTGTCTCAGAGCATGCCGAAGCCTTTGGCGTAAGTGATGGCTTTAAGGAGTCTCTCTCTAAGTTTCTCCTTGGTGGAGTATTCAGGGAGGAGCAGCACATTGAAGCAAGTATGAGAGGTGGGTAACCTGGTCAGATGAAGAGAAAAGCAGTATTATGCTTGAATTATGTCATGGTGGGAAGGTATATAACAAGTATAAATGTAAACCCTAGTTAAAGGACCATTTGAATTCACCAGAAATTCTCTCGCAATTTACTCTTACGCCACTCCAGATATTCTTCAGGCAATGTTTTTACATGTATGTAAGGAGAGTTAAAAAATCATATTTGATGGAACAAGCCTAATTTTTATCACATTTACACGTCACTTGGCATGCTGTCTTTCACATCAGAATTGGGTGACTTTTCACCCATGAGATTTGCTTTTGTTGAAATTCAACAGATACTGGTCTCAAGACAAAATGCAGTTTTGGAAAACATAAAGAGACCAGTCAATATTTGACCTCTTTACTGGTACAGAATGACCACCATACAAGTAAAGAGATCAAATACTAAGTGGTCTCTTTGTTTTCTAAAGCCGCATTTTCTCATAAGACTAATGGGGTTTGAATTAGGGCTGGGTGATATATATTGCGGTTCACGCTAATTATATGCGTCTAAATCGATTCTGAAATCAATTCGATGTTTTATGCACAGCTTTTCCGTGAACTACGGCTCTTTGATCAGTAGGAAGTACTGCTCGATCTAAAATCACTACGAGATTGAGTCGATTATAACATACATTTGAAAAAGCAACACTCGTCAAACATCATCACTATAAATATACTTTATTGTCATGAAAATACCTGAAAAGGTTTGAAGAAAAGCGATAGAATATGACCACTGGCATTTCCAGGAACTAATTGTTCTTCTTCTGTTTCTCATATCCGGAGTTTCTGCGCAAGAGCGCCCTCTGGCTTTCGGATGTGGCGGTATTTAACCGTAAGTCATTGAGAAACTGAGAGCATAAGAATCGCACGATATATCGCTCAGCCCTAGTTTGAATCTACATGTCATCCTACTTGAAATTTGTATTTTTATTGGTTTTGTGTTTTGCTTCAGAAGGTATTTAGAAACCCCCTGGAGTCATATGCATTACTTTCATGATGGAAGCACATGCTTTTTGGAGCTTCAACAAGTTGGGACGTGAACAGTATCTGATATCTGACATTTATATTCACAAAATAATATTTCTGTTCGACTGAAGAAAGGAAAGCATATACTCTACATCCTACATGAGAATTGTCATTTTTCAGTGAACTATTCCTTTAATCTCTATCCGACATTAGTGTTGAAAAATGGTTGACTAAACGTTCAATTGCACTAGAGCCCCTGTTGAGAAATTTCCATATAAAGAAATACAATTTTCTTGCCATCAGGAATCAAGTTTATTCTGCGTTTCCTCTTCAGCGAAGTCTTATTTCACATAACTGACACCATTTAAGCAATGTCTTTTCAAATGCAGTTGCCTATATGTAGAAGCTCTAATAGAGCTTAACTTTAATTTAACAGAATATTCATTTAAACTGTAATTAGGCATGACACCTTTCTCCAACTCTATCACTAGGAGTTTCTGCAGAGCTACAAACAAGTGATGGAACTTATTTTACATCGTACAGAGGCAGTTCTTATGTTTACCTGTCTGAGTCGGGGCCATTTTTGGCAATGATCATCTTGAGTTTGCCCAAACCTCCAACTGGAGCTCTATCTGTGCCAGTGGTGAACTGTAGAAACAACCTCTTCTGTTCCTGTCCGAACGAGTGCACAGTCTCCCAAAAATCTCTGAGAACAGACAAAAAATAATGCCTCTTTTCATCTTCTTGCATCATAAATCAGTCTATTATTTGATTCTTTGAGGTTAGCAATAACTAATCACACAAAAGAACATGCATGCAAGGATGCACATACTTAATAATATGGGAGTCTTTGTTGTATCCACCATCATACTCTGTACTATCTTCAAGTGCTTGAAAGTCGAGATTCTGTATGGGAAGAACACAATGTCAGTTACGCACGCGTCACACGCGTGATAATATCCCGGGATGTGCGTTCGACTCACCCTGCTGCCACATATAAGCAGCTCAATTTCTTCCGATCGAAACAGATACTTCAATGGGGATTCATTAGTGACCATGTGGAATCCTCTTCTGAAGGCCTTGAACTGCTTCTCTACACTTTTGTTCAGCATGTACTCTGCATAGAGGGCCACAAACTCCTGCAGATAGCCGCCACATGTTATATTGGCACAAAAAGAAACTAGTTTAAAAGTAATACTTAGTTACTTTAAAAGTGGACTGACCTTTCTGCTTTCATTGGTAACTGGGATTTTGTCGCCACCTTCCTTTAAATCATACATTAGTGGGTTTCCAAACAGGTCTGTCTGTGAGATCTGGTAGGTAATCATCATATCTTCCTCCACATTACCTTCATACTGCAGGAGATCCTTCAGACTCTGATAAAGAACCTGCAGAAACAGACCTCAGATCATTTAATACTATCACAAGGGGCTTTTTAAAGGGGTCATATGACACAGCTAAAACAAATATTTTCATTTGTTGTAGATGTAATGCAATGTGTATACACGATTTAAGGTTCAAAAACGCTGCATTTTCCACATACCGTGCATGTTTGTATCTCCTCTTTGCCCCACATCTCTGAAACGTGCGGATTTTTAACAAAGCTCATAGCTCTGAAAAGCGAGGTGTGCTATGATTGGCCAGTTAACCAGTGCGTAGTGATTGGTCAAATACTGCAAGCGTGTGACGGAAATGTAACGCCTCTTACCATATTTGGAACATCAGGTTCCAAAGCAATTGTACTGACAGGTACACCCACCTTACTTGCGTATACATTTGGGCGGTCTTAGTCAAATCATACCACGAACTGAGGTAGATTTGTGGGGGTGTGGTTACACGAGGCCTTTCAGGCAGGTCTGGGTGAGCATTCGCTTTTAGATAGAATGCATCTTTTTTTCCGATACTTAAATTTTTGCAATTTTACGTGTCCAATACATGCATGGGCAACTTATAACACACCAAAGACAGAAAAACACGTATTCGCGCCATATGACCCCTTTAAATAAACAGTTCAATAAAAATTCAGTGGTCGTTTGGCTAAGTTATATTATTTTTTCTCCGTGAAAAACACAACAGGAGATATTTAGTAGACTGTCCCTGTGTTCTTTTTTATCCACAAAGTAAACATTTAAAAAATGGTAAAGAAAAACTTACAAAAAATGTAATTGTCTACTCTAGACAATTGGAAAGATGTAATGATACCACTGATCGCTACTCACTTGTGATCCATTTAACCTGAGAAATGTGTTTTTTTGCTGCAAGTGCACAAAACAGGTTTTATTTTGCTAGGCTTGCCTGATCAAATATTTGGATCGGCAGTCAGCATATTGTTTTACTGAATTTGCTTAACAGCTAGTTTTGGAAAAATGTGTGGGAAAAAATGGATTATAAAAGAAGGTTAAGCTTTACCGGATGGGAGTCTGCAAGGTCTCGAAACGTTCCTTTCTTTCCCATCAGTTTTCTGTAAACCACCATAGGGAAGTGCACATCAAGAATGCAGTTATTGTAGATAGCTAGGCCCAATACAATGCCTATCAAGGTGAACTGGCCTTCATTTTCAAAAGATGAAGGGTTGAACCAGAAAAGTTTTGTGCTTTCATCATAGGTAAACATGCCTGTAGGAAACAGAAAGCATAAGATCGCATGATTTCAAGCCATCTCACTATTACTGAATCAAGCTGATATGAACAAACAACGATAATAACGATATTGTCACTTATTTAAAGGTTTGTCATGAAAATAAATCAGTTCACTTAAAACCTGATCAAAACAAATTATTTTTATTATTTACTCACCCTCATGTCATTACAAACCTGTATGACTTTCTTCTGCAGAACACAAAAGAAGATATTTTGAAGAAAGTTGGTACCCAAACAAGCCCATTGACTTCCACTGTATGAATACAAAACCACTGAGACATTTCTCAAAAATATCTTCTTTTGTGTTCCGTAGAAGAAAGTCAGTGATACAGGTTTTGAATGACATGAGGGTGAATAAATGACAAAACTATTCTTGGGTGAACTCTAACTTAGGTATACTACATAGCTGCTGCGTCATCCAATCATTTGAAAACTGCATCCATTTAACAATTTTAAGGGCAAAAAATGCAAATGCAGCATAAAAAATACAAATAAGACAACCTTTAGATGTTAAATATTTCTTATTAACAAGATTTCATTTCATTTTGGAAAGCATTTTCATACAAAGTGCTATTTATTAAACCATCGGTTTGTTATATCGGCCTTACTGATGCTATAGCTGATGTGCCAATAGTTTTAAACCGATAAAAAAAATCACCTACAAGCAATATCAGTGACTTTATTGAACAGACTAAACTTATACAAAAGGTACAATGCGTAACGTAAAGGGATAGTTCACCGAATAATGAAAAATCGGTCATCATTTACTTAACCTTTTGTTATTTCAAACCTGTAAGACTTTCTTTTTTCCACCAACACAAAATAAGATATTTTAAAAAAAAATTGGTAGACGAACATTGACAGTACCCATTCACTTCTATTATATGGACACAAAACCAATGCAACTCTATTGGGTGCCGCCGTTGTTCGGTTACCGACATTCTTCAAAATATCTTGTTTTGTGTTCTGCAAAAGAAAGAAAGGCTTGAAATGACATTTTTCAGAGAACTATCCCTTTCAACTCGAAGCAATTGTCAATTACCTATATCTGGGTTAAAGATCTCCTCTACAACCAGTTGAAAGAACTCTTTAGATACTCCTCCTTCATCAACTCCCTGCTCTCCTTCAAACTCCACATACAGCTGCTTCTTCAGGTCTGCTGGGTTTTCCATGGCAATCATCTCCAGCTAAAAATCAATGCACAAAAAGTCATCAATACAAACATAAAACAGCACTTAACACAATATCCATCTTTCTGAGCTCCTACCCTGACAAGAGCATCATCTATGATGTGGTCTCTGCGCACTTTGAGTCGCAGATAGGGGTTGAGTTGCTGTCCCTGCACCAGACTGTAGAGGGCAGTAATCCTGCGCTCACTGTACATGCGGATTCGGTTGTCATAGTACAGCCCTAGATTCTTTGTCACAGCGTTAAGAATGAACGGGCACGTCATAAAGGAGAACTTGCTTTCTGTCTCCACCTTGAAGAAGGTGTAATCTTTGTCCATTTCCAGCACCTCATTAAGAGGTTCATTGATGAACTCCTCAAAGGGGATAAGGGGTTTTCGACAGTCCGAGGTACGGATGCCCAGTTCCGTCTCCAGCGGGTCCACGCGTGGGCCTTTCTTATTGCGTCTTTCCTCCCCCAGCAGCTCTTGCAGGGTCAGCTCGCTGGACTCCGGGATGGGTTCATCGTCCTCCTCCTCGTTGTGATCCATGTCCAGGTCGCCGCCCAGAACGTTTGCATAGTAGACGATTTTCAAGCACTTGTTAGCCGCCACCACACCATCGTCCTCGTTGACCAGGTTGTCGCTGCTGAACTCGTTGCTGATGACCGTGTAGGTTATTAGCTGCTGGAAGGTCTCCACCAGTCGTCGGATCTGGTCGACGCCGTACTGCGACCACAACCGCGCCAGCTTGGCCAGAGCGGGAAGAGGTAGCTTGCTCATGGCCTTGCAGAACTGCGGCAGGGCGATCTCCAGATACTCCGGACTGTGGAGGTTACCGTTTTCCATGATGATGATGAAGACGTTCAGGTAATTGGGGTCGGCTGCGTACACGTTGTGATAGGTGAGGTCACATTCTACGTTGGGCGACAAGTAGACTAATGCGTTGAGGAATGCTGCTTCGATCTTCTCGTTCGATAACAGTCTGTCATACACTCTTCTTACCGCTTCGATGTCTACAGAAACTTCTACAGGGCCCAACTTTTGCACGTTGTTCTCCCCGTGAGACGACCCGTCCCCGGCTGACGCTGAAGCCTCGGCTTCCACCTCCATGGCTGCGGATGAACCGGAAGCCGTCTCTTTCTCATCTTCATCCTTGTCTTCATCCTTGGCCTGGAGGGACTTGAGCTCCTCCTTGGTGTGCTGCTTTGCCTTGCGGAAACTCTGGACCAGGCTCTCCGCATTGGAGAAAACCCTACCGATGACACGGATTAAAGGAGAATAGTCCCCAGTCTCACTACACAGGCTCAGAATTTCATACACCTTCTCTTCAGTCAAGTAATTCAGATCTGCCAAAGAACATGGTAAAGCAGATACAAACATGTATGAGTTTCTTTACAGGAATGGTTTAAAAGACAGCAAGAAAGTGTTTCCCTGAAATTCCATCATCATTTATTAACCATCATGTCATTCCAAACTCTAATGTATGGCTGTTCAACGATTAATCGCGAATAATCACATCCAGAATCAAATTTTGTGTTTACATAATAATGTCTGTACACTGTGCATATTTACTTTGTATTTATAAACACATACACATGTAAATATTTAGTAAACATGTATGCATATATTAATATTTGACATGTAATTAATACCTTCGTGTATATTGTATTTTTCTCAAATATATACATGTATGTGTATGCATTTATAAAAACTTAAACAAATCTTAGCCCCCATTGACTCCATAGTATTTATTTTCCCTACTATGGCAGTAAATGGGGGATGACATGTTTGGTTACTGACATTCTTCCAAATATCTTCCTTTGTGCTTAGTAGAACAAAGAAATGTATACAGTTTGGAACAACCTGAGGGTGAGTAAATGATGACAGAATTTTCGTTCTTGGGTGAACTATCCCTTTAAGCTGACTTTTCAAACAACAAAACTAAACATCACAGTGAGGCAAATAGATGGATATCTTCGAACGTTTGCAGCAAATCTAGGCTAGCGCCTAATGCACTAAAATTTCATAACACTCACCTCTAAAGTCCTCCCGTGTGGGTTGCAGGTCCTTATGGTTCATCTTCCCGTTACTGCACGCAGAGAAGTTGTGAGCTCCTTTGGCACTGTTCTCTGGGAAGGCTGAACTGGCTCCTTTCTTAGAGGGATGAGGATCACACAGTTTGGCATTATTCTTATACAACTCCAGGGCCTTGATGGCCGCTGCATTGTTATCCATGCGCTGGAAAACCGGTGAAGAGCCACAAGCCTCATTCGTGCAGGCCTCATTTCCACAGCCCTCTGTTAACTGGTGGTAGTAGCGCTCGATTAAATGCTTTGCAGCCGCTCGCTTCCTGTATCGGACATTCAGACAGGACGGCAGGTGGATTAGTATGGTTGAATCACAAAATGAGTTCACAACAGAGCAAATAAAACAACTTATTTCAACCATTGTAAAAACGGAGCGTTGTCCATTTCAGTTCATTAAAACATGACCGTTGCGTGTGCACACAAAAGACAGTTACCTACTCTATATTATAAACCTTAATAAAGGATCAAGCATTATAACTTGAAGCAACAGTTCACCGAAATATACAAATTCTGTCATCATTTACTCACCTTCGAGTTGTTCCAAATCTGCATAAATTTCTTTGTTCTGGTGAACGCAGAGAAAGATATTTGGAAGAATGCTAATAACCAAACAGTTTTTGGACCCCATTGACGACCATAGTAGGAAAATGACTTTATAATTTATTTGTTCTGTTTAACACAAAAGAAGATATTTTGAAGAATGTAGGACATCAAACAGTTCTGGTGCACTTTTGACTACCATTGTCATTTTTCCTACTATGGTAGTCAATGGCGTCCAAGAACTTGTTGGGTTACAAGCATTCGTCCAAATATCTTTTTGTGTTTTCAACCGACCAAAGATATGTATACAGGTTTGGACCAACTAGAGAGTGAATCATTTATGACAGAATTTTTTATTTTGGGTGAACTATCCCTTTAATAAGTGTTATAACAAAAGTCAAATTGTCTAAACATGAACATTGGCCTAAACTCAGCTGAATTACCAGAAAAACAAGCTTAAAATTTAATAAAATAAGTGTTTTAAAAGGTGCACCCATAATGCAGTTGACTCATGCAAAATGCCTTAGGACAGGAACAACAATACTCATGCAGTATTCTTGATTCCTATGAGTTATACAAGATAACTTTCATGCAAATATATTTCCTTGCTTCATACTGAAGAAATTATTAAGGAACCTTTAAGAGTTTCATATTTTATTTTTTGAATAACACAGACCAGTAGACAACTTACATTAGACTTGCTTGAGGTGGCCAATATCACACTCTTCTACAGCTCTGAACTCAAGAAGACCAAAAGGTGGTCACGTAGCAATCCTTCAAATGAACAGAGAACACTTTGCTGTCAGTGACACGCATCAATACTTTAAGTGCTGTACAATACCCAGATGACAACTTGACAGCTGATCAACACGATTGAGAAAGACTCTACTGTTGGTAAACATGCACCTAACGTGCTTGACCGGTGTAAGAAGCGCAATGTGTCAACATATTGCCTCTTAAACCCTTGCGAGCTGCCTATCTAGACAGCGTTTCGTTCGATGGGTTCCAAGCGTCTGTGACGTCCACAAATGGTGTCTAGGTAGACAGCTCAATGGATTTTAATCTCAGACCCACGTGTCTGCAATTACAACAGTAGTATAAACGTAAACACAGCTCAGAACTAAAAACACATGTCAAGGTTTCGCAATGGTAACATCCGCTACACCGGTAAACAGTCGTTAACCCCGAAGAGTATGAGAGGCCGCAGAGGGGCAGGCAGGGGGTATGACAGTGCACAAACGCCTTTAGCCGTGCACACACTGTCAATCTCAACAGAAAACACATATGCACATAAGAAACAGTCAGGCATAGACTATGTAAACCGTAAACTGTGCGTTTATTGAAAACTGAAAGCAGTAACCTTGCAGTAACTGTCATAGAGAATAATGGCAGGAAAAAGCTGACTAACTAGTTAACTTAGCCTAGCTAGAACCAATCGCCGTCTGACATTTCAAAGATACCGAATGGTTTTATTTAAGCAGTATAACGTTCGTTGCATAACCGAGCACGACTGAAACGCGGGAACGTACTCTCGCAATAGGTATTATAGGCATTTCGCTTTTTTACCAGAATTCCCACCCCCCCGTCCCTCCCGGAGCGCGTTAGCCGCGCGGCTAACTGGCCTAGTAGCTCTCGTTTCGGCAGCGGTAGCGAGCGATGTGGCCGGGAGAAGCGCGTTTAATGTTTTGACGGCTTACTTCGGCAGGTGTTTTGACGCGGGCGTACGAATCGGGACTCTCAACATCACAATCGCTCCGAGTGTGGCGTGAATTCAGCTCAAGCCCCTCCACAAAATATTCGCGGCCATCTTGATCAACTGTGAAAACACGGTGAGCGATCCCACAATGCAAAGCGAAACGAGGACGACCATCAGGATAAAAGAACACCACAGCGCTTTGGCAGTCTGATACAAGTCAGTCGGTCAGTTCATGTCGAGTGTCTGAAATATATAGAAACGTTTTAAATAAGAACAGAAACCTCATTTGAAGGCTGAATTTCTTGAAAATGAAACAAAAAGTTGTTTGCGTAGTATTCCATTTCATTCTTAGAAAGCAGTAAATCGAATTTGTTTTAAAATGGTAGAGCAGGATGTCATCAAGTTATTTAAATAAGCAAGCAATCCTAAAAGCGCATCCTTGTAAAATCGAAAAAACTGCAATTTTAGGGGTTCGTCAGCAGATGGCACAATTCGAAAGGAAAACCTGTAGAAATAAAATCAATGCAAGAATCCCCAAATAACTCCGCTTAAATAATGAAAACACAAACTGAATATCTTACCATGTTTTGGTTTCCAAGAAGCTGTTGCCTGTTTCTATAGCCTACTGCAGCCCGGCACATCAACAGATCCTATTCACATATCATAAAATCCTTTCACAACTGCAAGACACCATGCAAGATCTGCTTTGACCTAAAAATGTTTTTTCTGTTTTTTTTTGTCTTGACATTGTAAAACATTCCAGTCCCGTAATACATCATCTTCAAATGTGGAAATATGGCAAGTATACACAATCAGAATAGAAGTCACAATAACACGATCGTATATAGAGAGACTATCATACTATCCTTACGAACCTACTGCAGAGATTGCCTCATGCAGAACAATACAGTAATGGTAACCTATATACAGTACAGGAAAGGTTTTGCCATGATATTAAACCACCCCAATACTGTGGAAGAACAATAAACACGTGGGAAAAATGTTTATTATTGATTGTATTGATTATTGTCAATAAAGCACACAATGAAAGACCACTGTCAGATAACACCCCCGCTGTCTGTTCTGCTTATCTCACACTTGCAAAAAAGACCATTCCTTTGTGAGAAACAAAAAGACATTTTGTTAACATCGAGGAAGCTCTCGTAGGGCTGAATGGTGCAAAAGGTGACTGTGCTTACCATGATGCAGCTGTGGAGAATGAGGAGCTCGTGAATATAGACAGCTGTTTAGCCCGGAGTCAACAGGGTTTGAGATTCCACCCCACTCATACAAATCTGCTGCAGCGTTATTAGATGGAAAGACTTAACTACATCAAAGAGCGCAACTGCTGTGCAGTCTTTAAATGCATTTGTGTTGCCAGCATTTCTTTGAAAAACAAAAGGCAACATTTTTTTAGCATGTTTCTGTGTGTCTACCAAGCTGGGTGGTTGCTACGTAGAATGTTAACAAACATTTTCTCGGTGGGAGATTGCTTACGTGACCCGTTTGTCCATTGGTTGGGAAGAAAAACTGTAGAAGACTTTGTCTAGCCTTTTCCACCACACGTCCTCGGTCAGGTAAATGAAAGCCTGTGGGAGAATGTGGCAAACCCAGAACACCTCTGGCTCTTCTTGAGATTATAAACTGCCAAAGCAATAGGGAGTCTGGGGACACTCGCTGCAGGACATACTGTAAATAACCAACCAGTAAAAGAGACGGTCACGTAAGACACAACTAGTTCACATGCTCTCAAAGGCTATCAAAGGGTCTAATTCATCAGAGAGTGAGCACACAGGGACTCGGATCTTTACAAATGTTGCCTTACCACATGTCAGCTTTGTCATTCTGTGTTCTTTTACTAGATAAATGGATTTACGGATTTAGGGCATAAAGTGATGTATTGGCAGGGATCCACATAAGTGGTGCGGAGGTGCGCATGCGCGACCAAAATTAAAAATGCGCTCTGTAAATAAGTTTAGAACGCTCATTTGCGTACTGACATGGTTGAAACCTTTTGATGCACAATCACTGTTTTAGACCGACTAAATGTAATACTGGATAAGATTTCCGTTTGTACTGAATGCTGCCAAATCTACTGATATCTCGTTTGTTCCAGGTGATAAACGGGACCTGGGTGTAAATGATGAGAAACGGAGTATTGGTAGCTCCGCCTTTGTTGGTTCTGCTTTCGTTACTAGAAGCACGCGGCACGCGCAGCCTCTGTGAATGTCTGGAGCTGCGCTGCGCGTCTACCAAAACACAGCTTCTCTTAAACTTTCTAAAAGGACAAGCTGTTTAAACTTGACACTTGCGCGCAGCTTGTGTTTCTCTATGCTATACTCGATCCTAGCCCCGCAACGCAAGTCTCCATGTGCGTTCGCAAGTGCACTTCCCAGCAACCTGCCAAAAACCAAAAAGGTTGTAGTTTTAGGTTTCAAAATTGGTGTCGAAAATTAATATTTACTAATGTAAAAAGAAAAACAAGAAGAAATACATTATCATTGTATTTTAAGTGTATAGGCTACTTTAAAGTAATATACATATAGTATTATCCCACTTTATTATTTTGTTTATTGTTCATTAAAAGTAACTACTTTTTTACTTTTATTTTTAATAGGTAAATATAATTTGTCACACTATGTGCAATGTGAGCACCAAACCGAATCTCCAGGTGCTCTCTTGAGAACCAGATAGAAAAACGTATGTGCACCCCTGTGTATAGGAATAAAAACAGTGACAATACTGAAACACAATAAACAGCAATAAACAATTTGATCAATTTAAATTAGAATTATTATACTGTGATCTGAAGATCATAATATGGTAGATTTTCCCTAATACTTAAGAACATTTGCAAATGCTTTAATCAACAGCATGACTGAAGGCTTCAAACTGAAGGGAAAATATCCATTATTTATGCAACATTGTCCTTCATCCATTGATTTAGTTTTCATTCCTGCAGCCTTTTCAAATATCAGAAGACTTGAAAATTCAGAAATGCAGAATTGGATTTTTAGAGAGTGGATTTCATAGCGAAATGGAATATCGAGATAAAAACCTTTAGCAAATTGAACACAGACTTAATGCCATCATACAATGGCTACATACCTTGAAAAACATTATAGCTCCCACAAACCTATAAGCAAACAGTAAGTGAATTTTTAATGTATACTTTCTATATCTCTTAATGTGTAAACAGAGAATGACACCATCAATCTTCCAAGCGGTACCCTTTAGCTACTCACATAAACAACACTGAGACCAAAGTTTATTTGTATAGTGTGATGGCTGAAGCAATAGAAAAATTAAATATAGTGGGAACAGTTGATATTGCTATATATATATATACATATATACATAAATAAAACAACTTTTTCCAAAAAAAGAGACTTTGTTATTTTCTGTTAATAATAATGATAGTGAGGTATAAGAGTAAGAACCACAAGGACAAAACAGCCCGCTCCCATTGACCATTCTAGAAAATGCCTCTAGGACTCAATCCAATCTTACCATGTTGAAATGCAAGAGGATGTTGCCATTGACCTTTTGAGGAGTAGAAAGTCCAGTTATATTTGTCATATAGCCGTCCCCTCAACGCCCCTATCCCAATGACCTTTTCAACGGGCTGTTTAATAGTATGATAAACTGCAGCATTAGAATTACTGGTGGCTGTGGAATCATTTAAAAATGATTAAGAGGGGGTAAAATAAAAGCTGTATGATCTTCACAGTGTGACACCCAAACCTTTATTTAGTGCCCGTTGCTTAAAATAGATACATGCGTGTAAATGTTATCACTCAGTTGACTTGTACATTGTAAAATTGACATTGCTCATTTTCACACTTCTTTACCAACTGATCTGATCTTGCAAAAAACAAGCAAAATCAAAACGCCATGATGAAGGATCTGTTTGTCTTTATTGTAAGAAATAAAGGCATTGCTGCAAGTTTTGACTATCACCCAGTTCCTTTCTTATT
Organism: Triplophysa rosa; assembly: GCF_024868665.1. Classification (NCBI taxonomy): domain Eukaryota; kingdom Metazoa; phylum Chordata; class Actinopteri; order Cypriniformes; family Nemacheilidae; genus Triplophysa; species Triplophysa rosa. The sequence goes on along the minus strand of NC_079896.1, from coordinate 13,162,724 downwards.
ACAAAATGGGTTCTGTCTTCCAGAGGAAATCCATAAATAAGCCCGCTTGTTTTGGTTGTAAATGTTGCTACTAAAATGGTACAAGGCAATTGCTTGAGTGATCACAGTGATTTCAAGTAAAAACAATTTGTCCAGCCTCAGAACGAATATGCTTGTAGACATCCTTGTAATTCATTTGGTGAGGTACTTAAAGGTGCTTTACAGTATCCTTGGTTGAAAGCACGGCTTAATTGACATTGAATGCCTGAACATGAGAAATTATGCATTACTTCTAAAGCAACATCTATTCCCGCCTCTTGGAGTCTAAACCCCAAAGCCCAAGCGTATAATTGATGTCTACCTTTATCGTCTTATTCTCTGTTCTGGTTGAGGAATAGTTCACTCAAAAATGAAACGTATTTCGTCATACTCACACTCTTGTCAATCCAAACCTGTATGACTTTCTTTTGCAGAACACAAAAGAAGATATTTAGAAGAACGTTGGTAACCGAGCAACACTGGTCCGTATTGGCTTCCACTGTATAAACCCAACAGAAAATTACCAAATTCTAGTTAATATCTATAATCTTGTGAATGTAAATGCAGTAAGTTCGGTAAACACACTGCAAAGTTTGAATCATCAGAATCAGATGTTAATTCATGATCCGAGTTGGTGACTTATCTTCAGCAGAGAAGTGATTGCAACCTACAGACGAAGTTTTCAGTATGCACATGACAGCTCATCGCTCAATGCTTTCCTTCTCATCAGTTTTAGAATCTGTTTAACTGGCACTGATGAAGAAGCGCTCATCAATCAGGCAGCCCCTGAGCCTTTCTGTCTTAACAATTCATTTTAATCTTGGACGGAAGCCATCAAAGTCACTTTCTAGGCCTAATGGGCAAACAACTTTGCTAAGATCGGCACAAGACCAGTTTCACAGGTAGAAGTGTACTGCTGTCATCGGAGCAAGATGATTGAGAACCAAATTTCTTTCAAGGGCATATATGCTGTGTAAAACATTCTGAGATCACATCAGAAATGTAGTAATTTATATTATTTATGTTAAGACCAGAAAAAAGGTAAAGGTGTAGTAATCAATTTCTGAGAAACATTTTTAATGGGCCAGTGTATGAAATTTAGCAGCATCTAGCGGTTGGGTATAGGCTTAGAAAAAAAAAACTTTTAACAAAAATCTGAAAACCTGCCTCATATTCATATGGTTTCAAATATTTTAACTCTCATTTTCAGAGCACATTGACATAATTATGTACAACCTTATTTACTATGCGATGGTTGATGCATGCCAGCTGCAAACAGGTGTGCATTTTTGTTTAAAGCACTTGGGTAGAGTTTAGCCATTTCACAGAGTTAATACATGTCGTGTCACAAGCTGCATGATTGAGCTCCTTTCAAGAATATATTTGTGAATCCAAACTCTCCACCGGTACACTGCCATAGATTATTCATATCCATCCAAGGTACTGTAGCCTGAATTATGTTTATCATCTCTGAAAGCACATTGAGCGGAACATACTGGCTCGAGTCTGACTCTGAAATAGATTTTTGTAAATAATGCATGTTTTCATCTAGCTGATGTACGCAGTTCTCATACAGACCTGAGTGTGTTACTTTTCTGTAATTGTATTGGATCGAAAATGAAGTCGTTCATTCTCTGTGACATTCAGCTAAGGCAGCTGTCATTTGAATTTGTGGCTGAAATGCTCAGGTTTCTAAATCAAACACTTAATTATTATTTTTGAGTTGCATAAGACGGATAAAGCATGATGTGAATATACATGTGAGTTTTTTTTAATAAAACATGATATAAACATTAAATCACATATTATAGATTAATATACGTAATAGATTATATGTATATTACACACAACATGAACATGATTTTAGAGTGAAAGTATGAATAGATGTATATAGACCAGTGTTGGGCAACTTACTCTGAAAAAGTAATTAACTACTAGTTACTAATTAAATATTCAACAATGTAATTAGATTACTGTACAAATTACTCTCTTATTAAAAAGTATTTAATTACTTATTACTAATTACTTTCTATATCCTACATCAACCTTGATTAGTTAAGTGAAAGGATAGACATGAAACGGCTCTTTTAATTCATTCAAATAAATAATATAAAACTACATAAAGTAGTATTATTAACTGACCAAAGTATTACAAATGTGAGAATAATACATTAAAGCACGGATTTTAAAGTTAGACTTTGAATTTTGATGTCAATTCCACCATTACACACACAAATATTACACAAGTATTTGGATTAATTACATCAGAAGTAACTGTAATTAAATTACAGGGGAAAATAGAGTGATCCCTTACTTTACTTTTTCCAAAGGAAAAGTAATTTAATTACAGTAACTAATTACTTAGTAACTAGTTACACCCAACACTGATATAGACAGACAAATATGGAATGGAACACAGCTGAAACACAATGAGTTTAAAGAGAGAAGTCATACATATGCATATTTGATCAAACTGCAGAATGATGATGTTTCTGTTATTGCTCACATGAACACAAGGAGTCTCTGTAATATCACTGATGCATTTTAATGCTTACTTTCATTTACTCAGAGAATGCTTAACATGAGAAGATACTGCTGTTCTTACTTTTTTAAATCTCTAGATTTAAACTTTTGCATGGGGATAATTGATTACTTTTACATATAGAGAGAAAATAATTTTCGTTTTGGGTGAACTATCCCTTTAAACTGAACTAAACTACCTATATTTTTTATAACAGTCATTAACAGATGGTATCACAACTTGCTTATTTATTATGATCCACCTAAAGTGTAAATAAATACAGGCTTAGTTTGTAAAAAAAAAAAACATGGGACTTAAAAAAACATGGGAAGCATATGTTAACCTGGAGTTACACTGCATGCAAAATATGATGGAATATTATGCTGTTAGTACATAGTCTGTCCTTCAAAACATTGATTCCGCTAACATGGGAAGAATGCGGCTGGCAATTTTTGCCAAGTGTACAGTATGTGTGGTATTACAAAATAAGGAATGTTTGGTAACAAAAGCCATCAAGGTCCAAACAGATGGGAAAAAGTACAGAAATTGACAATAATTTTCTTGAAACTCGAAACTGCTTGTAATGTTCCTCATCTGTAAGTCCTATTTAGCATCTGCTAAAAACTTAATGCAATGTATGCTTGCCAGATTTGGCAAAGCAAACTTAGTTTTAAGATTTGTTTGTAAGCTATAGGGCCCCCTTGAACCAATATAAATGAAATATATCAGATTTATAGGTTTTAGCCTTTATGTGCCATGAAAAGAACTATTTTTATACCAAACTATGCAATGGACTTTTTGTCAGTGATGCTATCATCACTTTTATCTGACCTGTATCAGGTCTTCAAGCTGATGAGTTGTATTTGATTGCCTCCAGGGACACGGTTGGGAAACACCGAGATAAATGATACACAACAAATGTCAAGTTTGATCTTCAGATAGCTGGCAGTTTGATTGTCAGTGTGCAAGAGCAGATTCCAAATTACAGTAACAGATAGCACTTAGCGGCCAACGGATTTTTTTGAAATTAGAAAACCAAAATCAGGAATCAAGCTTTTTTTTCTTTTTTGCGTTGATTATAGAAAACGGGTAACGAAAAAAAACCCCGTTGTCTGATTTTTTCAAATGTGTTTATAAATGGTAATCGGGAATTAAAATACTCGTGTGAAAATCCTATGTCTCTATTTTCTGCAGTTTGTACCGACCCGGAAGCGGAAGCAATCAAGGTGGGCGGGGCATGTGGACATATTCCTAAATTATAACCTTTCACTGTCAAACTCTATTTGTATCATTCATCTTACAGAGTTACAGTTCCTATAACGTTCTTGCAACCAAAAATGTATTGAAAATCTAACGTTCTAAGAACGTTTATTTGTAATATTAGAAGAACTTTAAAAAGTCCAGTTTGCTTAACGTTGCTGGAACGTTAATGTATGGTTAGCATAATGTTCCTATAACGTTCTTGCCACCAAAAATGTATTGAAAATCCAACGTTCTGAGAACGTTTATTTCGAACAAAAAATAGTTTAGATTAGGTTATTAAAATGTTATTTTAAGATGAGCAGTGCTCATCTGCAACCTTCTCTTTCAACATCATGTTTATTAACATCATTCCAGGAACAAAAAAGTATACAACAGTTACATGTGCAATCAACAAACAAAAACTCATTAATTTCTCAAAAATCTTTTTTTATTATGTTATCATGTTTTTGTGCTAGTTAGCTGTACTTTTTTAGTTATCATAATTTAAATAAAAACAAACCAGCTGCACTTTGATTTATATTAATTGGAATGCTCAATAAAAAACATGATTTTTGAAAAATTTTTAAAACGTAGTTATCTCATTTTGGAACCAAACTCTTCATTTAGATTTATGACAATGAATTATAACTTTACCACCAAAACGTAACAAACTTTCATATGAACATTTAATCAGTGAGAAATCTTATCTGAATGTGTGTGTGGGGGTGGGTGCATAAAAACTAGAGCTGTGGTCCATGGCCTGTCTCTTCATGCTCCATCTGTAAAGTAAATAGATGTTACTAACTTATTTAACACAGGTAAGAAAGTCATAGCATGTGTTTCTAGGTAAGGATGCTAACATTGGCCCATTAACTGACAGTAAGAATGTTCACAGATTAACAGTTAAATTGTTAAAGATAATTTGTCAAGTCAAACTATTTTACATTAATTGAATAAGTGTTGTTGACTGTAAGTTAGTAAGTATTGTTGAGCAATGCTAATCCATCAGTCACATGTGCTTTAAAGTTGATGTTTTTACACTATCAACAACATCCAAATAGACTGATGAGGGCTAAGAATCTTGCCCATTTCCCTAAATTAATAAAATATTAAACAAAATAAATAAATGTTGTTTTGAAATGTTAACTGTCATACTTGTAACAATGTATGCACACATTCCATAAACTCTACTTTACAAACAATAATGCAGCCAGGAAAGGGTGAGATGCAGTGAGTTCTTTTCACATTTTTAACATGCATGAAAATAAGTATTTTCCATCACTTTGTTTATCACTCTTGAAATGACCTCTACACTACGTACATAACAGCAGTCTATTTATTTTCAGGTCCATACAGGTTGATCAGTAGCCTATGTATATAAATGACCATATGAAACAAGTACGTAATTTAGTTGCGGCAGGAGCTGCGCGCTGCCAGTATATGTACAGTCAAACAAAACAATGTGCACAGTTATCAAAGACGCGAGTGCGCATACATTAAAACGTTGTGTTCGGCGAGACGAGGCGCGATGCTTCTGTGCAGTGCGCATACAGTCAACAATGTGTTTGGCAAAGACGCGGCGATCACTAATAACCCTTACGGAAATTTACTACAGTTTAAAAAAAAAAAAACATGGTTACTGTAGTAACCATGGTTTTGCCCCAAGTAATCAATGCACCAAAAAACCATGGTTACTACAATTGTAACACACACAAAAAAAACATGTTTAATTTTCGTAAGGGAATGACTACTGCATCACTCAAGCTTTAACATGGGGTGGCCTTTGTATTCGTGTTGTAACCTTTTCTTTTTTCTGTAATAAAACTGCATATTCGTGCAACGACATGTTCCAAAGACATCAACAGAACGGTTAATCATACTACTCGATAGCTTCCGCTTCCGGGTCACTACAAACAAACTGCACAAATAGAGACATAGGATTTTCACACGTGTATTTTAATTCCGATTACCATTTATAAACACATTTGAAAAAATTGGACAACGGGGTTTTTTTTTCGTTTCCCATTTTCTATAATCAACGCAAAAAAGAAAAAAAGCTTGATTCCCGATTTAGGTTTTCTAATTTCAAAAGGAAAATCCGTTGGCCGCTAAGTACACGGACCCCCCACCCGCCAGAGTGCTACTTTCATGTTTTATTCACTGAGAATGTCCAACAGCTATCGCAAGACCTGATGCGTCAACCTTCCAGGCTCAGGTGCACATTAAACATTCTAATGCACTAAAGAGCCAAATATCCCGCGTGGTTCTAATGAATATTCATGTCACTGTTCATCATGCTCAGGAGTATTAATGAAGGTTGCGGAAACTAATAACGTCACTTTTTGTCATTAAGCGAATTTTGGAAATGTGCTACAGTTACTGTGAGTGTGTGCTTGGTGAGGGACAGGGAGGCAATTAAGTGCGCATCAGTGTGTGTCATGGCCTTAATGAGAACTTTTATATTCCCGAGGCAAGCTGTCACTCCGCGGGTATCCTGTCTCATTTGTCTAATTGCACTCTCGTGTTAAACTTAAAAACAGACTCATCGTTGCATTCCTAGGAATGGACTAAACTTTCCCATTCTTCCTTTTTTACTTTTGATTTTAATAATACTCACAAGAATCCAAGAAATTTCCTGTTCTTAAAGAAAAAAATTGACTTTCATTTGTAGAAGTTGCGATTGACTGAAAGATTATGAGGGCCCATGAATAAAAGTATGACATGCACAGATATATCAATTATAAAAACACTACAATATTCCTTAAAAATTACATTTTCATTTCATTGTGTCGTCATCATATTTGTGTGAGAAAATAATGTGCGTGTGCTGTCCTGTACCAGTCCACAGCACCCCCAAGTCTTTGCAATTCTGGTACATCCAATCCAAAGTAATAGCACACTTCTCTTCAACAAACTGCATGAATTTAGGTGAGGGCAGTCATTTCTTACTGTGAAATCGGGTTTAGTCCTACATGAGCTCCCAAGAGGGCTATTCCCATAGGCAGCCTGAAGGGAAAGTGTGAGGAAGTCACACTGATGGAGAAACTTGTTTTGTGTGGCTGCATAAGGAACTGAAAATGTACACCTGTAAGAGACATGGATAATGAATGGCACTGCATTTAAACCTCACATTTCACAGCAATATAATAACCTTCATATCACATCTAGAATAGAAGAACCTCAACTTCAGTTTTCTTCAGATATTTTTCCTCTGTATTTGCCAGGATAGATGTTTAGGAAGCGGGAGATGATATTTTATAACAAGGCATTTTTACACAACTGAACTTGTTACAGATATTTTGTCATAATGGCCACTGCACTGTTTCTCTGTTGTCTTGTTAACCTGTACCAATTTCTTGTTTTTGCATCACTCCAAGCATCTTCATGTCAATTTCAGGTCAAATTAATAGTTTGTGTGCATTTATTTACTTATTTAGTAGGGGGCAGTGCATTAAGGGGGATAATGTGTAGCCAGCCGGTCATTATTGTAAAATAAAACCCTTTAAGATGATGCAAGACCCTCTGCTTTGCATCAGGATGGAAAACAATTTGTCCATGACCAGCTGACTGTACATTATCCCTGTAACATTTTACAATAAGGTTGTACTTGTTAACATTAGTAAATGCATTAGCTAACAGCATTTAATTTATTATTCTTTAGGAATGTCAACACAGCTACTCATGTTAGGCCGTGTTCACACTTGACTTCTTTTTTGAAGCTGCTAGCATCTGTTTTACATTATAATCCTATGGAGTAAACCGTGTTTTCAAAAAAAGTCCTGAGCGCTTTTTTAAACACCAGCACCAACGTCTTTTTCTGCAGCTCAGAGCGTCTTTTTATGTTGAAAAAAGTTTAACTTTTCTGAAAAAAAAGCTACGTCAAGCACCTTTTTCACAGCTCGCCAATGACAGAGACCATAACAACATGCGAGGAACGCGATTAGTCTTTGAAGGCTCAAGCTCGAAAAAATTTAATGGCAGCCGAAATGCCCTTTCGAGCATAGTTTTGTATAAATGTAAGTTTAATTTTCACTTTCAATAACTTCTGATTGCATTTCTAGCCAGAAATTGGTATTGGCGTTTTTAAATATGTGATTGGTTATTGCAAAGACGCTCTCTGTTTAAAATTCTAATAGACTTCCGTTACATTGCCTATGAAGCCTGGCTCTCTAAACTGCCTTCGAGCACAAATGCTATCTTTGAACATTGCCAAATTATGACTCCCCCATTCCCCTCTAACATTAGGTGTTAAAACGGAAGTATGGTCCGTCCGCATGACGCAATTGTCGTCATCCAAAGGGTCCGCGGTTGTACGCTAATTATTCTCTTTCTGCCCTCGCCTCGGGATGCCCATCCCGAGGTAGGGAGAGATTCCGCCAGGCCCAGATGAACGTCATATGCCCATCCCCAACTAGAGATTACGGCAGCTACATCGGAAAATCCCGTGCCATCCTCCTGCGAGAGCCTGCGGACTGACTGACCATCCCAGCTCCATCCAAGGCAATTCCATCACCACCCAAGAAAAAGGCGACCATCTGACCGGCCCAGCTCAGACAATTCCATCCCCAACCGAGAGCGAAGACGGACTACTTGTCACATTTATGCTAAATTTACAATACTTGGTATTTAATGCTAAACTTACATCACATGACAGCAGTTTCAAGTTATAGCTGCAATCAGTGACTTTGATTGGAGGTTGCTGGGTGGGTGTTTGTAGGGAGTGGGGGGTCTTATAATGATCTTGCTTGGTGTATAAACACCATGCACTGTGCTGTGTTTTACCTTTCTGTGTTTTTCTTATTTGCTCCTGTAAAGCTGCTTTGTAACAATGCACATTGTGAAAAGCGCTATATAAATAAAATTGAATTGTCAACACACCACGTTCGCTTCAGCCCAATTTTTGAGACGTGCCGCGTACAACAGCGCATGCGCGAAAAAGTGCCCTAGTCCACTAGGGGTCAATACACACACAGAAAGTGCGCAGTGTGTCATTGTCGAAGAAGAATGATGCAAAACCAACACGCTGAAACCAAGAACAGTAAGCATAGAAGCATATCCTTCTCCATACTGTTTGGTTGTTGTGATTTTGCTGTTTGCCTGGATTGTTTGCAATGGCGAAAACACTTCCTCAATCGTTAATTTGCAGTGGGTCTGTAAATGACGCGACTCAGCGCTGCCCTCTGATGGTCTGGTAGAGCACACATATTTGTATATTCATTTGTATTGCGCATGTGTTGAACTCGGACGTCCGCGCTAAATCCGTGATGAGTATGCGCGGGAAGATGTGTGGGCGCGTTTGTGCGCGAGACGGACACGGACGCAGAAAATCAAGTATGCACGTGGTTTTAGGATTAGGATTAGCTAATCCCCCATCAAAATCAATGAGTGGAGTCGTAATCTGGTGGGCAGTCAAAATTCGGCACAACACCGGCTGCTATTTGTAACCATAACGCTGCGAGCGTTTCTTTTTTTACTAAAAAAGCGCCATTGTCAACTTTTTCTTGTCAAAAAAGAAGTCAAGTGTGAACACGGCCTTAGTTTACTTTGCATTAACTGATGTTAACCGACACAATGGCTGATTAAAAAAATATATTAGTAATTGCAAACATTAACATGAACCAAGATTAATAAATGCTTCAGAAGTGTTGTTTATTTTTAGTTCATGTTAGCATATGCATAAACTAATGTTAACAAATACAACCTTATTGTATAGTGTTACCAAGTTCTCTTACTCAATGTTTACAATCTACATGACCCTCTTCCCCAGATATCACCACTGGATTTAACCGGTTCCGTTCATCTCAGCACATCTCTACAAACATGCAAACACACAGAAGACTTGAGAACACAAGTGAGAAACAGAAACGGAAAAAGGTTCTCCAGTGTGCTGTGCTAACATCAGAAAAGAGAAATGCCAGCAAGAAAAGATCATTATCTTCTTGTCAGGATGACGGAAGTAGATTTTGAAAAGTGCAAAGCAGGCGGTCAGTAGTTTGCCAGCGGCAGGGGCCGGAGGGATGATCTGTATGGCCGTATCAGCACAACATCTTTTTCTTCTCCGCTTTAAAGGAAATTCATTAATAATCCCTTTCCTGCCTCCTGAAACCGGACCACAGGTGTTTAACACACCACCCAACGACCAGCACCAGCGTCTCCGGGCCAGATATCATCCATCTTCCAAGTTCTTGCCAACCCCCTGCTAAGGATATTGAAAAGTGGTACTTTAAAGATACCAAAAATGACTTCATATTTTGAAAAAAGAACAGTTGTTCCAGCAAAAATAAGAGGGAATAAGATGAAAAGAATAAGAAAGTTGTTTGGTATTAGCCGAGACTGCTAAGCATAGTCCATTTAGCACCTGCAGAACTAGGGCCTATAATCTTTCCACATCACGATTGAATAAGTAATCATGTATTTTGAAATTCTACCTCTAATATTTTATTATAGTATCGCAATCTGCTTTTGAGATAAAATGAACGCTAATATTAAAATATTATATTGATTTAAGTGTCACAATATACCAGCATTGACAATAATTGATATTAAAAACCATTATAATTGACAACAAAAAACAAAACAACTGAAAGCATTGTTTATTTACTAAACAACAATGGGTATTGAATCGTTACCCTGGACTCTTTTGGCAATAATACTAATGTGAAAATCTGGTATCGTGGCAACCCTATATTGACAATATTATATGACACTATGAGACATGTGTCCATATGTCCAAGCCTCCCAAAATTCAAGCCCGTTACAACTCATGCACTGGGTACATTTCACCTCCATGTGTACTACAGACAAATATAATCAAACATCACTGTAAAAACACTTAAGGAATGATATCTTTTGGGTGTTGTTTATCAAGCCTTGATAACCTAGATTAACTTCAGGTTTACTCATGTTGCATAACAACATTTTAAAAGTGTTAAAAAGCTGCACAAAAAAACAGTTCCTTTGGGAGACGAAGCACATTTTAGGCTGACAGATGCTTCCAGTCACTGCCAGTTGGGTATATCATTCCCAAGGGAAATGTCTCCAGCTGTGCCCTGAGGTTAGCACATCCTTTTAAATTCTGTTCAGTTACTAGTCGGTAGTAAAGGGGTTATTAGAATGTGCTGCAAAACCACTGCCACACTGTTGGATTGAGAGGGGAGGGTGAGCCAGGGGTTAAAGGAATAGTTCACAAAATATAAATTTAGTATCATATTCCCACCTTTATGCTACTCCAAACCTGTATGACACAAATTTGAGTATTAATCATGGTAACTGAAGTTATTATAATATCGGTTTAATAATACAAACTTTCCAGCCTCATCTCAACGGAATTCGTAACTATTTTACAAGGTGGCGAATTCGTATTAAAACGGACGATGGGAGTCGTACAAAAACGTATGATTATTTGAAAAACACCACAGTGAAGCCCCTCACCTAACCCCACCTGTGTGAAAGCAAATTCTACTAAGACATACGCATGAGATGATACGAATTCATACGATGTAGCCAGCTAGTATTAGTAGTCATAGTAAAAAACTAGTAAAATAGTTACGAATTTCTGTGAGATTGTGTTAAAATTTCCAGTCCAGTACTGATTGGTGTTCCAAGAGCACTGATTTTTAGTACATGTTCATTTAGTTCATGTTTACGCTCTATACATGTATAGAATAATTCTCTTGTGTTACACATTTACTAACATACTCTATTTCGTGAGTGTAAACGTGGCAAAAGGACAGAAGAAAAGATAATAGTAGCACTGGAGGTCAAGAAACTTTGTATTTATTTCAGTTTGACAAATATCGTTCTTGTCTAAAATAAACAGCATAAGTGAACGATTAAACAAAATCCCCCAAAATGTCACAAAACCAGTTGAAAAACAGTTTTTAAGAATGTAGTAAACCTATACTGAACTGTAGTGAATGTACAGTGAGAACATACTGAACCTTGGTGTGACAAGTACAATGCATACAATGCACCAGAAATAGTCATGGTAGTGACAGTGACATGTGTCATTTTAAGTATTTACAAAAATAAATCCACCCAATAGTAACACGCATGTACTGTGACAAGCCATGAGACGACAGGCCTCAACTTTAGCAAAGACTTTGGAATGCAACTGTGAATGGATTTTATTACAGAATGTGATGCTTGGCCAAAACCTAAACAAATCTGGTATCCAAGAACTGAAAAAAAGTATATATAAAAAAGCAGAATCTCGTAAATTTTACATATAAAAAAATGTTCATTAAACGTCATTTATTAATATAATTTTCAACATAACTTTACACATACTGTACGTATACAAATTCACTGTACGTATTGCCGTCTACATGTGATTTCCAGTGTTAAGGCACATAACATATTCCACAATGTATAAAACTGTTCTTCCGGTGTAGCATATTCATCACTTTATCGCATACAAACGTTTCTTATTATCGGACTCTGAATATAAAACTATAAATAATTTCAGTATACCTCCAAGATGCTTAGAACACTTAAATTCAGACTAGACAAGAAATATTGCTCCCTCCGATCACGCACCTTGCAGCTAAAATGCCGAACCTGAGCTGTGCAAAAGTTCAACAAGGCAGAAAGGGACAAAGTACATGTGTGCTTTATATTAGCTTCTTCAGGGTTTTACTGTAGTATTCAGGCACATTCTGAGACACACCAAGCTTAATACTGTATCGCCCTCTCCGTAACCCTATACACAACTACGCCCAAAAACTTTGAGGTTTTATGTGTTTATTTATAAACGTCACAAGCTATGGAAGAAAACCGAGCGGAGGTGATCTCAGATTGTACACCTTTGATTTTTTTGGTCGGAACAAATTCTGTTCGCCCCATTCATTGTTTAGCGAGAACGGTGGATCTCATAATCCTCTGGGCAGGCTGTTCATAAATCAGTGATTTCAATAGCGACTACCCAAATGAGATCCCGAACGAACAGATTGGCGAGGCCTCAAGGTTACGCGAGCACAGCATGACAAATCATCTCATAAAAACTATTTTAGCATCTCTCTAGGGAACTCTATAATACGCCACACCCCTGACATTTGCACGATCGTGGAATATTCTCGCGCCGAACAGAAGCGTAACCGCCCACGTGCTCGCATGAAACATTCATTACACATATATTACAGCTTTAAAGTAATGAGAAATCGCACAGTCACGCTTTCGTCCATTAACTCCCTTCATTGCCTCGGAATAGACAGTAATCAAAACGGAATGTTTTCATGAAACTATTCTGGTGTTTCCCGAGGGCGACTCATAAACGCATACCATACGTAATGCTTCCTGTAATGAAAAAAATAGGACCAATTTGGGTACAGTAACAACACAGGCGGTGACGGCACAAAGAGAATGAATAATGAAGCAACAGCCCCGCGCAAATTATCACTGAATGATGAAATCAGCCCGAGCTGCTGGTTACAGTACAATCGCTCCCGAAGAGATTCCAGCAATCTTTGGTCAAGGAATAGTCATACAGATATTGTAAACCGAGCAGAAAAATACAATCTTAGAAGATAACAGGAGATGCGTATACATTTAAACAGAAGAGGCCGTAAAACAGGCCAGGAGCAACAAAACAGATGGGGTCAAGTGGAGTTATCAGCATTTCCCAGAATCCCCCATAATCTCCATGTAGCATATAGACCATTATTATCTAAAGCACTCTGAAGAGTGAATGAATATGACTTAAAAAGGCAAAAATTGAACTCCTATCCTGCAGGAATGCTTTGAACACAGAAGCAGCACAAAAAACGATTAAAACAACACACACAAATAATATCTGAACAGGCAAATGCAGCAAGCACCATATCTATCATAAACAAAAAGGCAGAGCCATCTTAAAGGTGCTAAAGACAACCACGCAGGTACGGGAATGTCTGTAATTATGCATGTGTCTGAATAGGAGATCTTTAAGAGCTTTAACCTAATCTGGACATGGAATGCAGCGGAGTGCCATGTGTTGTCCTCCTAACACCAAAAATCTCTACAAATTTGCTAGGCACTAACGCAAGTCATGTGGGGTGGGTAACGTTAAGGAATTTTGTATGGTTACACTTTAATAAGTGTAAATAAATATCACATACTAATACCTGAACTAATACTTGATATGATCAAATGGTCAATAAAGGCAAAAACTACAACGCGAGTCATGCGTAAAAGGGATAGTCGTCCAAAAATAAAAATTCTGTCATCATTTATTTAACCTCATGTCATTTAAAACCTGTATGAGACTCATTCTTCAGTGGAACACAAAAGATATTTTGAGAAATGTCCATACAATGGAAGTCAATGGGGGCCTGCTGTATGTTGTTTGGTTACTAACTTTTCCCGAAATATCTTTTGTGTTCTGCGGAAGAAAGGAAGTCAGACAGGTTTGTAATGACAAGAGGGTGAGTAAATGATGACAGAATTTTTATTTTTGGATAAACCATCCCTTTAAATAACAGCCATCTTAAATCAGTATGTTAGATAATGTAAAAATGAACACTAATATCAAATAGATCTGTGAAGTGGCAAACTCTACAATGACTAATTTAACAAAATGTTAAAACGTTATCTTGCTGGATTATCTGTGTAAATTGCATATAGATGACACCAAAAGATTCGAATTGCACGTGAGTCAGTGTAGGGTTTGCCACTTTAAATTCTTTGTTATTGTTATGGGAACGTTTTTAATGAAGTTGTCATTTAATTAATTAATCTGTAAATGTGAATTGATACATTAACTATCAAACGTGTAGTTAAGGTAGCTTTTATTCACAAATGACTCGGGACGACTGCAGTTTAGAAATTCATTTTACTTTACTGTAAAAAGAATTTCGCCACTGATATTTAAGGGTACTCTACTGGGATGCGGAACACAAAAAACACTGATGTGAGCATGGTGCTATCAGAGATGTCTGATGGTAGGAGGGGAAGGCTCTTTAAAGTCCGCCAAGACATCCAGGTCCAAATTAACAGAAAACGGAATGTCTCTGCACGGCGTCTGCCTTGAAAAACAAACCTCCTCCACTTCTGAGATGCTTTATAAAAAACAAAATTACAAAACAATCATAACACAACAGAAGACCAACCAGTTTGCATATGCTGGCCACTCTCGAAAAAAAACTTTATTCTAAACTTTATACATCTAAAATATATATATAGTACCAACCTATGTCTTTATAAAACCATCATGGAAATAATAATATATCTTAAAGCTAACGTGCAAATTTGAAACAGCGTAACAGGTAGAAAGTATCATAGAAATGTCGTTTTGACTGAATGTTCTTGGTTGTGTTGCGTGTCCCCGCCCCCTTTCGGCAGGAGCGGATTTTGGTTTGAACTGTCCTCGTCCTCCACCTTCGACAGGAGCTGTATGCTCTCAGTTTGACAAAGCAGCGGTGTGGAAGTGAGCAGACAAACCTGACAGAGGTCAACTGAGCTCAGCGTGGCCTCCAAAACTGTCCTGGAGGCTGGAGGATCTTTGGTGTACGACGCTTCCATCGCACAGTCTAAATTTCCAGATAGGGGGCTGTCTGAGCCCGGTCTGCAGGTCTCTGCTTTATCCTGCGTTTTAAGGTCGAGTATGACATGGTTCCCAGAGGTCTTTGAGCTTAAAGGCGTGTCCCACATTTCCACACTCTTTGGTGGGATAGGGCTGGCTATAGCTTTCTCCTTCTGTGTGGTGCCACTCACGTGGGCTTGCTTCATCCTAGGCCTGTAGTCTTTCTGGAAAGGCCTGCAGAGAGGTATAAATAGGGCCCGGGGGGTAAAAAGTGAGCAGAGTGAGCCCAGCTTCATCCGGCTTTGGCTTAGAAAGAGCCTGCGCATGTCTGCTGGCAGCCTGTCCAGTTGTCTTCCCACTTGAACTGGGTTTGGGAATAGAGAACCTTGACAGGCTCTATAAAAGTATCTGAAATAAACACGTACAATGTAAATTACATTTCCATTTGAATTCGGATAATTCATGACCTATGGCATTACAAGCATCATGCTCCTTTAAAACCGTTGTGGAGGCCTGAGTATAGTTAAAGGTCCAGTGTATAAAATTTAGTGACATCTAGGGGTGAAGTTGCGAACTGCAACCAACGGCTCACTCCACCCCTCTCCCCCTCCCTTTCGAAGCACTATGATGGCTTACACAGAACTAAGATGTCGTCACGTTTTCGCTTTGTTGTAGAAGGAGATAAAGTATATTCAAAACGCGCTCTGTAGAACAGTTTGTCTGTTCAGGGCTACTGTAGAAACAACATGGAGAATTCCATGTAAGGGGACCCGCAGTGTATGTAGATAGAAATCGCTCACTCTAAATTAATAAAAACATAATGCTTCATTATGTAAGGTCTTTATACAACTCTGAAGACAGTTATGTATATTGCATTTCTGTCATTAGATCCTCCAAAAAAATGACACGTTGCACCTTTAAGTACAAAATGCGAAAAAACCTGAACTGGATCAAAAAGTTGCTAAAGTCTACTAATGGTGCTATATACCTGGGAAGAAGAGCAGCGATAGGTGTGACAACACACAGCAGGTAGAACATAGGATCTCCCAGCAGCCTCTGCATGGTCCAGTAAGTGTTAGAGGGAGAGAAACAAGTTGGGCAGGACGCATTGTAGCACAGAGCGACAGTAAAGAAGAGAGATATACTGAAGCCAATCGATACCCAGTTCATCCATGTCTGTGAAAAAAAAAACAATAGAGTAAACCCAGAGGTTTATTTGACAAATTGATATTGCACAATAAAACTAATCTCTTTCTCAAATCTGTATAACTTTCTTTGTGGTGATGAACACAGAGAAAGATATTTAGAAGAATGCTTATAACCAAACAGTTCTTGGAACCCATTGACTACCATAGTAGGAAAAATTACTTTATACATTTCTTTGTTCTGTTGAACACAAAAGAAGATATTTTGAACTAAGATTGTAGGAAAGCAAAATGTTCTGGGGCACTCTTGACTACCATTGTGATTTTTCCTACTATGGTAGTCAGTGGGGTCCAAGAACGGTTTGGTTACAAGCATTCGTCCAAGTATCTTACTCTGTGTTCATCAGAACAAAGACATTAATACGTAAATTTTTGGGTGAACTGTCCCTTTAACAACACACAGAACTCCACGTTGGCCTCACCCCAGACGACCCACAAGAAGTTTTACACCCTTTCCTCTACAACGTGTTCATTTTCCTGAGCAGCATGTGGAACGTTGAACCTGCCAGTCCAACTATTGGAAACGTTTACTCTCTACTTGAGCCATTTAGCGTGAAGAACGGCCTCTTCCACACCAGAAGCCATCATCGTGTCCGGAAAGACAGTGGGGTTGCTGAGGGTATTTTTCACGCGGCGAAACTTGTCAGCTGAAAATTTACAGTGCCGGTATAATGGAAAAAGCTCTAATCCAATTCGCCCTCATAAATCTAAAACAGCGTCTCTCGGGAATGAAGGGAAGGAGAGAAGGAACACAGCAGCGCACACACATAACCACAATCGGTGCGGCCTGCAGTGCAACACCACTGCACGGAACATGCACACAGACAGCATCAACTATTAGCTTTGGCTACACTGCGTGTGTCGGCCGCATGATCGCCACCGTGGTGCGTGAGGGGCATGAGAACGGTGAGCCAAGCCAGCCTTCACGTCCTGTCAATCTGATGTATGGCCCCCGACGGTGCAGTGTCTCCCGATTCAGGCCAATCAGCGAGACTCCCCGCGCAAGTGTCTCCAAGCCTTGTCTGCACCTCACCACAGTCTTTGGGTTCATTTTACAACTTTAGAAAGAGGAACTGCTCGCAAATATGTGAGAAATGGGTTTCTGATTTGAAGAAAGTCACAGCACTTCATCATTTTCGACATCAAATCTTGTCAGTCGGATTGTGTGCTCGACATATATTGTACTGATACGTGATGTGACATTTTAAGAGATTGTTTCAGCAGACGTTAAATGACACACAAAATGGGTTAGCTACACAGAATAGAGTAAACAACCCCGTCATAGTCAGTATGCTGAAATATGACTGCGCTACGCAGTAATAGCAATACAACAGACTGGCCTAACATATTATTAGTCAAGCAGCCATTTACCATCCTATTACATCATATTTTATTTCTCGCAAATGTATCTCTCACCATGCTTCAGAAGTCGCTAAACGTCCCCATTATTTAGTTTGATTTATGTGCGCTTTCATATTTCCTACAGTTCAACTCTGAGACTGACATTTTGGAGACATTGATGCTTCGTACGTATAGAATCGTGACATGTATTAGTCGGTTGAACTTTACTGTCCAGCCTTAGCTAAAAATGGGTTGCTATACATGATTCAGCCACGGACAAAATTAAGAGAGAGAAACATATAGAGCGATTTTGATCTCATTAATTATTCACACATAAAACACGACGTACACTTGCGTAGCCAGTTTCACGTGCATAAAACCTAATTCACGTGCACAAATTATATTTATACATTCACAATACACGTGCGTAAAATAAAATTATATTCTCATAAAATAAGTTTCGCAAACGCTAAATACAATTCACAGACGTACAACTGCACTGCAAAAAATGACTTTCTTACTTATGTTTTCCAGTAAAAATGTCTACAAATTCTTGAAACAAGATGCATTTAAAGAAGAAAAGTGCAAGAAAAATAATCTTGAATTAAGGTTTACCTTTTTCTTAGTCACTCAATTCAAGATTATTTTTCTTACCCCATTGGCAGATTTTTTTGCTCGTTTTAAGCACAAATTCACTGAAATTTCATTTTTTTTTTACTAAAAACAAGACTTATTTTCTTAGGTCAGTTTGCTCATCAAGAAAATGCTTCTTGATTCAAGAATGTTTAGACATTTTTACTGGAAAATAAGAAAAAAAGACCTAGTAAGAAAGTCATTTTTTGCAGTGTGTGCACAAATATTGAACCAAGTAGATAGTAGAAATGCAGTCCTGCGCCTTAGGAGAGCAAACCCCATACAGATTTGAGGCTAAGGTATATTCAGATAGTCGCTAGATTTGTAGCTAGCCGCTTTTTGGAAAATATCTCGCTGAAGGGGGCTGAAAAATGACTAAATTGGCAACACAGGAAGTGAGTCAACCTGGCAAAAGGTGCTCTCTGCAGTTATGATTGGTTAAATGGTGAGGTTGAATCTGATTGGTTAAACAGGATGACAACTCAAGTGGGAGGGACAGCGCTGCCAAAAGAGTCTCAAAACACACACACACAAATCCAGGGCGATTCACACGTGAGTGACGATTTGCACATTCACATTCCATGATAAACTTGAACATTTTAAACTTTCGAATTATTTGTGCACAGTTGTACATCTGTGGATTGTATTTAGCGTTTCTGAAACTTATTTTATGAGAAAATAATTTTATTTTACACACGTGAATTGTTTTTTTGTGAATGTATAAATATAATTTGTGCACGTGAATTAGGTTTTATGCACGTGAAACTGGCTACGCAAGTGTACATTGTGTTTTATGTGTGAATAATTAATGAGATCAAAATCGCTCCATAGAAACAAACCTCAAGAGTGACATTAAGTTATCCAACAGCAATGTACAAGACTGACAGCATGACAAGACACATGAAAACTGTGATAAAAATCACATAAAAATTTAATTTTTGAACTTTTCCTAAAAACGTGTCGAAATATAACTGTTGCACTGCTTAAAAGTGAATGTGCACTTGTTTTACTCGCAGTGTTTGAGGTCTAGAAAAATAGAGAGCATGTTTCCTATTATTTTGACCTGTTTCTCCAGTTTCCATTTTCTGAAAATAAATGCAAGCAGAAATATACTGTATATGCAAATATTTTTATTTGAAATTTGGGAGTAAAATTGTTAGTAATTCACACATAGAAACAAAAATGATAATTTTACCTAAACACATACCTAAAAACAGTAAATTCAGAAAAACTGAAAATAATTTTGAAATGGTCTCTCAATTTTTTTTCCACGGCTGTATAACAATACAATACAACACACTTGGGCTGATGTTTAATATTACGGTTTAGTGTCATAATATAGTAATTAAAAATACAGCGGATAATTTTAGATAACACATTAGTATAATTATTGACATTTATCTAAAATCAAAGAAGCTTAAACAGAAGATTCAGAAGCTCTATCGCAATAATAATATGTTGCATATAAATATGTTGCGATTAACAACAGTAAATAAATATGACTACTAAATGCAATATAACCTGTGATACCACCATGTATAGTGATACAATGTGATACAATTTCTTAGTCGTTATTCAGAAGACCTATAGCATAAGGCACAAATGGTTGTTTAGATATTAATTTAGTTGCTTTTGATGTCCTATAACAACCGATGGTAATAATTCAGAGGCATCATTTCTACTCATCACCAATTTTATATTCGTGATTATTGTTTTTTGCCTGGATCCTACAATTTTACCTCTATCCTGTAATGTCTATTGTTCTGCTGTTCTGTACTTTGTGCATCCTATATGCACGATGGGCTGTTTACACTATAAGCAGCACGATCAGAATTAGCCAAACAACATGAAGAAATCCACCAGAGATTTGCGCAGAAATTGCGCTGAAAATGATCCCAACTACAGGTGCTGGTCATATAATTAGAATATCATCAAAAAGTTGATTTATTTCACTAATTCCATTCAAAAAGTGAAACTTGTATATTATATTCATTCATTACACACAGACTGATATATTTCTAATGTTTATTTCTTTTAATTTGATGATTATAACTGACAACTAATGAAAATCCCAAATTCAGTATCTCAGAAAATTAGAATATTACTTAAGACCAATACAAAGAAAGGATTTTTAGAAATCTTGGCCAACTGAAAAGTATGAACATGAAAAGTATGAGCATGTACAGCACTCAATACTTAGTTGGGGCTCCTTTTGCCTGAATTACTGCAGCAATGCGACGTGGCATGGAGTCGATCAGTCTGTGGCACTGCTCAGGTGTTATGAGAGGCCAGGTTGCTCTGTTAGTGGCCTTCAGCTCTTCTGCATTGTTGGGTCTGGCATATCGCATCTTCCTCTTCACAATACCCCATAGATTTTCTATGGGGTTAAGGTCAGGCGAGTTTGCTGGCCAATTAAGAACAGGGATACCATGGTCCTTAATCCAGGTACTGGTAGCTTTGGCACTGTGTGCAGGTTCCAAGTCCTGTTGGAAAATGAAATCTGCATCTCCATAAAGTTGGTCAGCAGCAGGAAGCATCAGAAGCGTCTCGCCTGGGCTAAAGACAAAAAGGACTGGACTGCTGCTGAGTGGTCCAAAGTTATGTTCTCTTGATGAAAGTAAATTTTGCATTTCCTTTGGAAATCAGGGTCCCAGAGTCTGGAGGAAGAGAGGAGAGGCACAGAATCCACGTTGCTTGAGGTCCAGTGTAAAGTTTCCACAGTCAGTGATGGTTTGGGGTGCCATGTCATCTGCTGGTGTTGGTCCACTGTGTTTTCTGAGGTCCAAAGTCAACGCAGCCGTATACCAGGAAGTTTTAGAGCACTTCATGCTTCCTGCTGCTGACCAACTTTATGGAGATGCAGATTTCATTTTCCAACAGGACTTGGCACCTGCACACAGTGCCAAAGCTACCAGTACCTGGTTTAAGGACCATGGTATCCCTGTGCTTAATTGGCCAGCAAACTCGCCTGACCTTAACCCCATAGAAAATCTATGGGGTATTGTGAAGAGGAAGATGCGATATGCCAGACCCAACAATGCAGAAGAGCTGAAGGCCACTATCAGAGCAACCTGGTCTCTCTTAACACCTGAGCAGTGCCACAGACTGATCTACTCCATGCCACGTCGCATTGCTGCAGTAATTCAGGCAAAAGGTGCCCCAACTAAGTATTGAGTGCTGTACATGCTCATACTTTTCATGTTCATACTTTTCAGTTGGCCAAGATTTCTAAAAATCCTTTCTTTGTATTGGTCTTAAGTAATATTCTAATTTTCTGAGATACTGAATTTGGGATTTTCATTAGTTGTCAGTTATAATCATCAAATTAAAAGAAATAAACATTAGAAATATATCAGTCTGTGTGTAATGAATGAATATAATATACAAGTTTCACTTTTTGAATGGAATTAGTGAAATAAATCAACTTTTTGATGATATTCTAATTATATGACCAGCACCTGTATATCTTTCATCGTTGTGATGATTTACAACATTTCTGTTTTTTAAAACGTTACTTTTATATAGTTATCGTCCATTGAACGACACTTTACTTACCCAGGTTTTGGTCTCGATGCCCAAATGGAGTAGAATGGTGAACAGGGCCAATGTGGTGATTGGAGTTCCCCATGTAAACAAATCCACATCAGAGTCTACGTAAGCCTGAGAATGTGTAACATACAGACAACTCTTCAATTACAGTAAATCATTACATTACATTGCCATTACATTTAGTATCAACAAGGCTGTCAACAAAAGTGAGACTTGTACATAAATTCTGCAGTATGATCCTATGATTATTCTATAATAAGCAGTCCCATAACTTACAACAATAACATATCCGTATGTCTTTAAATGATCTTCATTTAAGTCAATTGCGGGCTTTTTACTACAAATACTGATAATGCAAATAACAGCATGCGCAATTAATACAATGAAACCTGTAATTATAAATAAGAAGATACAGAGCTAAAGTATAATGTTTGTTAAAATGCTTTACGGGTTTAGATGTGGGACAATAACTTGTGCAGTAACCCGTGTCTTGTATTCAGCTTTAAATTTGAATAAATGCACAAAAGGATCAAATCAGACTTACAAAGTAAGGAATGAAGAAACAGATTAGGCTTTGGTAACATGCATCAATCATGTTCATCCAGAACATGTAGGGTTTATATTCCTGTAAAGCAATAAAAAAAAAAAGCTCAGTCGACTGTTCCACGAATCATACAGAACAATTTTACACTTTGTTTTATTAAATCGTCATTAGATGTCATTAGACGGTATGCTTTGTAACAACCTCAATATAAAAAGTCTCCTGTAAAGCATTTAGTTAGCAAAGCAGAAGCAAGTGCTTCAGTTTAATTTCAACGCTCTGATTTCGGTGCTCCGTGGATGATTAGTGGTTTTTATCAAATGTTTGCTCTGGTTCGTGCCGTTTTCCTGCTCAAGAAACTCAGCGCAGAATAAAAGAACCATTTAAGTAAGGATCAGCAAAAAAACCAATCAAAGCAATAACCGTGGCAACCGCTCCTCTGGTAATATACTTTACCTGCTTATCGAGGAACTGCTGATGCGGCACTCCAGGGGCAAGTCATGTGTGAAAACATGTGAATGAACATTTTTCAAGGCTTCTTATTTACCATTTACATTTCACTATCCACAATCTTTCTTGTCTCAATAATAATACTGTTTACGCTTTTTATTTACGGTGCGATTTATGTTCTGTCCAATCAGCGGGCGAGCAATAGAGTTCCTGCAGCTCTCAGCGCTATCAACTCCAAGGCCATGGGTTTGATTCACATGGGAACATGTGTGCTTATCAAATGCAAACCACCGCACGATCGAGTGATACATATCATCACTTTGTGTACTCCCAGAAAATCGCTTGCTTTTGCTAGCACGTTGCTTGGGATAAAAACTGCCAAATGCATAAATGTATATAAATGAGAAACGTACCTCTGAGTTTTGCCCGTTCATGTAGAGCTGAGGAAGCTCCTGAAGGGTATCTGCTGACACATCTTTGTCAAGAGTGCCAGTGATGAGCTGAGGGAATGCGGAGAACATCAGGTTGAAGAAGATGAGATACCACTGATCGACCATGGCTGACCCGGAGAAGCCACAGTAGAACTGATACCAGAAGATGAGAGCGACAAACATCTAGGACGAGAGACCAGAGAAAACGAAAGGGTCATGGACTAAAGTTGCTCTTACAAAACATGCGTGCTTATCAGGTTCGATGCTCTTCTGGAACGTTCGAACAGATCTTCAATACTAAAAATTAAATACTTAAAGAAACAGAACCAATTGCACTGATGCAGTTTTAAGATAATTTATTTATAATGATAAACCGAAAATCAAACTTAGGACTCACAGCATTCTTGTAGAAGAAGTAGAGGATCATGTTGGCTAGACGAGAGTAACACCAATGACCATGAACCAAGAGAAGCTTCTGCAGGTATCGAAACCGCGGCAGGGCAAAATCACTGGCCATTACCGCCTATGAAAAGAAATGGAAAAAATTGCATGATGTGTCTCATAACTTCTGTTTCTTCAAAACAATAAAACATAAAATTGTTGAAATAGGTCCTTCTCATAGCAAAAAAATGTCAACCAAAACAAAAATACAAATAAAGCCCTATTCACACGGGATTAGTGTTACCTGGGGACCTCTAGTCATTTGTAATACTTGCAGAAATTGCCTATGATATTAATCCCGTGCGAATCTGCCATGTCTGTAATTTCGAAAGTAAAAATTCCCCCACAAATGACCTACCATATTTTGATGAATACCGAGGTCCTGTGATAATATTAGTCCTGTGCAAATCGGCATCTCTGTGATTTGACATTTCACAGGCTTCATTTATCCCGTGCGAATGCGCCACATGAAATACAGATGTGGGGAGGTCATTTATAAATCACATGAGGTCCCCAGATAATACTAATCCTGTGCGAATAGGGCGTAAGAAATTATATTTTGCATAAAAATGTCATTCTCATTGGCCATATAAAAAATAAAAATATAAAAACATTTATTTATATATAAATTAGGGCTGTCAACGTTAACGCGTTAACGCATGCGATTAATTTTTTCAAATTAACGCGTGAGAAAATATTTATCGCAATTAACGCAGCATGTTTTGACATCCTTTGTCTAGCGTTACATTATGTAATCACGCTCTTATTCGTGTACAGGCTTTTAAACCACTTAAGCGCGATTTGAAACAGTTGCTTTGATGCGTTCAATGGAGATAGACAGCTTCTAAACTGTGGGACGCGGCAAAACGCAACGCGAGGTCCAGTCTGGTGTAAACAGTCACCTGCTAAGGGCTGCGTCGGTGAATCTCTGTCAGACAGCGCATCCGTGTCAAGTTCTCTTTCGTGCTTGAATGGATAAAACCACACAAGATTATGTCAGAAAGCCCGTTTTGTCTAGCATTTTCTTAAGCACAGACTTCAAAGTGTAAAATAAAATCTTAAATGAATGCAAAGAGTTGTGAAAATGGGAGTGCGGTGACGGTCAGATCTGCGAACTGAGACGGCTCTTAAAGGGGCCACGTTCTTAAACATGCTGCTGTGACTCCTGTCACTAATGTTAATCAAAGAACAAAATAAAAGAAGAAATCAATGTGATTTTGTAGCTTTAATGAGAATTCTTCTGCATTTAATTTATAATTTAGCATTAATAAAGACTGTAAAGTGTCCTTCAATTTCTGTATATTTCCTACATGAGCTCTCAATTATACTGTTGAATGGCTATAATTCATGTTAAAATAATCAATTTAATAGAGACATCAGTTACAATACTAATATCAAAATGTTAGCTTTCATAAAATGATGCTGTTAAAGAAATATGTTGTTTCTACATCAATTTGAAGATTAAATGTGAAATTATTAAAATGTAAAAGTATATTTTAAAATATAATAGTTATGTGCGATTAATCGTGATTAATCACAGAAAAAATGTGTGATTAATCCGATTAATTTTGTTAATCGATTGACAGCACTAATATAAATACATATTTACATATAAAATAAAAACAATCATCATTAGAATCAATAAGCAACTGCAGTTTACTATTGTTATACATACAGTACACGGTACATACTGCATTACACTAATAATCAAAAGCTTTTTTCATGACAGCTTTTTCAGAAGAGAAGGTGGGGTCAGGATGGTGGAGTATGTGTGTGTACAAATACTTTCATATATTTTGACAAGCTGGTACATTGAGGTAGTGCTAAAAACATTCACAGATGCTTTCGATCAAATGCCTTTAGGCCCAAGATCCATCATAAGAGACATGCATACATGCTGCCACGACACCATCATACATTCAGGAGACATATGAAAGATTAACATCAGCCTGGTGAAAACACTCTCATTTAAAAAAAGAAAGAAAATGATAACATTTTTGCATAAATGAATTATAAAACGTGTCTCTAGCTGCTGAAAACAACTCCCCGTCCATCACCGATCTATTCTTTATAATACATTTGTGACAGCTGCTTGCATCAGGCAGCTAACATATAATCTATCAGCGTGACAGATACGGCTTTGTCACCTCTAATGGTGGCCGGGATTTTATTCAGTGACGTTTGGCCTGACACAATCATTAGCCATCTTCTCCACCCTTGCTGTTATTCTCTCAACATCAAGGACTTAAAGCATACACGGCAGGAGCGATGGATTATTACCAAAGCATGTTTATGACATCATGGCTGTGTTGACTACTGTGCCCCTCCTCGGGTAGTTTATACATAAAAAATTTTGTTTGGGTAACATTTTTTTATTAAATTACTTTGAATATATTTTTCAAAAGACACTTGTTTTTCATATGAGAAAATGTTAAAGAAACGAATTTGCAACAGTCCCGAATGATACCCATTTAAATTACCATGAAATCAAAACTAATTTCTTATTTACATCCATTTTCTCACGCAGGGTCGCACCTGCCATTTTTTGCTGTGGTGTGTAATATAAAATTTGTGAAATTTAAAAAAGCCTATCTGTATTTTGATGCTTTAAACTTTTTTCCTAAACAGAGTTACTGTTTACAGAGTCGCCGTGGTGACCAATCAAATCAAAGAAGAGAGTTAAGGTTTGAGTGCAACCATAGGAGTTCAATGGTTCTAAACATTCTTTATTTATCATTTTTTAACAATAGAAATGTTGAGCGATAGGATCCACTGATGCAAACTACAAAACACTGTTTTAAATGGAAAATATGTAATTTACGTGATTCATGTAATGTAATTCGCAATTATCAGTGTGACGAGACAAGAGAGAGTAACGGAGTTTATTAGGAAAAAACGACGTTGTTTTTATTCCTCCTTTTTCCAAGTGAATTTTAAGCGGACACTTTAAGATACAATTGCATTTTTCCTTCTAGAGTTTACACATCAAGAGTTTTACTCTTCGAAGGGAGTAGGGCATAGGGATGATCACTTCTGAATGGAACGAAGGGGTGACCTCTGGAGGACGAGACGCAGCTCTTGTCTGGTCTGTGCTCAAAATTTAAAGGGACAGTTCACCAAAATTAATGAAAGTAATGAAATTAGGTTATCAACTCTTTTGACAATCACAATACTTCTAATGCAAGGTTTTTGTTTTTTTACAACTTTCCGCCATCCCATACCTTCTGCAGTTCCTCCACAACATAACCCCCCCCAAAAGTTGGCAGCCCTGCCCAACCACATAAACATGCTACAAGGAAATAGAAGTAAGATACGGGTGAACACTGACCAATAGCAGTTTAAAAGCTTTACAAACAGGTTGCGTTGCGTTTTAAGTCATCTTAAGCCACACGATATCGTGTGAGCACAGCAGGTTTTTATCGCTGATGGTCGCACTCCAGGAATGCACCCAGTCCTGTTTTATTAAACTGTACGCTCAAGGTTAGCGTGTGATGCAATCGGAGTGATGCCATTTCACTGTCGACACTGACGTAACGGTTTACACACCGGCGGCAATTTTTTAATTCTGTCACTGTGCGCCGGTCCGGATCTGAGTTTTATGGCGGACGGAGAAGGGCGTCACTCTCGTTCTTTGACCTCAGAACGCTTGGAATAATTGCACTTTTGGAATAAACTGCATATGTAGCTGTAGCTTCCTGTTTCGTGTTGTGTTTTATATTGTATAATATACAAACTGTTAGGTTTAGGGATCGGGTTACGTGCTCAAATACGACTAAATTGTGCATACAAATGAATAAACGTACACAAAATACGACGTCTGATTAAATAAAAAATCATTACCCCCCAATATAATATAATATGGTGTTGTTAACGTTACTGTTGTTGGAAATTGTGATACCGGGTTGCAATATGTACCTGATGGTACGTATTTTATGGTGCTGCAAAAAGTGTACAGAGATACGTATTTCCTATGAGACCAGGTCGTTTTTAATTCATGTGCCCTCATAATCAAACATTAACTTCCTCTCAACAAATAATTCAGTGGCTTAGTAAATATCACAAAAATCAACAGCTATATTAACTTAATAAAATCTTGAATAATAAAAAACAGATTTTTTCAGAGGGACAGTTAATTTCTCTAAAATGTGCATATTTTTCATTAAATAAACTTAAATAATATAAGTATTTAATTAACAAATTATATATTTAATATACACTTAATATTTTTGGTGAATTCTAATAGAAAGTTTTCAGTTACTGAGACTCAATTTACTCAATTTAAATAGTATATTTCATACTCGGCTTTAAAATTGACCCTTTTTTGTGTAAATTGTTTAACGTAAAATCATATTTAACCTTTAGAGTGTAAACAACATTTCTTATTTGCATGATGTATGACTTGATCTGGGGGTGGGACTATATTGACTGTCCAATGGCCAGCCTTCCAAGTTCCAACAATTCAATCAATTCCCCCAGGATAAAACCAAGCCGCGCCCTAAACTTTTTATCATTCCACGGGCTGTTGTACTTAGATCTCCATCACAACTTTTGTTTTATGTCAACTTCACAAACCTTAAAGATCACTGAGGTGCCTTGAAATGCACAGCTTTGTTTAACGGCGTTGGTAATATTTCCACTGAACCGAAAATTTGGGCGGGGCATACTGAACGGCTCCTCCTCCCTTGACAACAGCCAGTACAGTTTTGATAGGAAACTGAATTCTAGAATGATGTCATAAAAATCACTGATCTGTTTTGAGAATCTGTAAATTTTGAATGATCTTCTGATCCTATGAATTAGGGGTTCTCAACCTTTTTGACTCCAAGGTCCCGGTTGTATTCAACAATATTCAATTCACTAATTCACTAATCGTCAGACTGATTCAAACTGGTTCGCAAGTCATTTGGTTTGTGAACTGCACAACAATTGTCAAGATAGTGTGCAACCAACATTCAATTTTTATTATATATTATTTTGTCGTATTCAAACGCAGAAGTAGCGCACCAACAGAAGCAACATCGGAACCCCTGCTCCATAGTGTGAGTAACAGAGTCATAAACAGATTCTCATTATAGTTGGGTTTTTAATGCTGAACATTGACCTCGGATGAGAGGAGCACTTCAGCACGCAGTAGAGAGAGTTGCTTCGATATGCCAGGATCTTTCACTGAATTAATGAATCCGCATGACGCACAAGACAAAGTGTCAAACAGATGAGATCATGGTTGCTCCCCTGTGTCTCTTCTCACCTCATCAGGATGAGCGCTCTCCAGGCCACTGAAAACAGGGCTGATGGGGTCAGGTTGGTGTTTTTGTGGGTGAAAGCAGAGTTTCTGAGAAGCAAGATCGCTACCCATCGCTTGAAGTCATTCCCAGAGAAGGACTTTTATAAATGAACATTTAAAGCGAGCATATGCTGTGTGCATCACCCAAACACAGCTCATCTGTTTCCGCTGGGATTAAATGCAATTCAGCATGGCGCGGGTCAATGTAGCAGCCGTAGAGTTAATTTAATGTTAAGGTTGTGTAAGGTTTCATTTATCAACTGTCGGAGTATGGAGCGCCTCCGTATCCTGGCCAAAAAAATTCATAAAACATGAATTATGCATATCCAGTATCTTGGCACATTAACTCTGCAGTCCTGCAATGTTCATTCCTTTTTTGCTTTGTACCCAAGGCAGAACGGTATATAAAGTGTGGACATGTTGCAATCTGGTGCATGCACTGGATTTAACCAGAAGGCAATCATCTTCTCTGCTCCGCTTTTTACAACACCAGCTTTTGCCACACATTGTATTATTAAATTCAGAGCGAGTAGTTTCTGCAACGCTATAATTTGCAAAGTGATTGTTTTGAAAACCGGTTTGTTATTTCAGAACGCCGGTCTTTCCCCAAACTCATGCTATTGGTTAAGTCGGGCTAGTAAGGGTGTTCAAACAAACAATCGAACAATGCACCCAATTCCCATACATTTTCCCATTTCTTCTTACCTGCATACCCTCCTGGCCAGAGATCCCCACCCCGACATCGGCCACCTGGATCATGCTGACATCATTAGCCCCATCACCTAAAATGAATGAGAGAATCAGAGAGAGAGTCAGAGAGAACATCCGTTTCACTTTGCACAATGTCATCCTGCATTAATGCAAACATTGCATCAGCTGCAACAACATAAAATTCACAAAATCTCAAAATAACTCAACGGAAACGGCAGTGTTTGAACTCAGTCAACCGTAAGGGGACACTGCATTAACATTGTGACCTTACATCAATGTCTTACACCGATATTTTATTAAAAAAACTGTCAAATAGGATCCAAGTATAAGAATCATAGCAGACAGCAGAACTGGTTTGCAAGCATCAAGCATGCCTTTGGTTTTGTACTAAAAGTCTGACAAAATATAATAACTAAAAGAAACTTAAAAGCAACGGATCTAAACTCTAACATTCCTCGCCAACACTTGACTCTTTTCTTTGTAAGGCCCGCCCACTTTTCGCAACCCAATCAATTCTCAAAAGGCAAAATCAGGCTCATTGAAAGGTCCAGTGCATGAAATTTAACGGCATTTAGTGGTAAGGTTGCGAATTGCAACAAACTGCTCCACCGCTCGCCTCTCCCTTCCGAAGCACTACAGTGGCTGACACAGGACAAAG
This sequence comes from Triplophysa rosa, assembly GCF_024868665.1. Lineage (NCBI taxonomy): Eukaryota > Metazoa > Chordata > Actinopteri > Cypriniformes > Nemacheilidae > Triplophysa > Triplophysa rosa. The sequence continues at coordinate 13,132,202 of NC_079896.1, read as the reverse complement.
ATGATGTCACTTTTTCGCTTTCCCGAAGAACATAACATTTACAAAACACGCTCTGTAGAGCAGTTTGTCCGTATAGCGCTAGAAACAACATGGCCAATTCCATGCAAGGGGACCCGCAGTGTATAGAAATAGCTCATTCTAAAGTAATAAAAACATTATACACCTCTGAAGACATAGTTATGTCTATTATATTGCATTTCTGTCTGATCCTCTAAAATGTTTTACATTGGAACTTTAATAAGTAAAAAGAGTTGTGAACACCATTTCAGGGTGACTTCAAAATCTTCATTCCAAATGTCTGAAAGGTGCGGCTGTTCGTATAAAAAGCCTGTGTGACTAATCATTATAAGCCATAAGCGCAATTAAACAATTATGAACTGTAAATCAACCGTACGTGACACCAGGGAGAGGCAGGCTGTTCTGTCAACACACACTTAAGTGTTTGAAGATGTTTGGCTTGGACCTCCGAAAAGACCTACAAGTTGTTTTCAAAAGCATCTCTGCCGCTGCCTCAGGAAGAGAGCACAATGCTAACTCAACCCCGAGCTATCATCAAAAGCGCACTTTTGAGCTAATAAGCTAGCAGCCTTTGAAGTATAAAAGCCTACCGAGACCATCGGTTGCCTGTCCAAACTGAAACAAACAAACATGGCAGCCAAATTCAACAAGACCCCCTTTATTTGATGTACAGCAACAAAGCAAACATATTAGGGATGATAACTGCGGCAAACGCTTCTCCCCCATCCACCCTAAATCTCTGTTCACCGAAGCCACACAGCGAGTGAGACGTGTCTCAGATTCATTCTTTAACGGAGCCTGTCGATTTTGTGACAGAAGAGCTTATTTACAGCACCTCCTAGGGCTGTTGGAGCGCTCCCTTCCTCCTTCCCTTTGCAAACGGCGGTGTTAATGTTACAAAAAATCTGCTTTTGTGTTTTCTTGTGCCAGAAATGAATAACAAAACCTTTATTAAGAAGAAAATGGGAGAGAGTGACCTGAGGTAACCTACAATTCTTTCTTCCTTCCTCTACAGGCAGGTGGCTCGGTCCTGATGCACCTTGAATGGCTCTCTCTCTCCCTAAAGCCATCTGGATAATTAACCGGAGTGCTGCGTAGGCTTGTAAATGTGGCATTCTGCGGCGGGGAAAGGACAGACACGTGCTGTCCAGTCATCACCAAAATGTTTACTCGGCAACACTGGGGACCATTAATCTCCGAATTCGACTTGGCAAGCAAAAAAGTATGAGAAACAACAACAATAACAAAGAATCTAGCCTGCCCATTTTGGGCTTTTTATGAAGATACAATCATTCACTGCTAAAAACGCCACTAGCGTTAGCTCTGCGGGACACGGGGGAGTTTATTTCTGGCTATTGTCTTAGTCTGCAGTTGATGTTTACAGCCACTAAGGGCCCATCAGCTGCAAATTGGACTTCTTGCAACAAAGGCATATTAACTGAACATTATTAAACCAAAATCCTGCTTGAGAATAAACATTTGGAACAAACGTTGGATAAAATATGGAAACTTAACAAAAAAGGTGGAAAAACACTACAAGTAATGTATATTTTTAAAGCTGCAAGTTGTAACTTTGCCTCTATAGATGGTTTCAGCGGCAACAACAAATGTTATGTGGCCCTTAACTTCCGGTAGACCTTTGCAAAGAATCAATAACTTGGGTACTTTTAATTTAATTTAATACAATTAATAGAAAAATATTGAATTGAATCATTAAAGAAAATATTGATATAAATAAATATTAATTAAATATAAAATAAACTGTTACAGTATAACAAAACACAGAAGTTAAAGGGATACTGCACCCAAAAATGAAAATTCCGTCATGAATCGCTCACCCTCGAGTTGTTCCAAAACTGTATACATTTCTTTGTTCTGTTGAACAGATATTTAGAAGAATGCTGGGAACCGAGATTTCTGGGGTAGCCAAAAATTGTAGTCAAAGGTGCCCCAGAACTGTTTGTTTTCCTAAATTCTTAAAATATCTTCTTTAGTGTTTAAAGCCACAGTCTGGGATTTTTAGCAGCAGTACAAAAAGATACCAAAACAAACCCAGGGCTCCAGACTAACTTTTTTTACTAGGAGCACTGTAGCCCCTTACTGAAAATTTTAGGAGAGCAAGCAAAACATTTAGGGGCACACCTTAAATCAGCCTGCAATGCAATTATTCACATTTTTGTGGAGGCCGAGTCTACAGAGAAGCTTTGTTATAGATTGGTGCTAAATAAAGAGACTGTAATCTGAATTCATTTGAACCAACAGAAATTGTGCTTGTCAAAAAGTATTAATTGTTTACAGTGTTACACATCAAAGCAAAATTCAAGGTCTCATGTTATTACGTTCTTACGATGATTTTATTGTGTATTAAGGACACTTTCCTCATGTTCACACAACACATGTAAATATAACGTCAAAAAAAAGTAACAAGAGCATTCGCCTGTCGTTCGTTCTAGCTGTGAACGGATTTTAAATGATCCAGCGCTGTCTCAAGTAATCTACACATAAATGACGTTTCCTGTCTTATTTATTACATAAAAGTATAGGGTCTGTGGATTTAAAGTATAAAAAGGAGGATAAAAGTCAGGCTGGAGATAGGACCCGTGTTAATATTAAGACTAAGATTAATATTAATTATAATAAGACTTTCCAGCGGATACGCGTTAGGACCTGCAGTACTATGGCGAAGGCTTTTAGCGACGATACGCTAGCAACAGCGATACTATGGTAAAGGCTTTCCAGCAGAGACGTTGGAGAAAAAGATGCTTTGATTCGGATCAGTATGTGCGTAACTATGGTTTTGCTGTTTGTCAGAACCAAGATATGTTGTTGTAATATTAGCTGTGTAACGGATCATTGTTTATCTGGAACCAGTGTGCTGCTTGTATATACGTATACTTCACAATAGATAGAAATTGCTTATTTTAAGGTAATAAAACATAACAGTTCATTAAGTAAGGTCTTTATACACATCTGAAGACATAGTTTTGTATATTCTATAGAATTTCTGTCAATAGATCCTCCTAAAGATCCCACACTGTAAAAATACAATAATAATTTCTACTATGGTAGTCAATGGTGCCCCAGAAATCTCAGTTGGTAACATATTTCTTTGTGTACAACCAAACAAAGACATTTAAACAGGTTTGGAGCAACTTGAGGATGAGTAATTCATGACAGAATTGTCACTTTTTGGGTGGACTTTTAACTTCGAGCCAGGCGAGTGCATCCGATAAAACCATCAATATTGCCATCTCTGTTTAAAACCTACTACTAGATTTTTTACTACTACTCAAAGATGTGCGATTTTGACTAGTAAATTCCTGTTGAGTCATGGGGAGGAAACAATGTCAGACTATATGTAGCTTCCAAAAGTGTAATCGTGTTTAGTCTTTTAAGACATGCATGATGTCATTGAGGTTTAAACTAGCGACTGCCTTCCACAAACAAGAGCGACTTTTCATCAGAATGAATGATAAACTAGCTTGTGCTAATGTTAATTTCAGTACTTACTAGGTGGCTTAGCACCTCTGCTATTGTCGGTTATGATTTACCCTGACACGCTAGCCTACGACAAGTGGAGCTAGCCAAATTCGGGCAGAATTCCCGGGCAGTCTATACCCGGCAAATGTTAAATTAATTTCCTGTGAAACGTCTTGGTTACGGATGTAACCTCGGTTCCCTGATGGAGGGAACGAGACGTTGTGTCGAACCGACAGAATGGGGTTTGTCTTGAGAACCTATCATCTTCTGAGTATTTAGAAAAGGCCAATGAAAATTGGCGAATGAAATTTGCATGCCGGGCTCCTCCCCCGGATATCCGGGTATAAAAGGGAGACGGCGTGCTGCATTCATTCACCTTTTGGTCTGAGGAGCCTAAAGCATCCTCCCCCCACTGCTGGGGTGGGCGGCCAGTGTTGTGGCATGAGGGACACAACGTCTCGTTCCCTCCATCTGGGAACCGAGGTTACATCCGTAACCAAGACGTTCCCTTTCTGTCGGTCTCTCGACGTTGTGTCGAACCGACAGAATGGGGTTCCTATGGAAAACGCCACAGCACTGGCACTGAGCCGCGTCACAATCTCTGCGGAGTGACGTTGACTGGCCTGGGCGAGTCAGACGAACACGCTACGCGAAACTATGACCCTCCAGTGGAGAGGAAGGGGGACCCAGAGCTTTACACAAAGTTGGGAAGCCCCTATCAGAGAGGCGCCCTGAGCCAGTGCCCACGAGGAGGCGACACCCCGAGTGGAATGCGCCTTAACTCCTAAGGGGCAGGGGCTATCTTGCGACCGGTATGCCAAGGATATGGCATCCACGATCCAGTGCGCCAGTCTCTGTTTGGAGACAGCTCTCCCCTTCTGCTGACCTCCAAAACAGACAAAGAGCTGCTCAGAGCTTCTGAAGCTCTGTGTGCGATCCAAGTAGAGGCGCAGTGCGTGTACTGGACACAACACGGAAGGGGTTGGGTCTTCCTCCCCGGTGGGGAGCGCCTGCAAGTTCACCACCTGGTCCCGGAAGGGAGTGGTGGGAACTTTGGGCACGTAGCCGGGCCGTGGTCTCAGGATAACATGAGAGTCTCCAGGCCCGAATTCTAGGCAACCCGAGGACACAGAAAATGCTTGTAGGTCCCCTACCCTCTTGAAGGAGGCGAGCGCTACCAGGAGGGCCGTCTTTATCGACAGGCGAGAAAGATCGGCCTCTCCTAGGGGCTCGAAGGGGGGCCTCTGGAGGTCCTCCAGGACCACTTCGAGGTTCCAAGAGGGTACGGGGCGCGGGCGAGGCGGATTCAACCGCCCCTCAGGAACCTGGTGACCAGGTCGTGTTGTCCTAGAGACTTAGCAGCAACTGGATCGTGATGTGCGGCTATAGCGGCAACATACACCTTCAGTGTGGAAGGGGAGAGGTTCTTCTCAAGTCTCTCCTGGAGAAAGGACAATACGTACCTGATCGAGCATCTCTGTGGGTCTTCTCCGTGAGAAGAGCACCAGGACGAGAAGATGCGCCACTTGAAGGCATACAGTCTCCTAGTGGCCAGGGCTGTAGCCTGAGTGAGGGATCTCCTCGTCCCGTCCAGGGGCCAGACATGGAGGTTCCAGAGGTCTGACCTGGGATGCCAAAACGTGCCCCTTCCCGAATCGGCCAGGGGGGAGTTGTTGTCAGGCACACCAGCTCTGAGAACCAAGTCCGGTTGGGCCAATAGGGCGCAACTAGTAGCACTTGATGCTCCTCTTCCCTGACCTTGCACAGGGTCTGTGCAATGAGGCTCACTGGGGGGGGAAGGCGTACATCCTCTTGTCCCGCGGCCAGCTGTGCGCAAGGGCATCCGTACCGAGGGGACCGTCGGATAGGGAGTACCAAAGCGGACAATGGGTGGAGTCCGGGGAGGCAAACAGGTCCACCTGCGCCTGGCTGAACTGCTCCCATATGAGCTGAACCGCGTGAGGGTGGAGTCGCCACTTTCCGCGAGGTGGCCACTGACGAGAGAGCTGGTCTGCTGTCTGGTTCAGGTCGCCCGGGATGTGTATGGCTCGCAGGGAGCTGATCACCTGCTGACTCCACAGGAGGAGGCATCGGGCGAGTCGTGTTAGCTGAACGTGTTAGCTGTGTTAGTCGTGAACGAACGCCACCCTGGTGGTTGATATACGCCACGGCAGCTGTGCTGTCCGACCGGACCAGCACGTGCCTGCCCTGCATGAAGGGTTGGAACCTCTTCAGTGCAAGTAGCACAGCCCACAACTCTAGGCAGTGGATATGCCAACGCAGGCTGGGGCCCGTCCACCGCCCCGACACTGCGTGCCCGTTGCACACAGCACCCCAGCCCTGAAGGGAAGCATCCGTCGTTACCACGACGTGTCTTGATACCTGCCCTCCCGTAGGAAGGCCATAGACGACCAAGGGGTCAGGGTGCACCGGCAGAAAGGCGTGATGACCATACGCCTGCTGCCGGTCTGCCACACTCTCCAAGGAACTCGACTCTGTAGCCAGTGTTGCAGCGGTCGCATGTGCATCAACCCGAGGGGGACCACCCCCGCCGAGGATGCCATGTGTCCCAGGAGCCTCTGAAATTGTTTCAGGGAGACCGCTGGCTGCCTGAAGTGCTTCAGGCAGTGTAACACTGACCGGGCGCGCTGTGTAGTCAGTCGCGCTGTCATGGAGATGGAGTCGAGTTCCATACCGAGAAAGGAGATGCTCTGCGCGGGGGAGAGCTTGCTCTTTTCCCAGTTGACCTGTAGCCCCAACCGATCTAGGTGCCGGAGCACCAGGTCCCTATGTGTACATAACAAATCTCGCGAGTGAGCCGAGATGAGCCAGTCGTCGAGATAGTTCAGTACCCGCACACCTTCTTCCGTGAGGGGAAGGAGGGCGGCCTCCACGACCTTCGTAAAGACTCGTGGAGACAGGGACAGACCGAAGGGGAGGACCCTGTACTGATATGCCCGTCCCTCGAACGCGAACCGCAGGAACGGCCGGTGTCGAGGGAGGATCGAGACATGAAAGTACGCGTCCTTCAGGTCGATTGCCATGAACCAGTCCTGACGCCTGACGTCAGGATGCTCTTCTGCGTGACCATCCTGAAAGGCAGCTTGTGTAGGTGTCTGTTCAGACATGCAGATCCAAGATAGGGCGCAACCCCCCGCCTTTCTTGGGGACAATGAAGTACGGGCTGTAGAACCCGCTGGACATCTCGGCCGGTGGGACGGGCTCGATCGCTCCCTTCACCAGAAGGGAGGCGACCTCCGCCCGAAGTACGGGGGCATCCCTGCCTCTGACTGAGGTAAAAAGGACGCCCCGGAACTTGGGCGGACGTTTAGCGAACTGAATCGCGTAGCCGAGACGGATCGTCTTCCTCAGCCAGCCTGACAGTTTGGGAAGCTGAGACCAAGCTCCCAGAAACCGAGACAGGGGGACTAGAGGTTTGATCTGCTTCATCGCCCCCACGGAGGGTGGTTCGATGGCTAGCAGTACGGATTCCGTACTCGGCTCTGCTGTTTTTCCTGCCTAGCGACTGTCCAGTCTGTCTGAAAGTGCTGAAGGCTGGTGTTTATACTCGACATTGCGCTTCGCCGTGACGCAACGTAGAGTTGCCGTCCACCGTCGACCAGAGGGTGGAAACGGTTGTGAAAACCCAGAGAGAGAGGAAACTCTTTTTGTGAGGAAGTGGGCGCTGGCCCCCCAGGGGGGACCAGCTGATGGTAGGACGGGGCAGGAACCGTCCCTATCCGACCCAGCAATGGAGTGGCTGGGTTCGGGCCCGATGGTAGCCTCGATCTCCCTGGGGTCTCTCCGTCAGGGCCGCTTCTGCTTCCGCGACGGCTGCTGACGGGGAGGCGGTTTCCTCTTTGACATCCTTTTCCGGGAGGCAGACTGAGAAGGGGGCACTGGAGCCGGAACTGGAGTCGAAGAGGGCCGGGGCTGCTGGGAAGCAGATGCCGCTCGGGATCTCGAAGGCCTGACGGGGGCCGAGTCACGGCGGGGCAGGATATGTCTGATGGCCTCCATCTGCTTCTTCACCGTCGAGAACTGCTGAGAGAAATCCTCAATGGTGTCACCAAACAGCCCTCCCTGCGAGATGGGGGCGTCGAGAAAGCGAACCTTCTCGGCGTCCCGCATCTGCGCAAGGTTGAGCCAGAGGTGCCTCTCTTTGACCACCATGGTGGACATCGCCCGACCCAAGGCCCGTGCCGTCACCTTAGTCGCCCGTAGAGCGAGATCGGTGGCGGTACGGAGTTCCTGCATTATCGTTGGGTCGCTCCTACCCTCGTGGAGCTCCTTCAATGCCTTGGACTGATGGACCTGCAGGATTGGCCATGGCGTGGAGGGAGGAGGCGGCCTGACCCGCAGCCGTGTAAGCCTTCGACACCAGAGATGCCGAAAACTTACACGCCCTGGATGGGAGTCTAGGCCGAGCCCTCCAGGTGGCCGCTGTCTGTGGGCACAGGTGCACCGCGACAGCACGCTCCACCTGGGGGATCTCGACATAGCCCCTGGCCGCCCCACCATCGAGGGAAGTAAGGGCGACTGAGCCTTTCTGATTGGAATGGGCTGTGAGGGGCGCATTCCAAGTCTTACTCAGCTCCTCATGCACTTCCGGGAAGAACGGAACCGGAGCTCAGACCCCAGGTACCACGTATCCAACCGCGAGCGCTGGGGTAAAGGCGGTGCTGTGCACTGCAGCCCAATGTTCGCAGCGGCCCGGAAAAGCATGGTTGACATCTCAACGTCCGCCTCTTCCTGGGCTCGACCCCCCGGGGGAGGGAGCTCCGATGAATCTTCAGGGTCGGATGCCAAAAGATCGCCCTCCGATGCTGTGATCAACATCTCATCTTCGTCACGTACTTCATCTTCGTCACGTACTTCCGAGTACGTGGCCGAGGAACAAGACGGCGGTAAGACCGTCTTTTAAGGGATGGTCAGACGAGCGAGACGGGGCATGAACGGTCCGTGAGCCTGCAGCAGGCGGGTTAACGTTCACAGTGATCCCCATATCACCCCCGGTGTTAACCGAAGCGGGCGGCAGGGCCGTAGTCACTGCCGTCACAGATCGGGTAACATACGAGGTGGTGGCTTTATCCATAAAGAATATCGCCACCCATGACCGCAACGTCTGGATAGGCATCCGCCCGCAGTGCGGGCAGGATGTATCCACGAAGGCTGCCTCAGTGTGCCGGAGACCCAAACACCTGAGACAGACATCGTGTCCATCCCCTTCCTTAATGAGCGCGTCGCACCCAAGAGAACAGCGGGACATGCCACGCTGGAGAAATTTGCTCTTTTAGAAAAAGAATTGCTCAGACACTTCCGGAACTGCCGAGACGCCCAGGGGAAAGTCGCTGCAGGAAGGGACCGTCCGCTGCACCACGTCGTAGATTCCAGCAGGATAAGATCAGCGAAAATCTGGAGAACGCTCATCAGATGCTTAGGCTCTGAAGAACAAAAGGTGAATGAATGAGCACGCCGGCTTCCCTCTTATACCCAGACATCCGGGGAGGAGCCCAGCATGCAAATTTCATTCGCCAATTTTCATTGGCCTTTTCTAAATACTCAGAAGATGATAGGTTCTCAAGACAAACCCCATTCTGTCGGTTCGACACAACGCCGAGAGACCGACAGAAAGGGAACTGTACCCATCCGATCAACATATATACTGTATATATACTATATATATATATATATATATATATATATATATCTTTATAATCTTACTGTTGTGATTCGAGGAGCCAGTACGGAACACTACTTAGTCACTGGCTCAAAAACAATTTTTGTTTATATAACCAAAAAAGTTACGGATTGCAACTTTAAATATTAATCACCAATACACTCTCAATTCACCATTTATTGGCATTTGTGGCAAAAGGTTAAATCCAAGAGCACTTACCTATGGCCAGCGTCATGACCTTGAGCTTGTTACGGACCAACTTGACCACCATACTCTTCTGCAGGGGCGTCGATCGGCAGCACAGAACGGACCTGCAGCTCCGAGCCACCGCCAGGAACTTGTCTTCCAGACTCTTATCAAGCGCGTAGGCCAGCGTCCGGCCATCAATCACCAGTCCGAGCTGATGCACCAGGAAGGGACTGGTGTGGGCGGAGGAGTCTGGAGAACAGACCGGTGAAGAGAAGTGGAAACTGCTGTAGTGTCTGGCCGCTTGAGGATCTGGTGGAGGGTTGCAAAGGAATTTCGTCTGGATGTAGTGCAGGCTGTTCTCGAGCAACACAGCACAGGCCTCCTGGTATATTCACACGCACAAACATAAAAGGAGAAGGAAGGTCATGAAAGGATATGATGATACCGCACGTGGACTGACAACATCTGGCAAACAGATAAGTTTGAGTCAAGACGAATGACTCAGAAATGCAACTTTTAGCTCCGTGAACACGGACCTCAGTTACAGTAAAGCCACATTATATAACAAACACAATCACTAGACACACACATGGAAAAATGATGACTAATATAGCTAGTCAGTGATGAAGGCATTCTTATGAGACAAGTCTTTTCCTTTCAGTTAGCCAGATATGAAAATTCTGTCATTATTTAGTCATGCCATCTCAAACCTGTAGAAATTTCGTTTTGCAAACCGTTATGCTGCTCTTGCTATATAATGATTAATGGTCAACGTTAAATCAATGGTCCTGTCCACAGAAAATCACGTGTTGCCCACACCCAGAATAAACAATGATGAACAAACCATTTCTGAATTCTGGTCACAGATGGGCCAGATAGATTGAAAGCTATTGAATGAAGATTTGAAGTATGTTGCAAGTTGTATATATATATATTTTTGTATAGTATTTTTTTATACACACACAAGTTTAGAATGAGGAAGAATACATAATGACAGAATTGTATTCTTTTTTTTTTTAAACAAAACTCCTGCAGATACTTTATATACAAGACAGGAAGGAGTTATGATGAAGGCATCATAAGTCTTTTCAAGTCAGTCCAACTATTCTGTGTGGAAAACATATATAATCTACAAATGCAAAATGCCATGCAGGGGCAAACAGATATAATACGGTATTCAAGAGATATGTGCGAGAAAGCAGGATGGGAGAAATGGAGCTACTTTTGTGTTTTCAACTGGGACAATCAAGCCTTAAGTTACAGGAAATACCTTCATACATTCTGCCATTCCTCGAAGCAAAAAGCAAAACAAGGAAAATAATCATATCAGTCAAATAATAATTAAATACAAGATCAAATATAAACTACTCAAGAGATAAAAAGGAATTATAAACAGGCTTTCTCACACTTTCTGTGAGGAATAGTGTGAGGATACTGTTTTAACAAAGGCCTGGATAAAATGAAAACCATACAATCTAAAGATAAACCTTCTACAGTGCCTTTAGTTTTCTACATTTTAAATTAGTTTTAATGTGACCTTTACATAAGAAGAAAAAATTGTGCAACAGAAGAAATGGGTTATTTGTATTAGTAATAATAATCACCTGAGAAATGCTTAAACTACACATATTTGGAGAAACGGCCCATTATAAAATATAAACTGCCATATGTAAGCATTTAGAGGGAGAAGGATATCCCGAGGAAGAAAACAGCCAGCCAGGAGAAACTGAAGCAGTGCATGATGGGCATTACCTGCGAGTCAGCATTAAGCGTGATGATCTCCTCCTCTGGGTCCAGCAGTTTGCAGGCATACGCGATGTTAATGGCAGTCTCCTGTTTATCTCCAGTCAGCACCCAGATCTGAAGGCCAGCTTTCCTCAGAGAGGCGATGGTCTCAGGAACCCCATCCTGAAGCCTGTCCTCAATACCTGTAGCTCCTATTGACACAGAAACAAAGATTTGATGCATGCAACCTTGTCTTTGGATAACAGTTTGTCAATAGCGTTCCAATTTATATTTCTGCTGTTCTCAGGTGATCTGATTTGATCGAAACTTCCTACTATATAGCACAATGAATATTTGGTGTGTGAGCAGGCCAGTTTGCAAGAATCCTGCTCTTACCCAGAAGGTGGAGGTTGGTCTCTAGTCGCAATGCAGACTCGAAAAGCAACTCCTCCCTTTTCTGTATAGCCGTCTCGGCCTCCAGGTGATGCTGTAGCCAACTGGCATACTCCTCCTTACTGACCACCTGAACCAAAGACACACCACACAAAAACAAACACTGAACACTCCTCCACACGCTGTTGTTTGTGAAAAATAAGTTGCCTAAACTCAAGACACTCCCCTCGGGGATCCCAGAAGTGTTGTAAGGACAGACAACGCTCTAGTTGTCAAATATTGTTCACTTATTCTCAATTTCCACCTGGCGATACACGCAAGAAACGCATGTTTAATAAATGTATCAGATTTGCACCCCAGAGGGATTTTCAGCAACTTGAATTTGGGTCTGTTTAACACAACAATATTCTCCCTAAAAGTTTTATGCATGTTATATAAGTTGATTTATAAGTTTTAAGCATTTCTACAGTACAAAAAGTTTTCAGAAAATAATGCATGCCAAGAAGTTTATACAGTTTTTTAAACCACTTTGAGCACTGCTAATATTGTTGGCTCCTATGATAAATTGCTTGTTGTTCGAAATTGCACCAAAGTAGCTGTAGACAAAAGCATATGCTAAATAAATAAAGGTAAATGATGTGAATGTTTTTCTCATTATTCAACATTTGGCAACAATACTTAGAAATACTATGATGGTGGGGGGTGGAATTTAAGCCTTTTTAGTATAAAAGGGGGGCCTGACTTGTAGGTTCGGTACTTTTACGGGCACCGACCGAATTACGTCGGTACTACCGAGTATCGATTCACATTAAATCACTCTGTGCCTGAGAGAGAGAGAGAGAGAGAGAGAGAGAGAGAGAGAGAGAGAGAGAGAGAGAGAGAGAGAGAGAGAGAGAGAGAGAGAGAGAGAGAGAGAGAGAGAGAGAGAGAGAGAGAGAGAGAGAGAGAGAGAGAAAGAGAGAGAGAGAGAGAGAGAGAAAGAGAGAGAGAGAAAATTAAGCATACACTCGCGTTAAGGAAATGCGTGCTCAGACGCACACACATAACACTGCGCTGAACATTTAAGTTTGTTAAGGCGCTTTGTCTTTCTGTCCACCAATGAATAAAATCATCTCATGAAATACCGAAACAAAGTTATTAGTGACAGATCAGAGCAGTCGATGGAAAGAGGTGAGTGAGGCCGTCAAGGTGCAGTTTGAAGCTGTGAACAGCGCAGCAGGAGACTGATGCACGTTAACATTATGTATCATTGTATGATCAACATTATATATATATACTGTATATATGCGTGTAATTCTTTCAGTATCTCTGTTAAAAATGTATATTACAAATCAATCTGTTATTTTCAGTAATGATGCTGTTAAAAATATTTTTGTAGACTTTTCAAGTTTTGTTTTTCTATATTATCTAATGGTCTGTTAATGGTGGAGGCCTCATGGTTTGGGTAAATTATCACACTGCATAAACAAATGATTATGTCAAACAAATTCAACAAATGTGAAATTGAGAGGTTTGGACTTTTTTTCATTGAAATAAATGTTTTTAATTACACAGAGTAAAGTACCGAAAAAAGGTACCGTTTGGTACCGGTACCGGCTAAAAAGTGAACGGTACCCAACCCTAGTGACTTGCAAAGTATTACAGAGACCAACTTAAAAAATAAACAACAGTTTAAAAAAAAGGAAAAAATCCACAACACGACTGCAGAATGGTGTGAAAAATAATCGTCCCCAAGCTGTTGAAAGTTTCCACGCTGTTAAGGTGACTATTTAGCAACAGCGGTAATGAATCTTGCTCATATTTTTATTTAAATATATAGAAAGCGTAAAATAGAGGGAGAGAGAGAGACCCAGAGAGAGAGGGCGAGAGTTGTCACTGAGTCACTCAGCATTCAAAACTAAAAAAACCTCAGACTTGTAAACCATCTGTGCAAAAACTTTCACAAAGCACCCCCCCCCCCCCCAACAATGCAAATGTTATCCTAAACAATTAATTGTTACTAAAAGTCCGTTCATCACTTACCTTTTTGGCAATACAGAGTGTTCTGAGACCATCTGCAGCGTAGAGATTTAAATAGTTTTGAGTTTTAAACAAAAATTTTCTTTGCCGTTTTCCTTTGACATCATCTGCAAGATAAAAAAAATAACATCGGAATCAGAAAATGACCATTTTTATTAAGACTAAGACTGAAAACCAACATTACACACAAACATTTGGTCTACTCAACAAAGCCATTAGACTTAATCAAGATGGCAGACTGTTTGACAGGCTGACTGGATAACCTGACTACAGAGCATTGTAAGCTTTATCGCTCCTGTGTTATTGCTCACTGCATTGCTTCCTGGCAAGAAGAGCAGAACAAACAGTTTGGGAAGATCACTTTCCAACATGGACGACCGTGAGCCAAGACGAGGGGGCGATAGCACCAACTTCACATCACCAAATGATTCATCGCAACTGTGGGGCGACTGGAGCGGCATATCCTGCATAAGACTTATCTCATGACTTATGTATGATTTATGAAACAGTAAAAAATGATTTTTCAAAGTCTTGGCTCGCTTCATCTTTTAATAATGCTGCTTCTATTGACCCAAGTCTGCAGCAATAGTGGGACCAAAACGAATTGCAAAAAGAGCAGGATAATGTTGTGTGCCTGTGAAAAACTCATCTCCACTATGGCAGGGCGTTGCTATGATGTTCTGAGTGGTTGCTCAAGGGCTGCTTACTGGCCCAGGTCAAAAGTCTACATTTATACTATACATTATAATATACTTCAGATATGACTCCTATCCGTCCTTCCATTAAATGTTTTCATGACTGTTCAGAAATCTGCCAAGTGTCCAAACATTCAATGACTTGGAAACAAAAAGCTTGCCTCAGAACAGAATGCTTTTTTCTTCAGAAATTAACCCACGAATGGTTTACAGTACTTGTAGTTCTTCTGTGCACATTACAATGAATTAAGATTTTCTATTTTTAAAAAAATTACTTCTGCCATTCTTAGCTAAAAATACAAAGCACACAAAATCTATTTTGAAAATGTTCCAAACTGTCTTTCCTCACACTGATTTGCAACTGTAAACCTAAAAATAAAGTGTGTATGCGTTTATAAATCCAAAATTTATATGCACAGTACACAAACAACTTTAATTCTGGATGCGATTAATCACGATTAATCGTTTGACACCCTAAATATATTTTATATTAATAATATTTATATGGACAATATAAAACCGCTTTTAGTGAAATTTATTTTCATAGTTAGTTTCTTTTTAAATGTTTGCCAAGTCACACCATAGGACAGGACACATGTAAAGTAACCTGTAATTTTATGCTTTTAACAGAGGTGGCGACAGAGAGGCAAAAGTCACTTGCATAAGAGAAAACTCACCAAAACAAATTTCACTTTCGCAGTACTGAAAAACAATAAAAGCCATTCGCCAAAGTAAGACCTAAAGATTGGAAATTTCTTCCAACGTTAGTATTCATCTGCATTTAGGAACATTCTTGTGTTCGTCTCTCCTCTTCCACCATGTTACATAATGCCTGGAGATGCAACACGTGCCGCCCATGTTTGTTTTTCCAAATCTTTGTGGCTGGTGAAGGCAGCATTATGTCATAACTTAATGGTTAAAGATTTGTAAACTGTGTCTGATTTTGTGCATTGTGTCATCAGATGAGCACGACGCACCTCCCACCGCCTCTGAAAGGAGCCATTGTACCTTCGGTGAGTCGGCTGTGCTAATTGCATGTCCACACCCAGAGGTGGCAAACAGTGCAGGAATATACACAGAGCATGTGTGTGTACGTGCATGAAATAATCCACTGTAGTGAAATACAGTCTGGGTGTGTGCTTGCGTCGTGTGTAGGAGTTTACATCTCTTTCGGCAAAGGCCAGGCCCGGTTGCATAAAGCACCTTAAGTTTTTCCCTTAAGTATGACACTTAAGGGGTGATTTTCCTTTACCAAAGACAATAGGAGAATAACTTAAGTAAAACTTAAGGACACACTTAAGGGAAAATTACACTTAAGGTTCTTTATGCAACCAGGCCCAGACATTAATAAACATAATTTTAGGCTGCCCACAACACACATGGCAGAAAGAGGAAATGACAATAGAACTGACACCACTTAAAGTGGGCTTGTTTAATTTTTAGATGAATACTTTCTTCTTTCCTAGTTTAATGCAAGAGACAACTGTAAGCAAACTATTTGCAGGTCCAAAAGAGTAAGCACTTCCGGGTAAGCTTGGCACAGCAACAGCGGTTTATCCAATGGTGTGATTCCGGGGGCGGGACTATCTGATTGCTGTTAAATAACGCTCCTAGTGCAAATGTTACTTCTAACTTCCTACCAAGGTGCTATAAATATGCATGCATGGTCTGTAACTTTATAAAAAGTGCAAAGACAGCATATCTAAAAACGACTATCCCCAAATACAACATACTGCCCTTCAAACAACCAATCAACAGAATTCAAGGTAACTAATCTGTCAACGTTGATGGCTGAAAGGGACAAAAAGTGAGATGATTTTTCTCCGAGAAGCCCGATAGGCCTTCTTTTGATTTTTGAGCTGATTAAATTATGAAAAGCTTCTTCCAATGAGAACATCATGCAACAGCCCCCGGTCAAAACGATCTCAGACATGTCAGTCATTTAAAGCAAAGATTTTTACGATTTTTTTCAATGGAGAACATCTATAGCTATAGACCCCTTTTGCATCGATGTCACGCTAACGTCACGGCATTAGCTGGAGGCAAAACAAAAGGAAAACTGGAGACGGCCAATACAAACCAGCCCAGATTCGGCTACATAAGGAGTTTAAAATATCATGTTGTTGTGTTGTTTAGTGCCACAATTGCTATTGCCAAACAAAATCACGGATGACAGCTGTCGTTAAACACAATAAAACGAGCGAACTGAACAGAAACGATCATCAAAAATGCTTGCGTTTCCCTTCATAACACTTAAGATAAAAAAAGACTGTCTTTTGTTGGTGTGGATTATGATTTGGGTATGTGTCTAAAAATATCTCACGTACGCCCAAATCAGAAACTGGGGAACAAGGTTATTTTTCACATAGCGTTAGCTTTTGAACACAGGGTATCCTAGCTAACTTTGTTAGTTATACAACTAGCAGTTAACTATCGGCCAGAAACTAAACATGAAGGAAACTCATCTCTTTTTCTTTAGTTGTCACAAGTGCAAGTGTCACAGCCACTGTAGATGTATATGCTCGAAGTTTATCTTTACTATACACGCTTGGTTTCTCTGTCTGGTAGGTGTAGATGTCAGGGCCCGGTTGCATAAAGCACATTAAGTTTTTCCCTTAAGTATGACACTTAAGGGGTGATTTTCCTTTAGCAAAGACAATAGGAGAATAACTTAAGTAAAACTTAAGGTATACTTAAGGACACACTTAAGGGAAAATTACACTTAAGGTGCT
The DNA here is from genome assembly GCF_024868665.1 of Triplophysa rosa. Taxonomy (NCBI): domain Eukaryota; kingdom Metazoa; phylum Chordata; class Actinopteri; order Cypriniformes; family Nemacheilidae; genus Triplophysa; species Triplophysa rosa. The sequence continues at coordinate 13,115,271 of NC_079896.1, read as the reverse complement.
TTATGCAACCGGGCCCGAGAGAGAGAGGGAGAGAGAGAGAGAGAGAGAGAGAGAGAGAGAGAGAGAGAGAGAGAGAGAGAGAGAGAGAGAGAGAGAGAGAAAGAGAGAGAGAGAGAGAGAGAGAAAGAGAGAGAGAGAAAATTAAGCATACACTCGCGTTAAGGAAATGCGTGCTCAGACGCACACACATAACACTGCGCTGAACATTTAAGTTTGTTAAGGCGCTTTGTCTTTCTGTCCACCAATGAATAAAATCATCTCATGAAATACCGAAACAAAGTTATTAGTGACAGATCAGAGCAGTCGATGGAAAGAGGTGAGTGAGGCCGTCAAGGTGCAGTTTGAAGCTGTGAACAGCGCAGCAGGAGACTGATGCACGTTAACATTATGTATCATTGTATGATCAACATTATATATATATACTGTATATATGCGTGTAATTCTTTCAGTATCTCTGTTAAAAATGTATATTACAAATCAATCTGTTATTTTCAGTAATGATGCTGTTAAAAATATTTTTGTAGACTTTTCAAGTTTTGTTTTTCTATATTATCTAATGGTCTGTTAATGGTGGAGGCCTCATGGTTTGGGTAAATTATCACACTGCATAAACAAATGATTATGTCAAACAAATTCAACAAATGTGAAATTGAGAGGTTTGGACTTTTTTTCATTGAAATAAATGTTTTTAATTACACAGAGTAAAGTACCGAAAAAAGGTACCGTTTGGTACCGGTACCGGCTAAAAAGTGAACGGTACCCAACCCTAGTGACTTGCAAAGTATTACAGAGACCAACTTAAAAAATAAACAACAGTTTAAAAAAAAGGAAAAAATCCACAACACGACTGCAGAATGGTGTGAAAAATAATCGTCCCCAAGCTGTTGAAAGTTTCCACGCTGTTAAGGTGACTATTTAGCAACAGCGGTAATGAATCTTGCTCATATTTTTATTTAAATATATAGAAAGCGTAAAATAGAGGGAGAGAGAGAGACCCAGAGAGAGAGGGCGAGAGTTGTCACTGAGTCACTCAGCATTCAAAACTAAAAAAACCTCAGACTTGTAAACCATCTGTGCAAAAACTTTCACAAAGCACCCCCCCCCCCCCCAACAATGCAAATGTTATCCTAAACAATTAATTGTTACTAAAAGTCCGTTCATCACTTACCTTTTTGGCAATACAGAGTGTTCTGAGACCATCTGCAGCGTAGAGATTTAAATAGTTTTGAGTTTTAAACAAAAATTTTCTTTGCCGTTTTCCTTTGACATCATCTGCAAGATAAAAAAAATAACATCGGAATCAGAAAATGACCATTTTTATTAAGACTAAGACTGAAAACCAACATTACACACAAACATTTGGTCTACTCAACAAAGCCATTAGACTTAATCAAGATGGCAGACTGTTTGACAGGCTGACTGGATAACCTGACTACAGAGCATTGTAAGCTTTATCGCTCCTGTGTTATTGCTCACTGCATTGCTTCCTGGCAAGAAGAGCAGAACAAACAGTTTGGGAAGATCACTTTCCAACATGGACGACCGTGAGCCAAGACGAGGGGGCGATAGCACCAACTTCACATCACCAAATGATTCATCGCAACTGTGGGGCGACTGGAGCGGCATATCCTGCATAAGACTTATCTCATGACTTATGTATGATTTATGAAACAGTAAAAAATGATTTTTCAAAGTCTTGGCTCGCTTCATCTTTTAATAATGCTGCTTCTATTGACCCAAGTCTGCAGCAATAGTGGGACCAAAACGAATTGCAAAAAGAGCAGGATAATGTTGTGTGCCTGTGAAAAACTCATCTCCACTATGGCAGGGCGTTGCTATGATGTTCTGAGTGGTTGCTCAAGGGCTGCTTACTGGCCCAGGTCAAAAGTCTACATTTATACTATACATTATAATATACTTCAGATATGACTCCTATCCGTCCTTCCATTAAATGTTTTCATGACTGTTCAGAAATCTGCCAAGTGTCCAAACATTCAATGACTTGGAAACAAAAAGCTTGCCTCAGAACAGAATGCTTTTTTCTTCAGAAATTAACCCACGAATGGTTTACAGTACTTGTAGTTCTTCTGTGCACATTACAATGAATTAAGATTTTCTATTTTTAAAAAAATTACTTCTGCCATTCTTAGCTAAAAATACAAAGCACACAAAATCTATTTTGAAAATGTTCCAAACTGTCTTTCCTCACACTGATTTGCAACTGTAAACCTAAAAATAAAGTGTGTATGCGTTTATAAATCCAAAATTTATATGCACAGTACACAAACAACTTTAATTCTGGATGCGATTAATCACGATTAATCGTTTGACACCCTAAATATATTTTATATTAATAATATTTATATGGACAATATAAAACCGCTTTTAGTGAAATTTATTTTCATAGTTAGTTTCTTTTTAAATGTTTGCCAAGTCACACCATAGGACAGGACACATGTAAAGTAACCTGTAATTTTATGCTTTTAACAGAGGTGGCGACAGAGAGGCAAAAGTCACTTGCATAAGAGAAAACTCACCAAAACAAATTTCACTTTCGCAGTACTGAAAAACAATAAAAGCCATTCGCCAAAGTAAGACCTAAAGATTGGAAATTTCTTCCAACGTTAGTATTCATCTGCATTTAGGAACATTCTTGTGTTCGTCTCTCCTCTTCCACCATGTTACATAATGCCTGGAGATGCAACACGTGCCGCCCATGTTTGTTTTTCCAAATCTTTGTGGCTGGTGAAGGCAGCATTATGTCATAACTTAATGGTTAAAGATTTGTAAACTGTGTCTGATTTTGTGCATTGTGTCATCAGATGAGCACGACGCACCTCCCACCGCCTCTGAAAGGAGCCATTGTACCTTCGGTGAGTCGGCTGTGCTAATTGCATGTCCACACCCAGAGGTGGCAAACAGTGCAGGAATATACACAGAGCATGTGTGTGTACGTGCATGAAATAATCCACTGTAGTGAAATACAGTCTGGGTGTGTGCTTGCGTCGTGTGTAGGAGTTTACATCTCTTTCGGCAAAGGCCAGGCCCGGTTGCATAAAGCACCTTAAGTTTTTCCCTTAAGTATGACACTTAAGGGGTGATTTTCCTTTACCAAAGACAATAGGAGAATAACTTAAGTAAAACTTAAGGACACACTTAAGGGAAAATTACACTTAAGGTTCTTTATGCAACCAGGCCCAGACATTAATAAACATAATTTTAGGCTGCCCACAACACACATGGCAGAAAGAGGAAATGACAATAGAACTGACACCACTTAAAGTGGGCTTGTTTAATTTTTAGATGAATACTTTCTTCTTTCCTAGTTTAATGCAAGAGACAACTGTAAGCAAACTATTTGCAGGTCCAAAAGAGTAAGCACTTCCGGGTAAGCTTGGCACAGCAACAGCGGTTTATCCAATGGTGTGAGTCCGGGGGCGGGACTATCTGATTGCTGTTAAATAACGCTCCTAGTGCAAATGTTACTTCTAACTTCCTACCAAGGTGCTATAAATATGCATGCATGGTCTGTAACTTTATAAAAAGTGCAAAGACAGCATATCTAAAAACGACTATCCCCAAATACAACATACTGCCCTTCAAACAACCAATCAACAGAATTCAAGGTAACTAATCTGTCAACGTTGATGGCTGAAAGGGACAAAAAGTGAGATGATTTTTCTCCGAGAAGCCCGATAGGCCTTCTTTTGATTTTTGAGCTGATTAAATTATGAAAAGCTTCTTCCAATGAGAACATCATGCAACAGCCCCCGGTCAAAACGATCTCAGACATGTCAGTCATTTAAAGCAAAGATTTTTACGATTTTTTTCAATGGAGAACATCTATAGCTATAGACCCCTTTTGCATCGATGTCACGCTAACGTCACGGCATTAGCTGGAGGCAAAACAAAAGGAAAACTGGAGACGGCCAATACAAACCAGCCCAGATTCGGCTACATAAGGAGTTTAAAATATCATGTTGTTGTGTTGTTTAGTGCCACAATTGCTATTGCCAAACAAAATCACGGATGACAGCTGTCGTTAAACACAATAAAACGAGCGAACTGAACAGAAACGATCATCAAAAATGCTTGCGTTTCCCTTCATAACACTTAAGATAAAAAAAGACTGTCTTTTGTTGGTGTGGATTATGATTTGGGTATGTGTCTAAAAATATCTCACGTACGCCCAAATCAGAAACTGGGGAACAAGGTTATTTTTCACATAGCGTTAGCTTTTGAACACAGGGTATCCTAGCTAACTTTGTTAGTTATACAACTAGCAGTTAACTATCGGCCAGAAACTAAACATGAAGGAAACTCATCTCTTTTTCTTTAGTTGTCACAAGTGCAAGTGTCACAGCCACTGTAGATGTATATGCTCGAAGTTTATCTTTACTATACACGCTTGGTTTCTCTGTCTGGTAGGTGTAGATGTCAGGGCCCGGTTGCATAAAGCACATTAAGTTTTTCCCTTAAGTATGACACTTAAGGGGTGATTTTCCTTTAGCAAAGACAATAGGAGAATAACTTAAGTAAAACTTAAGGTATACTTAAGGACACACTTAAGGGAAAATTACACTTAAGGTGCTTTATGCAACCGGGCCCAGGCCACTTAACTGGAGATAATCATGTCAGTTTGTCTCTGGATCTATTGAGTTAGCGCGTACAGGTCGACCAGGTTCCTGGCGTTAAACTGGTGTTAACTTTTTCAAAAACAATCGCTGTCCTAGACATGTTAAAATTGAATCAGATTTTTTTCTAGTCATTGTGAAAAAGCAAGCAAACAAAACGTGCTACCTAGCATTAGTAATGCGGTCAGGGGGATCTTTCTGCCTCCACCTAAGCTCCGCCCACAAAAACACAGTAAAACAGTGAAGGTGTCTATACATGAATTATTCTGTTGTGTTTTCATACTTCCCTCTTTTAACCAATCAATTATTAGTTGGTTATAAATTAGTTAAGCATAACATAATGCACTGCATTTCAGTTATTTTTCAAGTTGTTTAATACTGGGGTGGGGGGTCCATGGTTCTGTAAAAATGAAACCTTAATTGCAAGTAATGTTATGGACCCAAACATTTTTTTTATTGACAGCATCGGTAGCATGCTGTCGAGTCCCACAGGGAATTGTAAGAGCCTTACTGTATGTATTTTTGTTTATCATTACAAACTGCAGGACATGTCAAAATGCTGCTCTTTTCACAATACAGCACAAAATGCTCTTTCTCCAATAACATGAGCAACTAGATAGCTGATGAACTATAAAAAGGCATACATTTAAATAATGTTTTTGGCTGTTTACATGACATTTAGATGTAAAGTGCAGGGCTGTGTAAGCAGTACTTTGTTTCAGTCATTTAAGTACACAACATTAGAGAAAACTGCCACAGTGGCTCTTATCGTGCCTGGAATACTAACAAGCCAGATTAACTTTGCCATTAAGATAGTTTATTACTGCTAAAACCTTTGACTACATCAAGAACCAAGACAAATCTGGAACATGTCCAATCGGTGTTTGGGGGAGGGGATATACCACCCTGACCCTGAGAAATAAGGTTATGGCAATATTTACATTTACATTTAGTCATTTAGCTGACGCTTTTATCCAAAGCGACTTACAAATTAGGTAAACAATGGAAGCAATTGGAACAACATTAGGACAACAAAAAGCATAAGCTAAGTAAAACTGGTCTCATATAGCCTACCACAGTATTCAAAACTACGTTTTTTTATTTATTTTTTTAAGGATAGAAAAAGTAGAAAATAGATAGAAGTCAGAGCTAATCGGTCAGGTGCTCATGGAAGTGATGTGTTTTCAGCAGATTCTTAAAGATGGCTACAGAATCCACAAATGTGGAACAGATCAAGAGAAGGTACGTGTGAGTGATTTTTTTCTCTTTTTGGGATGGCACTACAAGACGTCGTTTGTTTGCAAAGCGTAGGGATCTAGTGGGTACATAAGTCTGTATTAGCGAGTGACGATAAGGGGGTGCCGAACCAGTGGTGGTCTTGTAGGCCAAGAGCAGAGCTTTGAATTTGATGCGAGCGACTATAGGCAGCCAATGTCTTAATGAAGAGAGGAGTGACGTGTGCTCTCTTCGGTTCATTGAAGACCGCTGCCGCTGTATTCTGGATCATCTGTAGAGGTTTGGTTGTGCAAGTTGGAAGTCCAGCCAGTAGCGCATTGCAATAGTCCAGTCTGGACAGGACAAGAGCCTGGACTAGGACTTGCGTAGCATGCTCGGACATTAAAGGTCTTTTTTTTCTAACGTTGTAGGGGATGAATCTACAGGACCGGGTGGTGCTGGCAACATGATCCGTGAAGTTTAGCTGATCATCGATTACCACTCCCAGGTTTCTGGCCGTTCTGAAAGGTGTGATGGTTGATGAGCCTAGTTGAATGGAGAGGTTGTGCTGAATCATTGGGTCGGCCGGGATTACAAGCAGTTCTGTTTTTGCAAGGTTCAGCTGCAGGTGATGGTCCTTCATCCAGAGCGAAATGTCACTCAGGCATGCTGAAATGCGTGCAGAAATTTCATCTAGTCCGGATGTCAATGTAGTTTACACAACTTATTTAGAATAATAGACCATGTCAAACTAAAGCATGAACTAAACTCAGAGCATTTCCTAAGATGATCTAGAACATCTGCAGTGCTCTCTTAAATGAAATACACATTTTTGAACAAAGCTCATGTTTTCTCGTGCTGTGTCACGTGTGTGTTGTGAAACGCTCTTACTTGTAAACAAACAGTAAACAGTGAACCATCAACACGTTTTCTTCCTTCTGTTCTTCAAATGTATATTTCTGCAAGCCCACGTCTCTGTGTCTGACAGGTAACGCGCATGTTGCGGTGTCTGACGAACAGGTCGCGCGGGTGCGCGCATATAGCGGGCATTTATCATTGCTGGCAAACAATATGACACATTTGCAGTTTTGATTGTATAGATATAGATTAATATCCACTTCATCCAATGCTCTTTGTGTTCTGCGTGTTCTTAAGTTTCGCGCTACGAGGAGTGAGTAATCCTGCTTCAGATGATTCAGATCGTGCTGCGAACTGAACAAATCATTTGAACTGATTCATTGGCCTATTCAAATGGTTTTGCCCATTGTTCAATTAATGCTTTCAAAAGAATCGACTCAAAAGAATCGATCACTCGGGAATGCCCGTAAAAAGAGACGACAACCTTGAAATAAACAACGCGTTTTAAAAAGCATGTTTTAAAATGAAGGAACGTCACGCAATGCAAGTTATGTAACGAAGTAAAAGTACAGATTTTCTATTAGAAATTTACTCAAGTAAGAGTAAAAGTACACACTTTTAATTTTACTTAAAAAGTACATATTTTCCAAAATGTTACTCAAGTAAATGAAACGAAGTAAATGTAAAGCGTTACTGCCCACCTCTGCAAGGCGGTAGTAAACAAAGCATGTTTCCTAGCAACGACACTGCGTTTAACTCAATAAGACAAGAATAATCAATAGTCAACACACTTACGTGCTTCTGTTGACTGCTGCTGCTAAACTGCTTCTACCACTGTCTGGACAGAGTGCACCATTTAAATACTTTACCTGGCATTGGACACGCCTTACAATATCCCACAATAAACCAGCGAAACCAGCACGAGACTAGACATGACTAGATATGAATAAATGTGCCACCCTCAAAGTGCAAAGGCTATAAAATATTTAAATGTTTCCTAATAAATAACACTGCTCTACACCTATATTCTTACGCTAGAAATAGATAACTGCTATTTGCATTTTGAAGAAAAGCATGTTGGCCAATCGGCCAAGAGCCATTCATTCATTCATTCTATTGGAATAGGTCTCATGTGCGGTCTAACTGGAGCATGGAAAAGAAAAAACAGACTTTATCAACATCTTAGCATGACCAAAAAGTGTTTTAAAGCATAATCAACACTAAAGTTCAAAATACACTAGACATTTTAGATTTAGTTCATATGGGGAGAGGTTTGACAGCATGCCAGGTGTCAAAGGGATAGTTCACACAAAAAATCTGTCATTATTTATTCATCCTCATGTCGCTTAAAAACTGTACATGACTCTTTCGTCTGTAGAATTACAAAAATATATATTTTGAGAAATGCGTCAATGATTTTGTCCATACAATGTAAGTCAACGGGGGCCAATGTTGTTTGGTTTCCAAGGTTCTTCAAAATATCTAAAAGAAATTAAATTACAGGTTTGGGATGACATGAGGGTGACAAAATGATAAAAGATTTTTTGTTTGGATGAACTATCCCATTTGGTGCAAATCTGAGCTTCACATGCAATGGGGTACTTTTATTACTGCAGTCGTACCTGTAACCGGTCTGATCAAATCCATGATGACTGAATCGGCACCCTTAGTGTACACTGTGATTTGCTCAGTCAGCGGGTGCTTGACAACCACCGACATTCGTTTTCTCGTGGAGTCGAACCCCAGCGTGTGCAGCAGCTCGAAGCTCAGTCTGCCCAAGTGAGGAAGCTCCACGGTCACCTGATCCGGCAAACGACCCACAAGGGCGCACTTGTATGCCCGGGCCGCGTACACAAGAGCAGCCTCGTCCGGCGACTCCGCCTCGTATCTGAGCTCGCACTCGTCTTTAGCCAAAGCCTTTGTTTTATCGTAGTTGGGTGGGACAGGACGGAAGGCATGCTGAAGGTCATGATCTGGAGGCTTCTCTTCGTTCAGCTTGGTGAGCGTGCTCTCGGCCGAGGGGGAGGACAGCATGCTAGAGCCCACTCTGTGGGAAGAGCGGTTGGTGGCCAGGCTTGAGGAACTGCTGCTGTTGGAGCCAGAGGTCAGGCGGCTCGGAGTGAAGCGTTTGATGAAGTCCTCTATGGTCTTCACTGGAGACTTCAGCTCGTAGCGACGCACCTTGATGAGATCAAGGAGAAGTTGTGAAAACATAAATCCTCCCAAATATTTCCACATGACAGGGGAGTTACTTCGATAAGTCAAATAACAGTTGTTTTAATACTGGAGCCAAATTGGAAGGTTGTTTTGCAATTTTCCATAAATGAAGACAAATATTTGATACCACCCATACAGTGCTTCCAAAAACATTTTGGAATCTGCATGTAGTCAATACTTTTTGCAAACACAGTGTGTCCTTTGCAGCATCACAAAACAGATAAAACACAACATGGCTAGCATAAAATTTAAGACACAAGTGATTTTGTTTCTCATCTATTTATATTAATGGCTTTATGCCGAGAACATTCCACGCGTCGCCACATTGACTTCTGGAGAAAAACCTTTGGTTATTCTGATGATAAGTTTCCACTGAAGTAAAAGTTTAGAAGACAGGTGACACATGTTTTCTTTAGAAGATCTGTCTTTGATGTGAATCATGCATGACACTTGGATAAGCAAGGACCAAACTGGTATTGTCAAAAATGGATTTAAACCATTTTTTCAGCCAGCCAAGTGGCGAGTAGTTCAGCATTACTTGTCTGTCAAAAAATTTGATATATATTCATTTTTAACACTTTCGACAAGTATAACATCACAGAACCAGAACTAAACTATTGCTGCCATTGAGAATTGGTCTGTACCAGTCTCAAGCTGCTTACCTTCTGTCTGGGCTGATTCGGCGAGGACACAACGACAGTGTTGCAGATAGTGAGAGCGATGAAGAAGTCAAAGACGTCACAGAGGTCAGGGGGAATCTGTCTAATGGACTGACTGTGAAAACGCATAAACTCCATCTGACTGCTGCACTCATTGACTTTATCCATAAGCTGAGGATCCGGAGTGATGTCCTTTTCCTGTTAGACCAATAAAATACATTTACCACCACAAATATCACTATAGGATTTAAATATTGTCTCAAATCTAACACATATTCTTACACAATATGAACATTTTTAGGGAATCTTGTCCTTGCAATAAAAGTTAATAGTGATCACATCTGCCAAACTTTAAGGCATAGTTCACCCCAAAATGAAAATTCTGTCATGAATTACTCACTATCTAGTAGGGATGTAACGGTATTGTAAATATGGAAGTATCGCGATAGCATTTTTTCCCGATACTATCGTGGTCGCATGTCGATAGATCTTCCAGGCAAAGTGTAGTTTTTTCAGCCGAATGGAGCGAGTTGAGGGAAGCGGGAACTACAATTCCCATCAACCCATGCGTGCCCATCATCCTCTGCGCTCTGCTGCCGCCCGCTACAGATTAAGTTGAGCGAAAATGGCGGATGCCGCTAGTGGCATAGAAACGGATTTACAAATTGTTGAAGCTAGGGCTGGGCGGAATGACGGAATATTCTGTTACAGCAGAATAAAATGTCAACCGTAATAGATTTTTCTATTCCATGTATTCCGCGGAATGTAAATAAGTAGGCGTGGTTAACTCGGCGCTCTCCAAATTAGGCGCTATTCTGAAAAAACTAATGAATTAATCCACCCGTAACAAATGAACGTATCAAACATTCTTTTGACCTTCTTTCAGTCTGTAGTTTAGTGATCCGCTCCAGTCCGGCGCGTTCTCTCTCACCCGCAGTGCTCGTGCAGGGATCTGCGCCAGCATTTAAAAAAGCTCATTCTCAACACGTATTTCAGAAGTCAGGTTGTTTTGAAAAGCTGTTAATAGTTTTATAAAGTTTAACTTCAGGCGAGCCAAGGTGAAACTTGCGTTGAAATGCGCGATGATGCTCGTGAGCGCTTTGATGTGACGCGCTTCTACCTCCACTTTTGGGAGACGCGTGAGGAGTCACCAGAGACTCGCAGTGCAAAAACAAGCCCGAGAATAAACAAACCTAAAGACAGAGAGTCGCAACACACTAAAAGTGCTCATCTAATAGAGGGTGAAGAGCGATAAAGACCTACAGTACAGACCCCATGAACACCAGTTTAGTCATATACTGTACTCTCACTGTTATACTGTTTGTGCATATTCATACTTTATTGTTATATATGTTGTCTATCTTCCTACTGTATACATATGATATAGCCAGAAGATCAATATGAATAAATAATACATCTGATTATCAGAACTTAATTTGATATCTTTAGTACATTTTCATAACTTACCTACATATTAACTATGGTGAGCATTTAAATGAACTGTAATAAATAAATTAGTTAAATCAATCTAAGAAAAATGAGGTATAAAATATAGAATTATAATGGGAGATTGTTTCATGAAATATATCATTACCTTGAAATAAAATTACCCATTCCTTGAAATAGATTTTTGGCCATTCTGCCCACCTCTAGTTGAAGCTAAAGCGAATTATAAATCGCATGTGTGGAAGCATTTCGGTTTTCCCGTAAGAAACGAGAAAAGGTGACGGACAGACAAAAAACAATATGCAGACACTGCCAGACTGCGGTGAAGTACAATTCGGGGAATACGACTAATATGAAATGCCATTTGTGACATCACCCCGAAAAGTTTCATGATGATACGAGGAGAAAAAAAAATAACAGTGAGTGAAGCAGTGAATGAGGCGAGTACCTGACTGGTTGTGAGTTGTTAAAAGTTGACAAACAACTCAAACTTTTTTCATTTTAATTGTTTCATGTTTCATGTTCTCAATTTTTATGTTATTAATTTTTATGCTATTATATTATTGTTCTTTGCACTTTAAAATTACCTAATCTAAAAATAATAAATGTGATCTTTGTTCAGTAATAGTTTAATAAACACTTATGCCACATTTTTCCAAGTCTTCATTTGTTTTGTTTTTTTTCCTGCACAAAATTCAATAAATATCGTATCGTAGTCTTCATATCGAGGTACTATCATATCGTGAAATGTTGATACCGTTACATCCCTACTATCTAGTTGTTCCAAACCTGCATACATTTCTTTGTTTTGGTTGATATTTGGAAAAATGTTAGTAACTAACATTTCTGAGGCATCATTGACTACCATAGTAGAATTGTTTTTTAAATGGTAGTCAAAGGTGTCCCAGAACTTTTTGCTCTCCTAAATTCCTCATAAGATCTGCTTTTGTGTTAAATAGAACAAAACAATATACAATTATTTTTCCTAATATGGTAGTCAATGATGCCCCAGAAATGTCAGTTGCTAACATTATTCCAAACATCTTTCTTTGTGTTCAGCAGAACAAAGAAATGTATACAGGGTTGGAGGAACTTGAGGGTGAGTAATTCATGACAGAATTTTCATTTTTGGGTGAAATATAAAGAGAATTCCCATATTACTGAATAAAGTCCTACACTTTAGCCTGTTCCTTAAGTTAGTAAATGGCTTTGGAAGAGGTTTTATACTTTTAGGAGCTTTGTGAGGAGGAGATTCTTCAGTTCCACTTTTGTTCATCACAAAATATGGGTTTGGATCAAAATAACGACAATTATATAGTTCCTAAGAAGGACAAGCATCCCATACAAAGCTGTTACTAACCATGGGACTGCTGAAGGCAGTGTGTTTGGACAGAATGCTGGCCCGTTTGGCTTCGGCTCGGCTCCCTGTGCGACGGTGAGATTTGGTGCTGTGTGTTCGCAATACCACTTTTCCGCTCTGGTGACTGGCGACGCTGTCCCTCCGTGGGAGAGTCCCACCATGAGATGTGCAATCCTCCTCCTCTGAATCCACCTCCTGGTACATAGCAAGCCTCCTCGCTGTGGGAGGTCAGATTAAAAAAAAACTCTGGGCCATATTTGGAGAACCCAATGTTTGGGTTTATTATTTGTAAAACATGCTCATTTACAGATGATTTGGGCACATTAGTATAGGACTGGGACTAGGTATCCTAACCGTTGGCATCATGTGAGTATTCCACTCCTGCCACAGTACAGCGTCGAAACACCATCTTGTTTTCTGTGAGTGTGCCGGTCTTATCAGAGAAGATATACTGCATCTGGCCCAGGTCTTCAGTGATGTTCAGAGCCCGGCATTGCAGGTGAGAGTCCGTCTCCTCATCATACAGCTCAGCGTCCTGATGAATAAAGTACACCTGGCATATCTTCACTATTTCAATGGAAACAAAGAGCGAGATTGGGATCAGGACCTGGAGAGAGAGAAAAAGTGTGTGAGAGATTTATTCCCATAGGGTCATTATTCATTCAGGGTCTAGGACCAAATGTTAATTTAATCTATAATATCTGGAAATCTAAATGGATTTGAATCTAAAGCCAGACACAGTGTTACATTCATACTTGCTTCACCTGGAACACTATAATCATGGTGAGGAACAGATAAATGGCCGAAACCACTGGAGATAAATCTGTTCCTTCCGGACTCAGGACGTCAAAGACGGGCCTCTTATCTCCATACTGAAACATCCAAAGACCATGACCTGGAGAGGTTTTTGAGAGAGGGAGTAAGGGAATGATAATTCAAGTGACACTGAAGATGAAAGGACTGCAAAAAATGCTCAGGGAAACCAAAACTATTAAACCACTGCTTCCTCTAGAATTCTTTCTCATATCAGATACAATCATAAAACACAATGAAATACATTCCATTGAGACAAGACAACGTTCAATGACTTTCAATAGTAAAGGACTACACATCTTAAGCATGGATTCCTATTTGTTGTGCTAGTCATCGATTTACGTATGGTAAAAACAGGTTTAATCAATCTGCAGAAAAAAATGCAGCTACAGGAGAACGGCTTTTAATGCTTGAAATATCAAACTGTTGTATATTTTGTATATTCAGTGTATATCCGGTTTCTTGTAACTCCCAAGCTCTTGTAGGCACCAACACACACACGCGCGCACACGCACGCACACACATTTACGATGTAACACCTTTGTAATTTATGTGAAATTATGTGAAGACAAAAAATAATAAAAATCCAAACTGTTACACTGTGTCTTCACTGAACGCAACAAGACATGACAAACGGCTTGTTCTTAATGGGTTTGTCGTGTCGCTTCACGCCGCATCCAGTGTGGACAAAATGTCAAATTAAAATGGGTTCTAATGCATTCTACTGTCTTTTGTCATGCCGCGTCGCGTCCGGTGTAGACACAGTGTAATATTTAAGCATCTTTTGTCACCCTTTGCTTAAATTTCTTTTAAAGAGTACATTCCTCGAGATCATAAAAAATACATTTCATGAAGTGTATAATTTTGCCGTGTTTGAATGTAAGCAATCTGCCAAATTGTAAATCCGAAGGTGAACGAATAACAAAGTTATTAGCTTATAAAAAGTAATCGACTCTGAATCACTTGAACAAGTCATGACCTGTCCGAATCTTTAACCACAATGTATCTACGTCACTAGAAATAATCCCCGCCTAGGACTGACTGCGAAAACTTAACTCTCTCCTCCCCAAACACTGTACTAGCTCGTTCGTGACGTGTGCATCATGTCTAAGAGAAGCTGTGTTCTATGTAGTGAAACTAAGTCAGTCTTATTTTCACTACCAAAGGAAGAACTTCTGAGGAAAAAATGGTTACTATTTATTTTTCAAACGACACCAAAGGAGTATAAACCGAACGTTTTACTTTGCGCGCGTCATTTTACCGAAGATTGCTTCATCAATCTTGGCGCCTTTACTGCAGGATACATTAAACGTCTTTCCTTAAAAGATGTTGCAATACCAACTTTATTTGGACCTGTAAGCTCCACCGAATCACAACCTGTAAGTGTGACTCTTTATTTTTGTCTTTACTTAAAATTAAATGTGTGTGACGTTATCTCATGTCTGTGTTTAGCTAACATTACCGTTATTTTTGGGGTTGTTACTGTTTGTTTACCTAACGTTAGCTATAAACTCGTTGCGCTAATGTAAGTGTTCAACCATATTAACTCGCAAAGTCTTTATTTCAAGAACTGCGTGGTGTACTATAGTTATAATAACATCTGAAGATACGAACACCGTACACTGTATGCCGTGATAACTAACTGTTACAAGAGAAGTGTCTAAAACAGTCCTTTTTCTTACTGGCATCTGTATAAGGATTAAAGAATGATTCGTCAGACTCAGGCTCGAACTGGTAAGGTAAAATCGACGCCATCTCTCTCTATACACTGTTCATATCCAACCACCTGCAAACCGTAATACAGTAGTAATGATAGGCGGTCCATTTGCGACACATGCTGAACGCGTTTGACCATTCACAGCAGACTAGACCATTTGACCAATCACAGCAGACTAGACCATTTGACCAATCACAGCAGACTAGACCATCTGACCAATCACAGCAGACTACACTATCTGACCAATCAGATCAGACTACGCTGGCGGAAAGGCGGTGATTACACAGATGAATCGCGGAACGAATCATTTGAGAGTCAGTCAAGAAGTAAGGTAATAAAAACTGCTTATTATTACGAAATAATAGTATTTTTACATCATGTATATACATAAACTTGTTGTTGGACACTCCATAAACCAAAATAAGCCCTTAAAAATATTGAGGAATGTACTCTTTAAAAAAGTACTTTTATCAACCAGCTTCTTTTGGGCACACTGTGATACTTTTCAATTGTATTAACAAGTATTGTATTGTATTTAAATAGTAAATTGTAAAAAGCCGTCTTGTCATTTTACGTACCAATGGCTGAAAAGAGGCACATGACCAGCAGTATTATGACACACCAGAACACATCTACATTCATCTGCCGCTCCAGTTTGCTTCGTTTGTAACGCGGCCCATTGTTGTTCAGCATAGCTTTTGTCTCATGACCTGAAAATCAACAAAGTAGAACTCACTTTTTGAATAATGAAGGATAATAATCGTGAAAATTACATGTATGCAGCCGTTTTTAATTTTTAAAAGCAACAAGGCAATCAGGCTTACTTTAAATGATTTATTATGTGCATTCTATTGGAATCTAACCCATGACTTTGGCATTGCTAGCGCCATGATCCTGTCCCGTTGCTAACATTTAAAGATGTACAGTATCTCACAGAAGTGAGTACACCCCTCACATCTTTTCATGTGACAACACTGAAGAAACGACACTTTGCTACAGTGTAAAGTAGTGAGTGTACAGCGTGTATAACAGTGTAAATTTGCTGTCCCCTCAAAATAACTCAACACACAGCCAATAATGTCTAAACCGCTGGCAACAAAAGTGAGTACACCCCCCTAAGTGAAAATGTCCAAATTGGGCCCAAAGTGTCAATATTTTGTGTTGCCACCATTATTTTCCAGCACTGCCTTAACCCTCTCGGGCATGGAGTTCACCAGAGCTTCACAGGTTGCCAATGGAGTCTTCTTCCATTCCTCCATGACGACATCACGGAGCTGGGGGATGTTAGAGACCTTGCACTCCTCCACCTTCCGTTTGAGGATGCCCCACAGATGCTCAATAGGGTTTAGGTCTGTAGACATGCTTGGCCAGTCCATCACCTTTACCCTCAGCTTCTTTTGGGGTCGTTATCATGTTGGAATACTGCACCGCCCAGTCTCCGAAGGGAGGGGATCATGCTCTGCTTCAGTATGTCACAGTACACATTGGCATTCATGGTTCCGTCAGTGAACTGTAGCTCCCCAGTGCTAGCAGCACTCATGCAGCCCCAGACCATGACACTGCCACCAACATGCTTGACTGTAGGCAAAACACACTTGTCTTTGTACTCCTCACCCGGTTGCCGCCACACACGCTTGACACCGTCTGAACCAAATAAGTTTATCTTGGTCTCATCAGACCACAGGACATGGTTCCAGTAATCCATGTCCTTAGTCTGCTTGTCTTAGGCAAACTGTTTGCGGGCTTTCTTGTGCATCATCTTTAGAAGAGGCTTCCTTCGGGGATGACAACCATGCAGACCAATTTGAAGCAGTGTGCGGCGTATGGTCTGAGCACTGACAGGCTGACCCCCCACCCCTTCAACCTCTGCAGCAATGCTGGCAGCACTCATATGTCTATTTTCCAAAGGCAACCTATGGATATGACGCTGTGCACGTGCACTCAACTTCTGGTCGACCATGGCGAGACCTGTTCTGAGTGGAACCTGTCCTGTTAATCCGCTGTATGGTCTTGGCCACCGTGCTGCAGCTCAGTTTCAGGGTCTTGGCAATCATCTTATAGCCTAAGCCATCTTTATGTAGAGCAACAATTCTTTTTTCAGATCCTCAGAGAGTTCTTTGCCATGAGGTGCCATGTTGAACTTCCAGTGACCAGTATGAGAGAGTGAGAGCGATAACACCAAATTTAACACACCTGCTCCCCATTCACACCTGAGACCTTGTAACACTAAAGAATCACATGACACCAGGGAGGGAAAATGGCTAATTGGGCCCAATTTTGACATTTTCACTTAGACATTAATGGCTGTGTGTTGAGCTATTTTGAGGGGACAGCAAATTTACACAGTTATACAAGCTGTACAACTCACTACTTTACATTGTAGCAAAGTTTCATTTCTTCAGTGCTGTCACATGAAAAGATATAATAAAATATTTACAAAAACGTGAGGGGTGTACTCACTTCTGTGAGATACTGTATAAAATTGTGCATAATCGCACCACAAACTAGAACGGGCACCAGCATTCCCAAACAGAACTGTAAATACAGTTGGGATGCTCAAGCAAACGGAGCAGAGCTGATGTTATTAGTATAGTATTTAGTCAACATCAGTATAAGAATACAGACAAAATAAAACTAAACGTTGCAATGTTTATTTAGTTCTTGTATTTATTTGTTTATTTTTGTTGAATGACTGAGAATTGATGTTTGAAGTCCTGACTTGTATAGAGAGCAGCACACCTGCATAGATGATGATTCCCACAGCCTCCTCCGTGTTGCGGATGGTGCAGCCCCTGAGCAGCAGATTGTCTTTGTACAGCCCATCTCTCCTCCCACTGCAATGGATTCTGTCACACACACAGCACAGCCTCATTCATCACACTTGTAATACAACAAATCAATAAGGACCAGACATAATCTGGCTTCAATCTGAATTTCTCCATCCCCATTTGCTACAACTACGTAAGATTCATTTTAGGACGGAAGTTAGCAACGCTGACTCTTAAGATCGTGTCACAGATACTGTAGAGGGAGATCAAACAAAACTCTTGTGTTCCTTGTTGTTGACCACATCAGTCCATCACAGCTGACGGTCTGCAGGGTTCCCCAGGGCTACTCTTTCTCAGCACAAAATCAATAGCAAAGCCAAGACCTCACTAAAACGGCTCTGTGCAGGTAAAGCCCTGAGGCCAACTCAACTTTCATTCAGTCAATGCAGCACTTTTGCTAAAACCTCAAAGATCTGTCATAAAATGACTGTAGCAAAGATTCTCATGGCAAATGAGTTTGGGGGTGATTTTAATTCAACAAAACCCCAGATCTGAATGGGGTGTGTAAACACCAGGGAGATTCAAGCCCAGTTGCTAGAGTTCTTGGTAAAAAAGGAGGCAAATGCAAATTGATCTCGGATTGAAAGTGCCGTGAATGTTAAAGACCTGGTGGAAGCCTTGTAATCTTTTAATGCAAACTCTAATTCCTGTTCTTAATTCAGGATTAGATGTGTTGGTTAAAAAGATATTCTCTGAACATTTCCTGTGATTATAATCCAATATGGCACCTATAGAAAGGGTATGGTGCCCTCCGCTTTTCAAGAAGTGGACTAGGGGTAAAAATGCACACATACAATCAAATAAAGTCAGATTTACTGTAGTGTATAAAATATAAATTATAAAATAAAAGTCATTTTGCTGAATTAAATTATTCACATTAGATTATTAGCAAGTTTTTATGCAATGTTAGAAATATGCAGTAGTAAGGCCAGTGGTGGAAGTAATTTTATGCAGATTGACCTGGGTTCAATTCCCATGCTGAAATAAACATAAATATTTAATAAATTGCATCTTTAAAATTGCATCTCTTTGCCAGAGGATATATCAACAAGAGCGGCATCTCATTTGGTTCAATTTCAGTTTTGATTTCACTTAAAGGAATAATTCACCCACAGACAAATAACTTTCTATTAAAATGCCATCATGTCATCTTCGTATATGGGACTCTGAAAAGCACCCACATTCATTATTAAAGTAATCCAAAAGACTCTAGAGTGGGTTCATATTTGTCTTCTGAAGCAAAACAATTATTGTTTTGAGCATATTTAGCGATACTAAACCAAAACAAGCATATCCAAGAGCTACATTTAATTAAAGCAACACACTAGCTTGTCTCCATCACCCTATTTTTATGCACACTTTAAAGTATCGCATCAGAAAAACATGATGGAAACACCTGATTTTGGTAAAAAAAACACCCAATTCGCAAAAAAATGTTTTTTACGCTCGCTTGAGTTCAGAATCAGAAGGAGCTTTATTACCAAGTATGTTTACACACACAAGGAATTTACTTGGCGACAGGAGCTTAGTGCAGAAGAAAGTGTACACATGGTGCAAACAATAACATAGATGAAATATACATGAGAATGAGAAAAAAATGAGAATTAAATAATAACAATAATGCACTATATACAAAAAGTGAAAAACTATAGACAACAAACAACATATAATTGTTTAAATTAATGTGCAGATGTGTTATTTACACAACGTATTGTTTCTAAGTTGTGCAGTGTAGTTGGTTTTTAACTTGTGCGAAAAAGAGTTTGCACATTTGCTAAATAAACTCTGACGTAACGAATAATTCCATGCGACTCAGAACTGCAAACTCGGAAGAGATGATAAAGGTAACAGCCATACTGCAGGGATGGGTTGGATTGGTTGTCAGGTGCGGCGTGATGGGCCTGGGGGCTCCTCCCCATAAGACTCTTTTTTTATTTATTTTAACATGTAAATTATTCATTCTGGCACACTCCGACAAGAAAAAAGACAATATTTGCGTCAATTAAAAAAAACTGTCATTCCAGCCACAATTTGCTGGTCAAAATGTATTTCTTCAGTCTTTTGGTCTGCACAAGTTTTTCAAGTGTACCACAACATGACAACATGAGCAGCAGCTAATCACATGACGTATGACCTAGGTGAAGCTCACACACAAATGAGACTCGTGCTGCTAGCATAATGGTTTAATTTTGAGCTACAGGAAAAAGAAGTGAAAAATATGGATTTTGGTCAAATTTGAGATTTTCATAAAAATAAGTACATTGCCCTCGTCTCGCGATCCCAATGCTCAAAGTCATAATTAAACATCTAAAATGATGAATATCAATTGCACCCAAGTGCTTTACTCACTTAGAAGGGCAGAGCTCTAGAAGTGGAAGTTCGAAAGGAGATTGGCAACTGTCTCTCATAACATAGCAGAGCTGAATAATAAATATCACCGCCATTTTCTCTTTATCCGAGATGATACTTTGCATTTAAATATGGCACCCGAGGACTTACATTTTATAAATCACCAAGGACCCCCCCCACCCCCTCCGGGTAAAAACTCTTCGGATCTATACGACTCACAAGAATGGCATATTTGGATTCAAAAAGGCAAAATTCGTCAAAAAACGGCGAGTCCCCACGAATGTCTTCACAGTTTCTGGGTCTTGTTTTATTTGCTGTCGTTTACTAGGTTACCAACACAACCATCATCAACTTGAACTTGCAAACTTTGAAAAGATTCGCTTCACGTTTAAATGGAGACCCAGCCATTGATAACTCTGAATCCCACTGGTTTAAAAAAGATGAAATTATTTATTTGTGTTCAACTTCAAGTTGCAGTTCACCCAAAAATAAAAAAATCTGTCATCATTTACTCACCCTCTTGTCATTTCACACCTGTGTGACTTTCTTCCGCAGAAGACAAAAGAAGATATTTTTAAGAATGTTGTTAACCAGCACCCATTCACTTGCATTGGTTTTGTGTTCAAACAATAGCAGAGAGGGTGTCGGCTATTCAGTTACCAGACTTTTTTTAAATATCTTTTTTTTGTGTTCTGCAGAAGAAAGAAAGTCATACAGGTTTGAAATGACAGGAGGGTGAGTAAATTATAAGAGAATTTTCATTTTTGGGTGAACTATTCCTTTAATTTACCTTAAAACAGATATCTTTGCTTTGATATATTTTTCTGCGACTACTTCACTCCATGCGAATACAGTGTCAGTAATATTTTCCATATGTCTTCTATCAGTTCTGAAGTAATATTTACCTCCGAGCGACTGCAAAAACACTGTCAAGAACGCCGTCAAGGTAACAGTAATCTCCTCTTTGATAGCTTTCACTACACACATTTGCCAGCTGGGCTAATAACTTAATGTAATAAGCCACTGTTTCAACAAGACTGAGTCCCTGGCCCTCATCACGCAGTATGTTTTCCCTTTTGCTCCTGTAAGCCACTCTGTGGTAACTTGGCAAAAAACGCTGGCAGCACACCAAGAGCCTCTGTTCTCCATCACCCGGGAAATAAATGTCATAATTTTTCTGTTTTGTGTCAGCTGACTCGCTGGCCCTACTGTCATTACCATCTAAACACCAGACATACACTTCAACCTAGACAAGGCTGACTGGACTCAAATTCGACTACTGTGCGTAAGTTGTAGAACTACATTACCGCATTTAGCAGACGCTTTATCCAAAGCGATTTACAATGTTTGTACTCTGTACATTTTCAGTACGTACATTCAAACTCCTGACCTATGTTGGTGGAAATGCTCGACCAGTTAAGATCCTGGAACTACTGTTGCAGCCATCCTGTCACAAATACTATGCTAATCCTGTGCTTTAGTCACAATTTAAGACATTAAATCCATACCTTAAAAGTTCAGAACTTAAAAAATGAAAGGCGATACAAAATAGTGTAAACATTGCAACAAAGGGGTCAAAGTTTGAGAGGTCAAGGCCCTGATGCTAGTCGTAAATATATCACATGGATGCAAAAAGCATATTTTTCCATTGACAGCTCCTTAAAAGTAAATATTTTTTTAATTCTGCAGAGATTGTATAAATTGCAAATAAATATACTTATTTTTACTCTCTTTTTGCATCATGGTAATCATTATAAATCATCAGGCTTCCAATGTCGTGTTGCCAGTACACTGCAAGTGTGTCTTCTCAGCTCCACTCACTGTCTAACACAAACTTGGCTGCTGTTATTTATTATCATCATTCTAGTTGATGATGACAAATTTGCCAATATGATCGAATGATTAAAAAACTATTGCTTTGACAGAAATAACTTACTGGGCAAATTTCAATTAAATTAAACAGGACTACTCCATCTGACCTTGAAGGTTCCCAATAAAAATGTAAAGCGATAGTTCAGCCAAAAATAAAAATTATTTTATTATTCGCTGACCCTTGTGTCATTCCAAACAGCTATGATTTTATTTCTTCTACAACACAAAAAAGATATTTTGACCAACACAAGTAACCAAACAACTCTGGCACCCATTGACTTCCATTGTATAAACACAAAACCACCGAGACATTTCTCAAAATGTCATATTTTGTGTTCTTCAGAAAAAAGTGTCATATACTGTATATGTTTTGAACAACATGAGGGTGAATAATGATGACAGATTCTTTTATTTTGGGGTGAACCATGCCTTTAGGGGCAACATTTCCATGACATTTAGATTTTTCTTTCAATAATTAGATGGGTTAAAAAAATTATAATAATAAATGACTGCATTGCACTTACATGTATCCTCGAAATCTGTTGAGGTCGTTGTTGGGCTTCTCACATTCAATAACACTGTTGTATTTTAAGGGATCAAACTCGCAGTCCTGCAACAAACACAAAAATATGACCATTTGTGATTTGTGTTTTGCTCTCATGCTCATGAGTTAAAGATTACATGAATTATTAATGGATGGTTTCCCAAACATGAAAAATTCTACTCACTCTGTCACCAAACTAAAATGTTAGTCTGCTTCTCAAAAAAGCTTTAGACAACTTGGAATAGTCCATACAGTTGTACAGACTTTCATGTTTTGATTTTGATAGACACTGGGTAACATCCACTTTTATTCAATGAAAAAAGCACTTAGTTCTTGTTTTATTAATTCTTTTGTGTTTAATTTTTTTGTGTGTTTAACATTAATTCGATTGTTTTCATTCTTATTTTGGGGTGAATTGTGTCCTTAAATTCAGTTGTCAGAATTCAGGGTGAGAGGAACTGAAGCAAATGAATATTTGACTTTGGCAACTGGTGTGAAATGACGCTTCTCTTCATGGGCAAACGCAGACCAGCTGAATACATACACAAAAAGCAGCACCATCACATTAACAATTCTGGACACCAAGGTGCTTCTATTTAGTTCTTTACCCACCCTGTGGGCTTTCACAGCAATACTCTGCATTACTAAGAACTCACCAGGTCGATGAAGCTGCGCACCACCTGCCTCTGTTTAAGGTTGGTCTCTCCATCCAGCGTGGCCGTCTCGATGTGACACAGGCGGTCCGGGTCACTGGAGCTGAGCAGCAGAACGTCAGCAGGAAGAATCTCATTGCAGCGCAGACGGATGAAATCTCCAACCCGAACCTCCTTCCAGTATTTCTCCACATACTTCTTTTCATTCCTACAGAGGGCACAAAAACAATTAGAACCATAGTGATAATACTACATGGTATTCTATAAACATAATACTAAATGGGTACTGTCGTTGTTCGGCTACCAACATTCTTCAAATGATTTTCTTTTGTGTTCTGGAATTTGAGAATGGGCCTTTATAATTTTACAAGTGGCTTTTTTCTCACAACTCTATTTTTCTATTGCCACATTCACTATTCATATTTCATAAGCACCAAACAAACTACACATAGAACTAAACAATAAATAGAACACATTTGGGGTGTGTTCACAACTGGGAGGGTAGTGTAGTGTTCATAGAGCTGGCTTAACATGACAGGAAACGTGAAGGCGACTTCAGGAGGACAAAAAATAATATTACATGGCTTTAGCAAACACGGCTGCAGAGAGGCTGGGACTCTTAAGGCGTCTGGGAAACAAACCTTCCCTCTGTTTCTTTTCCCGCCCTTCCACAAGGGTGCTCTTTTTACTGCCACGCGGGAAAGTAAAGCGTCCTCTTCGAGAGGCGACTACAAACTAGAGGAAGAACAAATTCACCATGGTTTAAAGGGGGTGGAGAATGTGGTGGTTTACCACAAGGTTGAAAAGGGATGTTTGAGTCACCTGTTGGCAGTCTGAAAAGAAGTGACAGAATATAGAACCTCTGGGCAGACAAAGCTGGTTCATACTTATGTTTCAAGTCAATAGAGATTCGATTTTCTATCCACAAACTATAATTGACAGTACATATATAAAACCATATTTACTTTTCTTCAATGCATATTTTTTCATAATAACAATTGTTATTTTCATAAGACAAATATTGAAAAATAATTGAAGAACTCTGACTGAAAAGAAGTAGAAATAATAAATATAACTAAACAAATGTCACTTAATTGACCCTTTTCGCTTTTGTACTCATCTCACAAAAGTCTAAGATGTGGCATAATTGTTAGAGACTCGGACTTGTAACCCAAACGTTGCCGGTTCGAGCCTCAGTACCAGCAGGGATTGTAGGTGGGGGGAGTGAATGATCAGCGCTCTCCTCCACCTTCAATACCACGGCTTAGGTGAGACCCTTGAGCAAGGCACCGATCCCCCCAACTTAGGGATGGGCGATATGGCCCTAAAACTCTATCACGATTGTAGAGAATCTAGCATAAGCCAAATGGTCGGAGTCATTGAAAGAAGAGCCATCAACCCCCACTCCCTTTTGTCCTGGTTTCTTTTGCTATCATCATCAAAAGACCATAGCAAAAACCTGGCTCCAGGGGTCTGGTTTTAGAGTTTTGATAACGTTTTGTCTCTCTGTTGGATATTTACGACCCCTATGCTTCAAAGCATTGGTGAGAAGTCTCTGTCTCATCTCTAACTTAACATCTGAGGCTAACCAGAGAAATGTCCCTGACAATAGGAACTTATGTGATTAAACTGTCCTTTTCTATACATATATCTAACCATCTAGGTTGTGTGTTGGCGCTCGTGCCATTTTAAATAGTCTGTCACAGTTAGATATACAAGTTTAATTCAGGCTTTGTTTGTATGCGTTCCATCTGAATGAATCATGACTTGTTATAATTCAAACCTGTCCATTTTTGATATCTAAATATTTGTCTTTACAATTCCTCCTTGTATATATACATTGTGTGACCATAGAACACTTTCTTTTCATTATGTTATAATTGGGAATGACATTTTGTAAAGTTGCCAGGAGGTCATAAAGATGCAAATTAGCTGTTGAGTGGACAAAGAACCTCTTCCCTGCTCAACTCTGATTGGTCGATTCAAACTCAGGTGGGCATGCCCTCTCATGAGGTTAAATATCGAGCCTGCCCTGAAAACCTCCTCTTGTCTTGCTGTCCTCTCTTCTCTTCCGGCTTCGTGCCTTCCTCTGGTCTCTTCGGAGACTGCCCTCCCCCCCCCCCCCGGGGAAAGGGATGGAACAATGGACTTCTACTGCCACTTGGTTAAGCCATGCGGGCCGATCACGAGGCCCGCAACGTTCGGCAGGACTTGCCTTCTGAAACCTTTTGAACAATTCCATCTCTACACGCGCATACGGATATCGGTCCAGCACAGAGCTTGCAAGTATCCGTTTCTATTTATAGAATAGCTGCGTTAAGTCTGTGCCTCTTTGTTAAAGATGATTTTTATTGGTGTTCAGAAATCGCTGCCATGCCCCCCCCCTCTCTCTCTCTCTCCGCGCTTCCAAGCGCATTTGTGTTTCATGTATTTGTTTGTTTTAATGCGATTGTCATTGTTTTTGTTATCATGTAGAGTAGCGTTTTTAATAAACAACCATATATATTCATTTGTGATGGGTTTTCTGTATTCACGCTCACAGACTTGGTCCCTTTTACTGTGTTTCGATTTACGCTACCTTTGCTCTAAATCCTGTTTGGTAAAGTCACGTTACTTATGGCCATGAGATAATGTAAAGTATATAATATCATTGAGGCATTTGCTGGACGAATGCATACAAGTATTGTTATGCTTTATATTACTAATCAGAGACCGTAAAATATTTATATTTGATCACTAAACTAAACTAAACTAATTCCTTGACTGAAATTGATGTTTTAAATAACTCATTTCATGGATATGATCTTGAAAGATCTGGTGGAGAACCATATTTGGTGAGCTTTGCTCATCAATATAATAACGTTAGCTAAAACCGCTACACGATAATTCCTGGTATTTGTTGCGATAACGATAAAAATGACGGAACATCCATAACGCCATCCACCACTGTTTTTTGCATCAAGTGATAGTAGCTGCATGTAGTCTAGACCCTCAGAAAAATAAATATTATCAAAAAGTAAAACTTACCCCAAATCGAACAGCTCCTAAAATATACCTACAGTATTTTTGTAAATATAAAATATAATAGTGAGATTCGACTTCAAAAGTTTGTAGTAAAGAAAAGTTAAATGAACTAAAGCTCAATAAACACATCATGTCATACCTAAAACTGTATATATTCTATTGTTGGGTGGAAACGATCGATCGCATCACGCTGTCAATCACTCTCTCTTGAACTGTGTGAACCTTCTCTTCTCATGGCAACATACACTGAATCTGTCTATGACTCGCGCTACAGAAAGAGAACAGAAAAATGCGGATAAAAGAAATCTAATTAAATAATCCATGCTTTTATACGCTCATAAACGTATTTAAAATAACGTAATACAAACTCGCATTTTGTGCTGTATGTAAACAGGCAGCAGTGCTGTGCACGCTGTGTCGCTATGAAAGCACATGTGGGCGAGAGCTGCGCATAGGACGCTCCGTTCATCCTGTATATAACAGGCAAGAAATTGTGCACGCGCGCATAACATCTAACGAATGTTTAAACAAATACTTTTAGCCAAACGAAATGTTGCGGTGTAACGTATTATGACTATCAACGAATACTTAAAGGAATTAAATAAAACGAAAGTGAAACTAAACATTAACTCGGATGCATCTACAGTGCCAACCTAAACGAGATTTAGAGCTCGTCTTTTAGTGCAAACTCTTTCTCAGCTTCACGTCCGCCCTCCACTACACCCGTTTTCGCTTCACATATGAGTTGTGACTGGGTCTCACAAAGAAATACGTCATCAACTAGAATTTATCGTTTATATCGCGGGAAGACTAATTCCTATCGTGTGGGGAATTTCTACCGGTATATCGCAAACGATATAATATCGCAAAATTGTCTTTATCTTGGGTCTATAGTATTACAAGAAGTGGGTTGGTTCATTTTAGCTGCAACTTCAATAAAAAGTTTAAAAATCTTATAAATGAATTCTACTCTAAAGATTTATATGTATCACCACATTTTTGTGTTAGTAAAGAACTGAATCAGATAATCACATATATAGGTTGATTTATTCATTTTTTATATTTTAAAAACAAGTAGAAGTTGTGTTGAATGTCATTTTACCCAAGTGAAATTACCATAGTTTTAACGTAAGGACAAGCAATCAGGTTGAATGGAATTTTACGTTTGTTTTACACAGAGTGAACGACTTGTACATGAGTTTAGCATGTGTCAGAGTTTAGCATCACTGTTAGCATACATACCCCAAGTAGACGGAGCAACGAGAGATGAACTACAGTGCAATAAAATATCTCTGATAAATCTCTGTTTATTGCACAAAACTATCACTGTATAAAATCTCTGTTTATTGCACAAAACTATCACTGTATAAAAGTCTCCAATGCAGAATGGAACAGACTCGCTCATGCGCATCCTGGACACAGAATGATGCGCTTAATACATTCGCTTCTACGTTATTTACAGTCATGCGCATTGGATGCAGAATGATGCGCTTAATGCACCTGCTTCACCCATGAGCATCCCGTTAATTTATCGCGATACCACGAAATCCTATTGAAATCTAGCTCCCTGCGATATGCAATGTGTCGATATTTTTTTTAATGTGTAGCTTGTCCGTGAAGCACGGCTCTGGGATCAGTAGGAAATGCTGCTCGATCTAAAAGCAGTGCGAGTTTGAGTCGCTTATAATGTGCATTTGAAAAAGCAACACCCGTCAAACATGATCATTATAAATATACTTTATTATCATGAAAATACCTGATGAGGCTTGAGTAACAGTGATAAAAAGATGTCCATAGGCATTTCCTAGATTCTAGAACATGTTATGGTCTTCTACTGCAGTGCGTATTTGGAGTTTCCGCACGAGCGCGCCCTCTGGCTTTCGGGTGCAGCAGCATTTTCCCATACTTCACTCAAAAGCTGAGCATAAATCACGTGATATTTATCGTCGGTTTATCGCGACAGCCCTAATCCCTACATTAAACACCATGCAACTATAGGCTATACAAACTATAAGCAAAGCCTTGCCATCACATCCGGGAAATAAGTAAATTTGAGTAAATTCACAGGCTTAATTATCCCGTGCGAATGCGCCACATGAAATACAGATGTGGGGAGGTCATTTCTAAATCACACGAGGTCCCCAGATAATACTAATCCTGTGCGAATAGGGCTAATGTGTAACCTAACGTTACGTGTCTAATCAATTTCACAGAAGGCTCCAACTAAGTTTACTACGCAAACTGCTATCCAATCATAGCAGTGGGCATTAACTTCCAAGTCTTCAATGCGGCCCGCCCATTAAAGCAGAAAATAGCCTTTTACTGATTGATTTTGATGTTTTTGAATGTAAGAAAAACCACGCAAACGTCATAAGCAGACCTCATACAACAGTACAAATCAATAAACAAGGCCAATTCATGACACCTTTAAAATTAAAACTCTGTAGACAAAAGACACAGACGAAGAGTTCAAGAACTCCCACCATCCGAATGTGTCTCACTGTCAGGCTTGTTTGGCGGTCTGAGGGAAGCCATTTTGCAGTCTGCACCTATGTTTAACCCCACTGCTGAAAACAAGAACATGACTTTGAAGTCACAGAGCAGCATCTGTACAGCATCCAACTGCAAGTTTATAAAAAAACAAGATATAGACACGGTGGTCATGAGGATGTTACACTGATGGTGCCCTGTTATTGCACCTCCCAATTCACAATCTAGTTGATTTCATAAACAATTCTGGTCATTGTAAAAACTTTGGAAGCATTTGGGGAAAGGCCAGGGTTTTTCCTGCATAGAGAAATTGGAGGCGGCCGCCTCCATCAAATGTCGTGCCACCTCAGGCTAGGGCTGTCACGATTATGAAATTTGATTGACGATTAATTGTCTAATAAATCATTGCGATTGTGACGATTAATTGTCTGTTTTAGGGCTTTGTCGATTATGACGATTAATTGTCTGTTTTTGAGCTTTGACATTTAATAATCATACATTTTTGATTCAGCGATTGAAACGACCATATTGTTCTGAATACAAGCTATGTTTTTTTCTTGGAAATACATCGGAAAAAATTGGGTCATCATATATTTAAGGTTTAGGCTTTTAGCTGTCAATAATACAACCACCAAATACTTGTAAATTAAGTAAATTGATCAGGAGTGGATTGAAGCCACCATTAAAATACTATCAGTCATAGAAAAGCTTCTAGTCTGTTTTTTTCTCACTTTCAAGACTGCAATTAGGGCTGTGCCGATAAACGATATCATATCGAATCGCGATAGAATGTATTTCAAAAACGATGATAAGCTATTGG
The DNA here is from genome assembly GCF_024868665.1 of Triplophysa rosa. Classification (NCBI taxonomy): domain Eukaryota; kingdom Metazoa; phylum Chordata; class Actinopteri; order Cypriniformes; family Nemacheilidae; genus Triplophysa; species Triplophysa rosa. Next base: position 13,085,772 of record NC_079896.1, on the reverse strand, counting down.
CATTTTGACTCGATATGGATTAATCTTACAGTCAAACAGAACGCAGAAATAAACGCAACAACAGTCAGTCAGCGTGCAACTTTTAGCATGCGCGTCAAAGTACAAAGTCCATTTCATACTGCACTTGGCAAAGAAAACTCGACATGAGGAGGAAAACATTACTGGAAGCGGAAACAAAGGTGAAACTAACCTCGAGTTGTCATCACGCGGTTTATCAAGTGTCTTATTTTTTTTTCGCAATCGCCGGTTAAACAAAACAAACTTGAGGCGCAATTGCAAGCGAGTTACTTCGAAACTCAAGCACAAACGTTTTTATATCCATCGTTAACATACCTGCTAACATGAGCTGGTGCTTATGAAACAAACCAGCGCTGCCCTGTACAGATTAGAGATGTAATGAAGTGAGTTTGTGTGCACATTAAAATATTGAACCTTGTATGTAAGATGCTTGCATGATTAAAGAAATGTACTACAGTTTATGTGAGATGTCTTTTTGAAAGACTAAGGTTCACTGAATGCATTGAATAAAACCCACTACTCGAGCAAGACATTATTGCAGCGTTATGTATGTGCGCAGGTGCTGAGCCAATAGCGTTCGAATGTACGCAGTAACGGAGCCCTTTCATTGGTTGAATGTACTGAAGGAACACTCCCTTTACTTAACCAGTCAATTGAGTCAAAATGAGACTGAATGAACTGGTACATGTTGTTTATGGCCTAATATCCTCTGTGTTGCAACAGTGCATTCATTTAATTGAATTTTAACTGGTTAAAGGTTAACTTTTGTTAATAAACTGTATTTAAAATAGATTATTTTAAATACAGTTTTGTAATTAAATATATATCGAAATAAATATCGTTATCGATCAATATAGAAAAAAACTATCGAGTTTACTTTTTTGCCATATCGCCCAGCCCTAACTGCAATAAAATTTTACTTGTGTGTTAATGAAATTTTGGTAGACTGGTTTTCACACTGAGATTTGCTTAAATAATATTAAATTGTACTGCAGGTAATTTGTATATGTTTTAGTGTTTTTTTAAGTGATTGTGTTGTGGTGGTACATTTTACAAGTATTACCATGCTTTAGTAACAATATACAGTATACGCTATATGCAATATGCAGATACACTACAGCTCCCCCTAGTGTCTTCTATAGAGATGTGCAATAATTGCGATGATCTGAAACCATCGCGATGAGGTCAAACAATCGCGATGAGACGATTATTTAATAATCGTGACAGCCCTACCTCAGGCTCTCGCCAAAATTATGTTGCGAGTCTTCACAAGAAATGCTGGAAAGTGAACCACAGAGAATGCAAGATGTGAATGAGCATTGCTCATTTAGAAAGACTGGTTAATTTCAGTTGGCTATTGTGGGCTGAAAAGTTAGTTGAAATGATAAAAAAGCTTTATTTGATTAAAAAAACATTTCTGTTTGGTTGAATAAAAGTAATGTTTTATATAATTAATAATTGTCAATTTTATCTAATTTTATTACAACTTTTAATATGTCAAACTCACTTTGTTTAAGCCACTTAAAGGTACGGTAGGCCTACGTGTGTGTACAAGATCAGGATGGCACCACCTCAGCCTCATTTTGAGCCAGGAAAAACCCAGGAGGCTTGTAAATGTCTAAAGCTTTGACAGTGAAACGCGGATGGACAAAAGGTAGAAAAGGGGAAACAAGAAAATAGTATTTAACACATGTTAAATTCAGACTAGATCTTGATTTAAAGTTAGACTACGTTCACACTGCCAGCCTTAATGCTCAATTCCGATTTACTGCTCAGAGCAGATTTTTTTGCTCACATTATTCAAATTATTTTTTTAACTTGGCATAGTCATAAACTGAATCGTATGCACAAAAGAACAATAACACGTCACACACAGCAGCAAAAGTTAAATAAAAGTTAACATAAAAGTTGCATCAATTCTGGTATTCGGACTGTTCAGACTGAGCTTGCATTGCGAAACATCAAAACACAAAAAACTACCCGATTTAGCATCACATATGAAAGTGGCTCAAATCAGGATCGGATTCCATGTGGTTTGTGTTGTTAACACTGCCGAGCAAAAAACAAATCTGGGACACATATGAGCGAAAACTATCTGATTTTGGAAGTAGTGTGAACATGGTCTTAATCTTCAGAAATTCTCCATAAAGGGATAGTTCACCACCCCCCAAAAAATCACCATCATCATGTTGAAAACCAGTATACAACTCTTTCTTCTAAGGAACACACAAAAAAACATTCTGGAAATGTGGTTTTGTATTCATACAATGGAAGTCTATAGGGTCTAATATTGTTTGGTTACCAACATTTGTCTTTTTCCATTCATTTATCTCCAGGAGGAGGAACGTCACACAGGTTTCAGCTCGAGTCACGTTGGATTTTGTAGGTTAAGTTGAGCGTTCAACTGCTAGTGTGTGTGTGCGTAAAAGGGCATGGCCTTAAATAATGTCTCTAAAGCTGTGAAATGCTTTGATTCATGCTCAGGCAGTTACAGCACATACACCCTGCAGATGAGCGATTACGTGTAATTCAGGATTTACAAAAAGGTCTGAATAAAGCATGGGTCAGCGCCAATGTTGGACCTTACAGTAAACCCCCAAACAGGAGAGCAGGAGCAGGAAAGCTATGCTATTATATACAACAAGGACCTTAACACAGAAGAGGCAAAACGTTTCAGTTTTCATAGCACAGGAGCTGGTAAACTCTGTTTAGAGGATGAAAAGCAAGCATAAAGTTTGACTGTTTTAGTGCAGAAAACCTTGGTGTACCTTGGCAAAGTGGACCTCAGGGATTTTACTCTCATTAAACTGGATAATCATGAACAAAACATGCAACCGTCAGACAACAGAAAAGGCCTCTGGCCATCACATTCAGAAGCATCGCAGAAATTTACAAGCTCGCATCCGAGGTGAACCTGAGCTGTTTGAGGTAGCGTGAACTAGGGTTGCGCAGTAAACTGGTTCTGGAAATTTACCGGTACATGTTAGATTTCAATCGGTTCAATAACTGAATTTTGCTCGTTTCGGTACTTGAAACACTGCTGTTCCAAAGTTCACCGCTATGCGGCAGTATGCTTTTGCGACCATTTAAACTGAGACACTGTGAGTGATTTATTACTTATTCGGCTCTTTCTACTTTCGCGGAGAGATCTTTAGATTGTTTTACAGTGTAACGTATATTCTACATGTGCGATGTGTCTGTACATCCCCATTCAACGGCATATATAACGTTATCTCAGTTAGCCTACTAATCATCATGAAGTTCTCTTTCTTGTCTTGTATATGTTCTTATACTGTCAAATACGCACGCTGTTATGTCAAAAACACAAAAGGTTCACATAAGCACAGTCCGTTGTTTTAAATGTATATCTGCATCAAAAAAAAAGAATTTGCCTTAAAGTGACAGTAACCTAATACATCTGTGTCACATATTAAAGAGAAAATGAAACTTTTGTAGCTTTATTTAGAGTCATTGCATATTTATTTTATACAGTGAAGACTGTGCAGTGTTTTATTTTTATTGATCATTCAGTTTTCATCTTGAATGCTACTGTTAAATAGACCTAAATAGTTGTTCAAAATTTAATTGTTCATATTTGTGGGATTATGTTGATAAGTCTATATAACCAAAGTATTTTTCAGTAATACAGTGTAAAAATAAGATGGTGCTATATAAAATATAAGAATAATATATAAAATATGCATTAAAGCAGTTACAGCAGTTTCATGCAGTCTTCTTAATATTTTTTCAAATAATTTATTTTGGGGCTGGTTGTGGTATCGATATTACCGGTATTAGATTCTAGTACTGTACCGAAGCCAAAATTTTGGTATCGAGCCAACACTAGCATGAACCATCTCACCATGCGAAAGCTCAAAATTCCTAAAATTCCTGTCTCTCAGAACTCTCGCCGAAGGAAACAAGTCGATATCAGAACCCCACAGGAAACTATGTCATACTGTACACAGATTATAAAAAGCTGTCATAGTTTTGTCATGAGAGCTGGCGGTTCATGCTGCGCTTTTATATATATATATTTTTTTTTAAGTAAAAAAAGCTGCGCTTTTTAAAAGAAAAACACAATAGAAGGACTTTTGATCCAGCTGCTGCCCGCCGAACACAGGAAAGGAGGGGACGCAAGCTCTTTCTAGACATTTCTATTGTTTTCCTGATCCGTCTGTCTTGAAAAATTACCTGCATTATGAGTTACATGTTATATTATTCTCAAACTCACAACAGGCCATGTCAAATTGTCAGGAAGGTGACAGAACAAGATTTTGAAGGCTTCCAATTTTCCAGAATAAAAACAAAAGAAAACCACGCTGACTTATGTTGCAAAAACAATGTGTCTTTACTACTTCATGAAAAGCACATTAATTTTGCAGGCATTCAATAGAACAACTCAGCCACCTGTTGTGGTGATATCTATATTTACAATGATGAAATTTTTTGTAACAGTGTTTTTTTTTTTTGCATTTTAGTTCGGGTTTGAGATTGGTTGGTTGTGTGTAGTGATCAATGAAGATCCAAATTTAAATTCATGACATTTAAGTCGTTAACGGATTATATTGATAAGTGTTAAACAATTGGGCTACACAGGTGTGGACAATGATGATAATGATTAGAGCTGTGAATCTTCACCTGCCTCACCATTCGATTATGATTCAGAGGGTCACGATTGCATGATGCATCTTGTCCGCCATTTTTGTTATTAAAAATATACAAACAATTTAACCTTTTTCTCTTACAATTTCTTTTATTTAGCAGCTTTTGAAACAAAACAATGTCAAATTACATGACAACTTGTCTGTAACAGAATGTAATCACAAAACCCCTTTATAGTACAAAGTAAATATATTATCAAGAGGTTTCAACCTATAAACATAAAATTCTGTAGCAGCTTTAACTCTTAATTCACTTAGAGTAAGGTTAATTCAAATATAAAATAACTTAACAGGCTGCTTTTTTCCTGAAAAGAAAACTAGCAATATAGTGCAATGCAGTGCATTAACTGGAAGAACATGACTGTGACAAGCAGAGCGGGACGAGGGCCGTGAGAGATGCGAGACCGGTGCAACGCGGTGCAATGAGCTTGGTTAAAAATCTGCGCGTTTCAGAGGTGGGACAAAGAGTAGACACAAACAAGCACAGTATGTGGAAAATACAGAGTTTGAACCTTAAATCGTGTATACACCTTGCATTACATCTAAATCAAACGATAATATTCGTTTTAGCTGTGTCATATGTAGACATATGCCCGGTTAACCCAAAATATCTATCACGTGATTTATGCACAACTTGTGAGTGAAGTACGATAAAATGCTGCTGCATCCGAAAGCCAGAGGGCGCTCTCGTGCAGAAACTCCAAATACGCACTGCAGAAGAAGACCATAACACACGTAGTTCTAGGAAATGCCTAAGGACATGTTTTTATCACTGATCCTCAATCCTCCTCAGGTATTTTCATGATAATAAAGTATATTTATAATGATCATGTTTGACGGGTGTTGCTTTTTCAAATGCACGTTATAAGTGACTCAAACTCGCACTGCTTTTAGATCGAGCCGCATTTCCTACTGATCCCAGAGACGTGCTTCACGGATAAGCTACGCATCAATAAAATAATCGATACCTTGCATTATCGCAGCCAGCTCGGTTTCAGCAGGATTTAGTGGTAACCGCAGTTAACCGGGCACATGTCTAGTCATATGACTCCTTATATTACTCATATATTACGTAATGCTAATTTCGACAACTTGAAACATGAAAATGTTTATTTCACTGCAACTAATGTTAATGAATTTGGCCTTAGAAAAATACCTTTTTCCATACCTAGAGGCCAGTATTTTCCTCCTAAGAAGTTAAAATAGTCGTCGCCTTCAAGTTACAGCCTGTAAATAAATTTGCATCCATGTGTTTTTTTTTTAAACGCACTATAATTCCTTGGGTGCCTTAGATGATCTTATTTATTGATGCAAAGCTAAACAAGACAGACACTGACCATGAAACGACAAAGAGAACAACATATATGTGTATGTGTATATATATATATATATATATGTCCGTTTCAGAGTAAGGCGGTGTGAAAGAGAACTCAGTTTACTATTTTGTGCTCTGACTCCCTATGCACATATCTCAAACAACCCGTTAGACCAGAAGGCTTTTAGTGATTATTCTTCATGAAAGCTGCATTGATGCACGTTTGGCTTTTATCAATAGAGACTCGCAAATAAATAGGATTTAACGTGATATATAAAGTTATACATGCTTTGCAGTATTGTAAGAGATCTTTACACAATAGTATAGTGCTTAAAGTTTAAACACATTAGCTTCACATGCATATAATACACGCAACTCATTTCGTTATTTTTGCTGTTTTATAACTTAGCCGGGGAAATTCTTGTATTCTGCAGGCGACAAAACATATTTGAGATGCAAGATTGAGCGCATCACTCGTTTGCTCTGTCGGTCCTTCCGCTTCATCATAGAATTACATGCTCCTCTTACACCCGCGCATTACGTTTTGGGGGCGGGTACACTGATAGATAAGTGAATGGTTGAAAGAGGGGAGACGACAATGAGTGACTGAATGCGCCGCTTGCGCAATATAACATTTCTGCGCATTGAATTTATAATACACAAAAATTATATATTGATCAGTTTGGCAGTCACCCCGGTGCGACCATTAAGAAAAACTGGTTGCACTGGCAGTTAAAATAGTCGCAAAATGCGACCATTAGTCGCAGTCTAGAGCCCTGATTTATGTGCGGTGGTGATCAGCAGGATTAGTAAATATCTTCCTCAGATGACGGTCAGGTAATAAACAGGACAGCAAGCACTACAATGGCTCCGTCTGTGTTGGAGGGTATTTTTAGGATCTTAACATCAAGCCCGTTTACTTTATTTATTGTCAACATTATAAATAATAAAGCCAGATATTCTTGTCAGATCTGGGTTTAGTTACCGGGAGTTAGAAGAGCAGCATGTTTTCTCCACTGTCGGCTTGTTAACCGGCTGAGGGACTTTCACCAGAGTAAAATAGGCCTATATGCTTGTTTTTCTTATCAAGAACATGTAAAACAAAATGAACAAGATAATCATTTATCACAGACTGTCAATATACATTGAGTCTTTTTTTTGTATGTTCTGTTTTTTATGATTTCGCTCCGCGCATGTTTAAATGCAGTTTTATGTCTTTTTTCTATTTTTTTGTTGCCAATCTTTTCAACATGAAAAAACCTAAATACAGCATATAATATTACTGGGTTATGAATATTTAAAGAAAATTATACGCTTGATGTGAAATTGTGACCAACTTTATGGAGATGCAGATTTCATTTTCCAACAGGACTTGGCACCTGCACACAGTGCCAAAGCTACCAGTACCTGGTTTAAGGACTATGGTATCCCTGTTCTTAATTGGCCAGTAAACTCGCCTGACCTTAACCCCATAGAACATCTATGGGGTATTGTGAAGAGGAAGATGCGATATGCCAGACCCAACAATGCAGAAGAGCTGAAGGCCACTATCAGAGCAACCTGGCCTCTCGTAACACCTGAGCAGTGCCACAGACTGATCGACTCCATGCCACGCCGCATTGCTGCAGTAATTCAGGCAAAAGGAGCCCCAACTAAGTATTGAGTGCTGTACATGCTCATACTTTTTATGTTCATACTTTTCAGTTGGCCAAGATTTCTAAAAATCCTTTCTTTGTATTGGTCTTAAGTAATATTCTAATTTTCTGAGATACTGAATTTGGGATTTTCATTAGCTGTCAGTTATAATCATCAAATTAAAAGAAATAAACATTTGAAATATATCAGTCTGTGTGTAATGAATGAATATAATATACAAGTTTCACGTTTTGAATGGAATTAGTGAAATAAATCAACTTTTTGATGATATTCTAATTATATGACCAGCACCTGTATATTAAAAGATCGAATGACATGCTAAAAAACAAGTATGTGATCTGCATGATTGAAGAAATGTAATACAGTTTATGTAATATGTCTTTTTGAAAGATTTTTCTCATTCATTACTGTCTCAAGCAAAGACAGCGCAGCTTCAAAGAGACACGAGCCAATAGCGCTTGAGTGTGAGCTCCGTCAGAGCGTTTCATTGGTTGAATGTACTGAATGAACACGCCCTTCACTGAACGAACGAGTCAATTGAGTCCAAATGAGACTGAATGAACTGCTACATGTCGTTCATGGTCTAATATTCTCTGTGTTACAACAATGCATATCCAATAGTTACTCAACTTTTCTGAAAAATAAAGGTAATGACCTGGTTTAATTTTATTCCAAGGTAAAGTAAATTATTTTGAAAGAGTTAAATCTTTTTATGGAACATTTAATTACACAATTTAAATGAGTTAATCCAGATAGATTTTAGTAGACTAATATAATGTAGATTTCGTCGACTAAAAATAGACTAAAACTATGATAAATTGGGATGACTAAAACTAAATTGCATTTTAGTCAAAAGACTATGACTAAAACTAAATCAAAATTTGCTGTCAAAATTGACACTGATCTTAATTCTAATTTCAGTTAAACCTTAAAATGTTAAAATTATTTATGAAGTTGTATGTGCAACAAAATAAGTTACTGAAATTGTTAATATTTTGAAAATAAATGTTATTTGAATTTCAGTTTCATTTTTGAATTTTGTTCAAAATATCGAGATGTGTGTCGTACCGTGAACCCAGCATCGAGATATGTACCGAATCGTGAGCTGAGTGTATCGTTACACCCCTAAAAGCTGCCATAGTGCAACATTCAAAATAAACGCACAAAAGATGAAATGCACTATGAACACCTTTATTATTACTGAGGTTAATAAAAGAAACAGGCTCTAAAGAACAATAGACCAAAACAAGAGGAAATTCAGTCGTAAAACATCAAACCTCAATCGTTACAGCATTTTAGAATGCACTTTTAGAAACTTGGACAAAGTAGCTGCCTCTTCAAAGGCATCCTCTGGAGATCACCTTTGTTGGCTTCGGCCGCATATGACATCGAGGATTATTCAGGTTTTATTTCAGAAAAGCAACTGTTACATTGGGTAAGTGACACAATGTCTTCTTAAAAAAATTATAACATTTATATATATTTCTTTGAACTCAAACCTCTTGTCGCCTGCGCACTTCCGCAAATGGACGAGGCGTTTGTAGTTGATGTGCATGCAGTTGCCGTTGTGCTATTATTCAGGCTTCGGGCTCATGCGGTGTACATGGGACAATAATCCAGCAGTAAAAAAGTAAATCACCAAGAGGGCTGAGCGAGCGACCCTGAGCGTATTGAGCGAGCGGAGCAGAATTTTCTCTCCGCTCCGCGAGAAATATTAACGCTACGCTCACATGCTCTGGTTGCGATGCATTACACTTAAAAACTCCTATGACTAAAAATGTCACAGTTGGTTTACGCGTTTTTGTGCTTGGACACTGGATGCAAAAGCAAGCGCCGTGAGTGCGGATGATGCACGTATTTTTATACTGGCCACGTTTTTGAAGTCGCGGCTCTCTGTCTTCTGCAAATATAACATACAAGTGTGAGCAACGGGAGATGGTGAGAAAGCAATGCATCCTGGTTTTTTCCACGTGTTTTAGATATTAATGCCCCCTAAACAATACACACCTTCCGCAGGCATTTCTTAATTTCTTCCAAAAAGTTGTGGGGACATGTCCCACCCGCAAATTACACCTATGCTTCTTGTATAAGCAAGAGCTGCTGAGTTTTACTATAACTTGACTGTTATGCATACAGTATTACAATTCTAGAACTAGAATGTTTGATTGGTAAAAACGTACTGTATATTTGATTGTGTTGCAATGACCAAGGAAGAATAATATATTTATTAATATTGTTTAAAACATGCTCTCTTTGATTTTTGTGGTTTTAGTTTGTGTAATAATACAATTCTATAAAAACTATTTAAAAAAGTTTTTTTAACCCCTTTGAAATCCACTGTACCGCTGGCGGTACACTGCATGTTTATGGTTAACTTTGTGACATTAAAAAAACTCACGAAACAAAAAGCTAAACATGTCACATATCTTTGGAAAGCTGAGATTCTTGTGATTCAAATAATGTAAACCATTTAGGGGAACGATCAACACTGAAGGTACAATCAGTGTCTTTGTCAGACCACCAACAATCAAATAAACAACGACTAAACTGACGGAACTCACCTATGAAGCCTCCCGATAGTCCACTGATTCATAAAATTTCAACAAAAACGGTGTTGTTACACTGTAAAGGCTCCAGTCGATCTAATTCAATGAAATATTTAGCCCAAAAACATTTATATTTATCCATAAACATCCACGGAATGTGGTAGTGTTGTTTCAAGTTAGCCGAAAGAGCAATCAAATCTTCAATGTTTTCTGCGGTGTAGCTTCTTTTCTATTGTAAACAATACGAATTTGTTGATGTCAAAATGGCCACTGACCCCTGCACTTTGAATTGACACCTCATTTGAACCAATAGGTGAATCTAAGGGGTGTCATTAGGCATCAATAGCCAAGGAGCGCCCTGGATGACCAATGACACTGCCCTCAATTTGATGGACAACAGATCGATCTAATCGCATCAGAATTTGCACATGGCTGTCTTGTATAATAGCCAATGAGCTTCTGAAAAGATTAATATGCAGCTTTAGTGGGAAGATTCAATCTATCATGCAAAACAGTCTGTGCACAAATTACTGTAGTGACACGTGCGCCCGTGCGTAAAGAGAGCGTTGGAGGGTTTACAAGTGAAAGTTAGCGTTGAGAGATTATACAGGTGAAAAATGGCAAAAAGGATGATAAAAACAAAGTTTACACTTGACGAAGTTGTTGAAGAATGTACTCGGCGTGACAGTGATCAATCAGAGGATGACATTTCAGACGAAGAGAGCGATGTTTCATCCATTGACTCGGTTGCAGAGGAACTGTTTTTGGATGGCGGAGACGTCACTCTCGACAAGTAAGTATTTTATTTTATTATATTATATACCATATTTTACTGTGTATACTGAGTTATGTGTTTTGATGTGTTCCTGCACAAGTGTATATTGTTTATGCATGGGTGTAACTTATATGTTTGCGTGCGTGCATGTGTGTGTGCGCTCGTGCACTGGTGTATATGTCTGGTTGTGTGTGTGTGTCAGGTTGTTTGTGTGCATGTGTTTCTGTTTATATATGTGTGAGCATGTAAAAATATATCCAAATGTTTTGTAAACAATTTTCTCTTTGCATTTTGGTAACACAGACAATCAAATGAAACGGATGAAGACTGGGAGCCAAGCAGCAAAAAGCCATATACCAATAGGCAAGATGACAGCACCTCATCGGAAGATAAGCCCCAAACCTCACCTACCCAGAGAGATTCTGCCAGCAAAAGACCAAGAGGCTAAGGACGGGCTAGAGGAAGAGGCATAGGATGGGCTAGAGGAAGAGGGAGAACTGCCAGCACCAGTGGTCAAGCTGAGATGTCAATCCCCACATCTGAAGAGAGATGGAATGATGTTGATGTTCCAGATGTGACACCACCACAACCCACCTTCAGACCCACCAAATCACCAGGCCCCCAGCTCATACGTACAGCTAACTACACAGCTTTACAGCTTTTTCAACTTTTACAAACTCTGTGTTACTGACAATAATTAAAAACACCAATGATTTTGGATCAACTCATCACTCAAATCCCTCCAACCCATCCAAAAACCAAAATAAACACTCTGGTTTCAAAATCTTTGCGTGGGAGCATACGGTGGATCAGAAAGGACTCCCTCCTCTTTGCGCAATGGCGAGACACAAGGGATGTTTTTATGTGCACAACACTCCACACAGCCCATGGGGGGGGACACTGTTCAGAGAAGAGTGAAAGATGCAGATGGGCACTGGGTTTTGAAGAACATCTCTGTTCCACCAGCAGTGAAGGAGTACAACCGGTATGTATTATATAATCAACAATCTTTTATGCTATTTGAAATGAAATCAAATATGTGACTCAGTGTTGTTTTTTCTTCCTGTACAGGTTCATGGGTGGAGTGGATCTTTCAGATTCGCTGATCAATTATTACAAAGTCATCCACAAGACCCAGAGGTGGTATAAGACATTGTTTTATCACTTTATGGACATTGCTATTGTGAATGCGTTCTTGCTTTACAAGGATCTTACCAAAGGTAAAGGAGAGGTACCCATGCACCAAAAGGCATTCAGAGAGACACTTGTTGAGGAGCTGGCAGCAGCAGCAAAAATTCCTGCTCCATCGTCCACTCCACGCAGCAAACATCACAAGCCTGTGCATATCACTGCACATAGCACCATGGGTCGTCTGAGGTGCAGACAGTGCCAAGCAAAGACACCAGTGAAGTGCTCCTCCTGTGACATACCGTTGTGCTTTGTGCCAAATCGTGATTGTTACAATGAGTGGCATGATGCCAATAACTTGTAAAATTTGTAAATAGTTATGGTCTTACAAATTGACTTATATATGGTTTTATATAAGGTCTTCATTGATAGATAGATATATGTGGTCTTATGTTAAGTTTTAATACCATAGCACTTGTTTTGTATCTGTACACACTATAACTTGTTTATGCTTCAGTTACTATGTGTCAGCAATTACTGACAGTGAATCTGGATGAGAGATTGAATAGCACTTAGTGTAACCTTTCACTGGTGCCCAAAATTATGACTGTACAATAAAGCATTCAAAAATAGCAGCATTTTATGTGTTAACATTCAATGTGGTTAAAGGGGTCATTTGGAGTCACCAAATGGCCTTTTTTGGGAAGCGCCTATATATAAACTTAGAAAATTAGTGTTTTTACATACACCTATCTAAGGTATTGTTATCAAATTTGAAACTAGGCTTGCTAAGGCTTCGTTCTGTGATCCCAATGTGTTTTCAAGCTAATACCTCCCAGTTGTAGTCATCTGCAGGCATTTTTTAACAAAAAAATTTAGGCGGAATATATTTTTTTCCCTTTTCAATGTGTTCAAAGTTCTATTACTCAATACCAGTAAGACTTGCAGTGATTCTGACTGTTAATGAACAAACCCCAAAGTGTCTCGTTTCAAAAGATGCACAAACCATACATGTACTCCAAAGGGTTAAAGAACAGAATACAGTTTACTTTGGGCATGCCTTTTTTAGGAGTTTTAGGTTAATTTTACAGGAATTAATTCATTTTCGGTTTTTGGCCAAGTGCATCCTGAATTTTCGGTATCGAATTTTCATTTCGGTGCACCACTAGAAAGAACACTATGCACCCTTAGCAACGTAAATGAAACATTCTGTTGCTGTTTACAGTCGATCAGAGATTACTTTTTCAGCGAAAAGAAGTGATTTTACTTCATGAAAGTTGCATTTATACATATTTTCTGCGTTAATATTTGTATTGTGTGGTAACCGTTTTATAAAAGCAATAAGGTACTCAATGCTAGTGCTGTATTGTGAATAAATCACAGCTGAAGGGGTTGCAGGCACTCTACTTGATACATGATTTATTCACAATAAAGCACATACTCTCATACCTTATTGCTTACATATTTAATGGCAGGATCTGTGGATGAAACAAGATGCCTGACATCTTAAATCTTACATATTACGAGATCATGTAAATTACTAGGGATGCTCCGATAGATCAGCCGCAGATTGGTATCGGCCGATAATCACAATTTATGACTCGATCGGTACTCACTAACTTGGCCTAGCTCACGAACCGATCACAATATGATGACATCACCGCGTGATGACGTCCAGAATGCGTGAGGAAGTAAATGATTTGGAGCCGCAGTCATGTCATCGCCTGTGTGGAACCATTACGACGTTTCGAGAAATTGCAACAAAAAGTTGCAATTTGCAGTGTATGTTCCAAAGAAATCTCACGTGGAGGAGTCTTGTCCAAATCGTTTAATACGACGAACCTGATTCGACAAGCCACCGCGAGACGTAGGCCGAATACGAAAAACTGGCAACTGCAAAGGCAAAGGTTAGTAACGTGACTCTCACTCAGCAGTCCATTATAGAAGCTCTGAAAGAACACAAACTTTACACACCAGACAGCAAGAAAGCCAAGGTTATAACCACGAAGATAATTGAATTTGTATTAGAGGTCGACCGATATTGGATTTTCCGATAATGATAACTAAGGTGGTCAGTACCTACCGATAACGATTAATTACAGAGTTTTTTTAATGGTTTATTTCAAATAGAAAAAAACCGCACAAAGTAAATTAGCAATGAAGTGTATTACATCAATAAACACGTTGCTTGAACCACTAAACTGTATTGTACTTTTAAATAAATCACATAAATATTAACTACATTAATAAATATTCAACTCCAGTGTATGATTTAAACAAAATTATAAGTAGGTGATTTCTAAAATTTTTATAATTTAAAACATTCTTGGCACCAAACTAGCAGAATGACGGATCTATTGTAATATTTTACAATATATACTGTCATGTTCACATGCGTGTTTGTTTACATCAAAACGAATGTCATTAATATTAGCCATTCGTGCTGTCTCTGTCATCTGTTTTCTATTTCGGAGGTGGATCTCACGCACACGCATGCACACGACGCACACACACAATACTCACAAATGCCTATCCATAGTTACAATAATAAAATTTAAACATTTCTGCGTGTATTTTTGTCACCATGTTTTAACTTCTTAAGCTAACGTTAATAGGCTACTAATGTTAGCGCGCTCTCAGTTCTGTTGGCAAAAATACATACTGCTGTTCCCCATTAAATGCAGCATATAGTCAATAAATTAATTACTTTTTAACATCATGTTTACTAGGGCTGTGCAAAAATATTAATACATGTAACTATCGCAATCTTTTTTTTTTAATAGCGTATCGATAGTGATACCTCTACTATCGATATTTTTTTTTAAATCATGTCATAAACATATGGCCAAAAGTAAGTGGAAGTGAGCATGGCGAAAAATATAAGAACGCTTGGAGCTCTCAGAGCTGATGTGTGGGTGTGCTCTGGTTTTCAAAATAAGTAACGGAGTAATGAGTTATATAAAATAATGCTGTTTGTAGGCTTCGCAAGTCATGACACAAGTCACTTGGCTACTGCCGTGCATTAGACAAAAAGTTTATTAAGAAAAGTAACAATGACATTTATTGTGCTTTCTCAGATGTGACACCAGCACATTTACAGCATGGAGGAACCAGGGGTTTTAAACTGCCCATGTTCAGTGTTTTAACTGTAATGCACCACAACAGCCAAATGAATTGCGTGACCCACCTTATTCCCCTGTGCTACCCACTTGAGTGGCGCAATCCACAGTTTGAGAAACCAAACCTCTGATCTAAAGGTCTATGCATCGCACATCATGGCTATTCTGCAGAGGTAAGGGATGTTTTTACACTCATCCTTACAGAAAATCCCCGGTGGTGCATAGCATGTTGTATTTCTAGCTCTACTTTTTACATTTTCTATTTAAAGTATTGCAATATATCGCAAATGTGTATCGTATCGAAATACATAGCAATATATTGTATCGTGACCCATCTATCGTGATATGTATCGTATCAGGAGGCACTTGCCAATACACAGCCCTAATGTTTACCGCAACTGGCTCTACCTTGTCATCGTGAAACTTTTAAACCCCCATCTGATGTATTCCGCTCTGTGCAGACTGTGGTCTCGCGTCTACAAACTATAAACTGTATAGCTCCAAACCAAACAGGCTGTCAGTTTTATTTCCACCTCTAAAGGTCTGTTTTACACTATACTAGGAACTCTCCACCTGCGTATCACAGTAGAGCTTTCCCTGCTGTCTGGATCAAATGCAACCAGGAAAATTTATCTGTGGGGATTATTGCCGATAGTTCAAATTATCGTTATCGTGCAGATTAATAGGCAAAAACGATGAATCGGTCGACCTCTAATTTGTATGCATTGATAATCAGCCGCTGTCAGTCACAGAAGACATTGGATTTAAACGTTTTATTGGGCATCTTGAACCACGATATCAATTGCAACAGCGCAAATATTTTACCGATTTAGCTCTCCCGGAGTTATATCAAAATGTTTACAGCCACATACACAGTCTGCTGCACGAAAATGTGACTGCTGTGAGTTTAACAACTGACATTTAGAGCTCTAGCGTATCACCTATGTCCATGTTAAGTTTGACAGCGCAGTGGATAACTCAAAACTTTTAAAAGGGGCAAGTGGTTCTCCACTCCCAAGAATTTCCTGGCTACACAATGCCGAGGCTTTAGTCGCTAAATACAAATACATGTTGCAGGCTTGGGTAGGGATGTAACGATTCACCGTGAGCCGGTTGAAAATCGGTTATAATGAGTGACGATTCAATTCAGTTGAGGCTTGAACTGAATCGCAATACATTCTTTGAACAGCAGGGGCCGCTATTTTCACTGCAAACCTAAACGTGGATGCTGATATTTCTTAAATGCAAAAAAATCCAAGAAAAGCACAGACAGTATTAGTTTGTTTATATTAAAGAGACTTTTTCTATTATTAATTTGTTATAAAATCGCAGTTTACTTTTGTTATTTGAAATAAAACATTATTTTATTATGCAAAGAAACGTAAAGCATTTAAGAAATAATGCAAGGGAAGTTGTTCATTTCTAATTTGTTTCAACTCATTTTTTAAAAAATAAATCGTGAGTAAATCGTGAATAAATCGCATCGTGAGATCAGAATCGTGAATCGCATCGCATCGTGAGCTGAGTGAATCGTTACATCCCTAGGCTTGGGACATACCTCAAGAGAAAGTGCATGTCGTACTACGCGATAATGCAAGGAACATAGCAAAGGCCATGAGAGACTGCATGGCACATACTTTGCATTTATGTGCCGGCGCATTGTTGGGCATTTTAAGCATTCGCCCCAAGCATACTCGCGCTTAGGAGATATTCAAAAACAACTTGGCCAGTCTCCTAAAAGGTTGCAACAGCAAGTTGACACGATGGAGTAGTACATACTATATGCTCAACTCTCTGCTGGAACACAAACATGCTTTAATGGCATACACAGCTGATTATGACATCCCGACTCTCAATGCAACACAGTGGAAATTAATTGAAAATATGGTTTCCATACTTGCACCTTTTGAAGAGTTGACCAAAGAGATCAGCTCATTAAAATCATCTGCGGCTGATGTCATCCCATCTATCAGTGCCCTGAAGCACCTCCTTGAGAGAGAATCCGACTCAGACCATGGAGTAAAAACATCGAAACATCCAACATTGATAGGGAACCTGTTTATATTGTTGCTACGGTCCTTGATCCCAGGTAAGTCTTAATTAATTTTTAAGATATAATGTATTTCATATAGTACGTGACCCTGTGAAATCCAGGCTAAAATTTCAATCTAATAAGATCGCATGAGATATCGAACATCAACGTTTTTTTTTTATAATTTCCCTGTGATTTTAATCTTTGACATGGTCTTACTCAGTCAATATTAAAGATATCAAAGTTATATTTTATTTATAACGATGGTTATTTTTCCTTCTCAAACCAAGGTACAAGGATAGATATTTTGATGATCAAACCAAACCAGAGGCACACAGCACCTGTGTGACAGCACCTGAGATAAATCTGTACATCTCTGTGCCTGTCATCCCACGATCTGCAGAACTCCTGGTGTATTGGGAGAGGAATAAAGGCCGGTTCCCAGCTTTGGCAGAGGCAGCACAAGTTTACCTTAGTGCTCCATCGACGAGTGTTGATAATGAAAGGCTATTGAGTACAGCCGCACACATTTGGATTAAAAGAGGAATACACGGTCTTCCCAAAATGCAGAAAAACTAATATTCATTAAAAAAACTTGCCTTACCTAATTAAGTAGGAAGGGCTACTCAACAGCTTGACAATCACTTAATTATATTTCTGTTAGTTTTTTGTATCAGACTACTCCATTTTGTTCTTTTTTGAGTATAAATGATTCTATTTATTTTCTCCTCCTCAGTCTTTTATTGGACAATGTTTAATTAAACCTAATGAGTTACATCAGACTTCGCCATTTTGGAGTTTAAATGTTTCTGTTTACTTTGTTCTCACTGTAACAGTGGGCAATGTTTAATTGAACCTTGAGTTACATCAGTCTACTCAAATTTGCTCTTTTAGGAGTTCAAATGTTTTTTTATCAATTAATTTTGTCTACAGACATGAACACCAGCTTATAACACCAGTCATATACTGTACTCTCATTGTTTGTACATATATTCATATGTCATCGTTATACTTGTTGTCTATCTTCCTACTGTATACATATGATATAGCCAGAAGATAAATATAAATAAATAATAAATCTGATTATTAGAACTTAATTTGATATCTTTAGTACATTTTCATAATTTGCCTACATTGTAAGTAAGGTTAGCATTTAAATGAACTGTAATAAATAAATTAATTAAATAAATCTAAGAAAAATGAGGTATAAGATATAAAATTAAAATAGGGGATTGTTACCGTTAAATATATCTTTACCGTGAAATTAAACTATTCATTCTGTGAAACAGATTTTTGGTCATTCCGCCCACCCCTAGTACTCGGTATCGGCTGCAAAAATTCTGATCGGAGCATCCCTATAAATTACATTTCATGGAGTGTGTAATATTGCCGTGTGTGAATGTAAGCAGTCTGCCAAGTTTTAAAGGTGAATGAATAACAAAGTTATTGGCTTGGAAAAAAGGGAGTCGACTCTGAATCAGGCAAACGAGTCGTGCCCTAGTCCGATTTGCGAACCGCCGCGGATTTACGTCACTACATATAGTCCCAGGACTGCCCACGAAAACTTCACTCTTCTCCCCCAAACACTGTAGCTCGTGAGCCTCGTTCGTGGAAGACCAATCATAGCAGACTAGACCATCTGACCAATTAGATCAGAGTAGGCTGGCGGAAAGATGGGGATTAAATGGATGATTCGCCGAACTAATCATTTGAGAGTCAGTCAAGAAGTAAGGCAAGAATAACCGCCTATTATAACAAAATAATAGTGTTTTTACACCTTGTATGTACGTAAACTTGTTGTTGGACACTACATAAACCAAAATAGGAACATAAAATCTAGGAATATTTACTCTATAAAAACCAGAAGATCATGTTCAGTATGACACTGTACAATATCATCCGAACAGAAGAATGTTGACTAATTTTATTTATATCCATTAGGCTTGTTGCGATAGTCGGTGTCACAGGTGATACACGATGTCCACCCGCCTACCGATTACATCAATTGTCCACTGCGGCACCGACCCACCGTCATTTTTTATTTTTATAGTAATGAATCACTTAGTTTAGTTAAAGATCAGACTGTGCATCTGAACGCGGCTGCTGAATTCAGCGTAAGCGGAACAAGTGTCGCAGCAAAGATCAGCAGCAGGAGTTAGATTTTATTCATCATCTGAGGAGAGTGAAGTGCTGACTGACCAGACGATGACGGAGGCTTTTTTTCTGGCAAAGAACGTGTAGTAGAATATCAAGAGCCGGTTAAGTTTAAAAAAAAATTTGTTCTAATTTTCAAAAGCCGGTTCTTTGCCATTTATTTAACAAAGTTTTTTGTTTCTTATTCCTTTCTTATTTATTTATTTAACAAATGTTTTTCGTTTTGTATTCCCTTCTTATTAGTTTCTTATTTATTTGTTGAACAATGTGTGCCGTGATTACTCATTTTGTTAATATAGGCAACTTATCTAACGTAAATGTTTTTATTTTCGTTTCTTATTGATTTTTTGCTTGATGTGTGCTGTGATTAGGGCTGCACGATATATCGAAAAAGTATTGTTATCTCGATAATAGTATATGCGATATCCATATCGCAGAGAGTTGCGATAAATTAAATTTGTTTCATGTGTCAATCAATTGTGTGTTGCATGCTCAGATTGTCCAAATTGGACCAATCAGAAGGGGCATTACTATCTTTATACCCGCCAAGTAGGTGCTATTATACTATTGGCTAGACCGCGGGCCCAAAGGTGAACCTAGCGGCACAAAGCAGAGATCGGACAATAAATATGGCAGGAATAGAGATGAGCGAGGAAAATGACAGTGACGAACTTGTGCCTAAAGAGAACGGTACGTTACGTCTGAAATATGGCAATATTTTGCTTGGCTCGA
This sequence comes from Triplophysa rosa, assembly GCF_024868665.1. Lineage (NCBI taxonomy): Eukaryota > Metazoa > Chordata > Actinopteri > Cypriniformes > Nemacheilidae > Triplophysa > Triplophysa rosa. Next base: position 13,065,633 of record NC_079896.1, on the reverse strand, counting down.
CATTAACGCTTGTCCGGGAGAAGTGAATATTTTGTATTGGCAAGTGAGAGAGAATTTTACTTGCCCGACCGGACAAGTACCTTGAAAACAAATTCATAACAACAGTGCGACATATATGTACAGTAGAATAATACGAATATGTGTATCAGACAGAGCTGCGTGTATGTGTGAAGTGCGATTGTCGTGGTTGCGCTTGTTTGTGTGTAACAATAACCAATAGTGCACTGCACTGAGTCCATGTAACGTACGTTAATTAGATACGAACGCGGAATCCTGTTATTTCAATGTCATCTGGCTGTTCTGCGTGTCTGAGTGAATTATGTGCACAGTTTAACATTCAACACGGGTGATGGTCGAGGATTTATCTGCGTCTGCATTGTATGATGATATGAACACATGAACTTCATCTCTAGAGTTGTTCTGAGAGTTTATTTTAGGGGCGCTTTACTGTTTGAGTGAAGCTATTGGCAAACACACAAAAACTTGAGCCTTCCCAGAAAACCCATCAAAATAAAAGTCCTGTTGAATTGAACACACACTGTAGTGTTAGTCTAAATGTTTGCCTCTTCCTCGATAGTTTTTTTTAACCTGAATTAGATTTAATTACATCAGAAGAATATCTATTACCTGTTTATTTCAGTATGATAATTACTTGTATAAAAATACCTAATAAAAATAGTATTTCTCTAGGAAATGTTATATCGCAAGAAATATCGTTATCGCAATATTCAACAACAAAATCGCATATCTTCTCAATATCGTACAGCCCTAGCTGTGATTATTCGTTTTGTAAGGTCTGTATGCAAATGTCATTGTACTTTTTTATAGTTTTGTGTGTTTTTTTTAAGAAAGGTATTGAACCCACCATTAATTCAAGCAATTGCCGTTCCCGAATTGCCGCCATTTTAAAACTTAAAGTAAAAGGCCGCATCTTCGACCACCCCACAGCAAACCCCCCACCCACGGTGTCCCCGGTACAACTGGTGTTTTTGCACATCGATTAACCGGTGGGAAAATTTCATCACCGCAACATTTAATCCTCTCAATTTTTAAGGCATACAAACGAAGTATTTAAAGCGTCTCCTTTTAGGAGTTATTTGCATAACATCAGGCAACACGACACTTGCAACTTATGTTTGTAGCTAGAGTGCAATGCCTGGATGTCATGCACACGTGAAAAACATCCTGTCAAATATAGTGGTGAGATGCTGGAAAATTCTTGTGTCTGATCCATTGTACAAATCAGATTTTGATTCTTCCAAGTACATTAATCATTTACTTAAATGAGAATGCATAAATACAGATCCATAATGGACAAACACTAAGATAACAGACTAAGACAAAAATTTCAGTCTAAGGTCAAATCAGGTTCAGTTCGGATGACATAAGCTGCCACTCCTGGATGCTTTGCGGAACGGTTTTCAGAAAAATAGTCATTCGTTTCAGCAAATTCAATTAAGCCCAACCTGGAGAGCAACATTAGTCCCGGCAGGCTAGCACTAGCTCAGATTGTGGAGTCAGAGAAACACTGTGGCTTTTTACAGAGTAGGTACATAGTCTGAACATGGCTGACAGAGAAGCTTTTCATCAGGAATAAACAGCCTCCAGACTGACTCTAGCAAATACACAAGTGGAAGCCCTCAAAACACAGATGAAAGACAGCCAGATGTCCAAACAAGCTATCGCCAGTGTCGGAGAAAGCCTGACAATGTCCTTCATTTCTGTACAGAGTGAATTTTTTTATCTGGTAAAGGTCCTGTAACTCAAGTGGATGGAGATGAATAATTTGTTCCTGCAGGTTCACGCTGTGAGAACACTGTGTTTATCATCAAGGCCAAAAGTGAAGTTAAACAACATGCAACAAATGCCAAACTTAATCATAAATTGCAACTCTTGACTAAAATAATCGTCAGTTAAATTACCACATGCTTTCCCAACAAAGGCTCTAGACTGAATATGTAGTTTCATGAGCCCACAATCAATGCATTAAATTCTGACATCATTTACTCACCCTCATGTCATTCCAAACAAACACAACAGCCAAAGTATGAAAAGATTACTTGACGTGATAAACGATAGTTACACAGTATACTTAATGCGAATAAATTTGTTTAATTAGTTATAATCCATTACAAAGAAAAACGTGGCTGATAATTGTATTGAAAATCGTTGTTATTCAGTGATAGTATACCACTTAGGCCTGGAATGCACGAGCACCTCGGCCAGTCTCACAGCACTCACTTGTGTTTACATCCAATCACAGTCCTCATTCTTTACCTTCATCACTACAACAGTAGCTAGGTTTTTGAGAGCCTTTTATGTGATGTGTAGCATTTCCAACAACAAATATGTATCAAAAAGTAAATGTGGCATACCCTAGCCCAAGCTTCCTGAGCCAGGTGCTGAGCCTGTCTCCCAAAACCCTAACGAATTGCAATATGGACAACACTTTTATGCATTAATGGCGCGTCCAACATTACTTTGCAGTATTTTGAGCATCATATGTGCAGTCGCCCATGTTTGTGGCTAACCACAGTGCTCGTTCAACCAACAGGTAGATAGGCCTCACTAACAGGTCTTCTCAGAATCATGTCACCTCAACCAAGCTGTGTGCCCATTGTCAGCTAGAAAAAATGAAAAACACTCATGACTTCTTGAGAGTTGAACCGAGATAGTTTTCAAACACGTGCTTAACTTACCTACTGTAAACGAGACAGTCCATGTGATTTATTTCTTTATCCGATCTGTGTCGTCTGTAATCCTCCCATAAATCTTTGATAGCGGTAACGGATAGTATAAAGACCACAGGGGCGATAGCCAACTCTGGTTGAAAAGCATTGACCACAGGCACAAAATTCAGCAAGGCTATGAAAACAAAATACACGTTGGCAAAACGGTGGAACTGCTCGAAGAGGTTCTTCGGTAGAAAAGAAAGCAGAGTGTATTTTGTGGTTTTGATCTTATTGTTTGCATAGTGTCTATTGGGGTTATCCGATCCTTTGGTGTGGTCATACAAAATGTTGGCGTGTACGATCCTTGTTTTGCTCTCCTTTTTGCTTTTCCTTCGCTTGTGCTTTTTTACTTTGGTACTTTTGGCTTCTCCAGACTCTCCAATCTCTCGCGCCATACTTCGCCCAAAACTCGCCAAACTTTTGTCTCTCTTCCTTCAGCAAATAAAAGATGGTTTCTATGTAATCATGTTGATCCTCCTTAATGACGAGGGACTGTATGAAATGGTCTTCACCCCGTTTTGTCTTCCTCACCCATCGCATCAACTCTCTCCTTTTCGCTCGTTAAACCGCTGGAAAGTTTTACAGCGGCATCTTTTACTCCCTCAGCATATGAAGATGCTTTAAGACAGGGTAGATATATAGCTCACACGATAACCCTGTACTATATTCGTATTTCTGTTTAAAGCCTATCCACATGATCACAAATGCAGTATTTTACGCAGACTGTGTTAAGTGAACGAGCCAATCACGAGAAGGTAAGAGCGCAACGTCATGTGACGCATTAAATCCCCGCCTATTTAACAAAGAAACCACTTTAACTGGAAGTGCCACGCGTTACCAGTGAGGAAAAAGTGTATTTTGACATTGCAGGGTTATGAAATAGGCCTACACTTTTACTTAAAATTAATATATACTTTGCATTTATATTGTTTAAATAAAACCAATCATCCGTTTTTTGGTACAAGCACGTTACAAATGTAATACAAAAGACCAATTTGAACATGTATGGTCCAATATACAATAAATGCACTATGTTAGGAACAGTAACGGTAAATTGGGTAGGTTATAAACTGTTATAATATGTAGGTTATAATCCTTCGTAAATAACCTTCAATCTGTGTAAAACTGGTTACAACCACTATCAAATAACTTTCAAAGCAATTTCTTGATGGTACCCAAATAAATCCTGATAATGTGTTGTTTATATTGTGGTTTTACTTTGATATTATTCTCTTTGAAGGTTTTTTCTTTATTAGCATTCTAGCTCAGACTTTGTCTGTAGTGATAAACACAATTTAGAGCATTGTTTACCACTGTCATGGAGTTCAAAGTTAATTTGTATTCTGTAAAGTAATTATTTTTCGAAATGGTATCTTGTTTACGAGTGAACATCCCTTAGTATTTTAGGAGTAGGATTTATGAGACATCCCCACAAATCCATCAAGGACCATTAAATGGACCACACCAAAAACAAAAAATCTGTTGAATTAAAAATTAAAACGATAAACGTTCCATAGCACATTGATCATGCTAAATATAGCCTACACCCTTGTTTGGTAGAGATTCACGTGCCTGCTGTTTATATTACCTCCACAAACAAGTTCATTAGCTTTGCGGTGACTCAGGAGCCTGCAATTAGGTAAAAGCAAACGTGCCGCCTTGTGCGGTTTATTAAACTCCCAGATCTATTTTCCCTTGTTATCTATTATTTAAAAAAGAACATCTGTCCTACTACTTTGCAGTAACTGTTTATATCATGTTGACAAATATTGAGTGGTTTGAGGAATGAAATAAAAATGTTGGTCTTTCATGGCATAAAGGCAGTGGATTGAGAAATATATGAATTGTATAATGTTATGGCTGAAACTAAGGATGTATTGTTTGGCAATTCTTTTTTACAGGAACAAGTTGGTAATTGTACCAGCTCTGCGATGTGAACGGGAAGAACTGGTTCAAATTTCCATTCAGGATGTTTTCTCTTTCTTCTGTTGTTGTGCCCTTATATAGGTCTGTGCATATATACTGCTGTATCTATAAATTTTAAGGAATTGATGTGATTGTAATTGTAATTGTAATTGATGGCTATCACTATGGATTTGCAATGCATTTGTGTTTTTTGCATTTGATAAAAATGTTGAGCATGGGTCACTTTGTTGCATTGTCTCTTCTCTTTAATATCAGCTGGTGTAAATGAGGATTTTTTTCTGCAGGATTATGACACATTGTGATTTATATGTCTGCTTACAAAGTCACACATTTTAAACTTCTGTATTAGAAGGCCATTTCAGTACACCATTGTTTGCCTTTGTAAACTTAAGTTCAGTGCAGGCCCGGGGCTGGCTAGACTGGGGGGACAATTGTTCTGGTATAGTTCTGCATAATTTTCACTTTTCTGTGAATAAACAGAAAGATCATTATTTAATAGATGATACAAATAAAAAATATTGAATGCGTTATTTTTTAATCGTCAGCTGGACATTTTGGGAGGGGTCCAAGGAAAACCTGGGGAAAATGCCCCCCAGACCTGGCCCTGGTGAGTGCTTAATATACTATCTTCTAAAATAGCTGGCTTGTAATGGAAAAGATCAGATTGTTATTTTGGACATTCTTTTTCTGACACTAAATTGTTTTAAAGATGGATGGACGAATTTCAAATTCACTAATATGCCATTACAAATGTGTAAGCAAATGGTTTCTTTACTCAATTTGTCTTATCTCAATAAAGATGCAGTAATGTTTATGATGAAAAACAAATTATATTAAACTTCATTCAAGTTGTAAGAAATTACAAGGCGTTTGTGTGAATTGTACTTTGGACAGATATTCTGTGTATTCCAAATAATACATCTGAATTCCTTAGTCTGACTCATTATAAAATAAATACGGGGAAAGCTTAATTAAAACAGCAATGAAACTTGACTGGTATGTCCCAAGATTTTTTTTGAGGGAGAGGCTCACAGTTTTCGATCATCTGGGAAAACCTTAACATTTCGGGCCTTTAATGCCTGGAATTGCTCCCTGTCTCATTACTGTTTTTCAGCCCATTGTTTGGTTCCATGCTGCAATGTCTCGGGTCTGGATCTCTTTGACCATCCATTACACTGAAATTGAATTGTTCCCCAATGCCAAGAGGAGTCCAATTAACCATTATTTTTTCCCCAAACCCAACAGCTGGATGCTGGTACTGCAAATCAAGGGCGACAGTGGGCTGGATGAGGCCTTGATTGATCTCCCCCTGCCCTGTGCGCTCAGGGCTAAATGACCTGCAGTCGCAAATCTGCTGAGATCTGGAGCTGCAGATAGATGCAACCTCTATCAATAAACCCAGAGAGTCTGCTGCTTTGAAAACTGATTCTGCATTTGATACTCTTTTGCTGCCCTTGATCAGATTGTCTTTTAGCACATCAAATAAATGTTAAATTAGAACATTAAGCCATTGATGGTGTTACAGTGTTATGTCCTTTAAAGCTGCCCTCTTGTGGTAAAGCTGTTAATATTTTGATTGCCTCAACAGTCGTTTGGTCATGCTAGTTTTAGATATGCTGACTAATGCAGAGTACTTGGCGATGGCTTGCTCAGAAAAATAAATACGGTGGTGTTCCTAACAGCAAAAAGCATTTGTTAAATCATATTGATCTAATCTAATTGCTTTCATTTTTTCATCAATGTTAATGAACAAAAATGTAATTCATCATTAGTATGCGCATGGGACAATTAAAAAGAGAACAAAATGATTAATCTGATTCAACAGAATTCAATTGGAAATAAATGCATCTTCATAGTTATAAAACTTGTATTAGCATTAGTTGAGGTCTACATGCATTAGGGAAGAATTTAACACTTTGGTGCTCTTGGTGATTCGTCGAGTGCAAATTTCCTCTAGAGCTCTAGTGACATCATTCACACTTAATTTAACAAGAATACAATTTTCCTCCAAATTAAGCAGCAATGTATTTTTGCTATTTATTCAGGGACATTATGTCAACATATACTGTCATTCACACGTGATGAATTTTCTCTCTCTAATTTGCTTTGTAACTTCATTATCAGACATTACAATGAACCAGTGAGCCATGAAATCACATGAAAGGCTTATCAATATTCCAAGGAAAGCTGTCACGGGTGAAATATTCGGGAATGATGATCATTTCAAACGCTGGCATGTATGTCACTAAACACTGACATTGTTTACAGCAATCAGTGACCAACTAGTGGGGTCCAAAATGATATTATCAGCATAAAAGTGACGTTTGAGTAAACACCGAAAACATTAATGTAATTGCTTGGTTTCTGATACGTCCCTCTTTTGATTTAATGTCAGCATGCACTCAAGATGGCATGGACTGCACAAGTTTGTACAAAAAGTAATGATCCATCTAATCCCAGCATGATCTGAGAATGTTCCATTTGTACAAAGTTGTCAAGAACAATACCATCAATTTGAAGCTTATTTGATGTGCAGAATCTATATCCATTTTACAGCATTAAGATTTATTCTTTAATCCAGGTTTAAACTAGATCGCTTACAATTACTCATTTGCTACGTAAAAAAGGGGAAAAATATATTTTGATACGTTCTGGACACAAAACAGCTGGTGAGACAAAAGTTTTGTCCTCTGGCACCTTATTGCGCACATAGCAGAGCTTCAAAAATTGCATTGCACATATTATTCAGCTTTATTTTGTACAGCTCATAATTCAAGCACAAGCAATGAATCTGCAGTACAGGCAATGAATTTCATTTCTACCTTTGTTTCTTATGCCAGATTTAGCTGGTTCAGCAAATGAAAAAAAAGCCAAAGCACAATACAGTAGATCCCTTTCAAACCTCTAATTGACCCTTCGCTAAGCCACGCCCGAAAACCACCACAGGCCAATCGTGGTTTAGCAACCGTAACTAGGCGTGGGAGGTCTGTCAAGCTTTCGAGCGAGGGAAACATGCCGAAGCGTTGTGCGTATGGATTGTGTAAATCTGATAGCCAGTATCCTAAAAGTTTGGACGGGGTGGTGGAAATTTTTCCGTTCCCGAAACCTAAAACCCAAGCGGAGAAATGTCGGACGTGGATCAAGCAGTGTGGAAGGCCTCATTTACAACTAAATGTGGGACATTCTAAAACGCTTAACGTAGCTAAACAGCGATCAAGGAAAAACAAATTTCTGTCAAACCTTACTTGTATTAAACACTTGCTGCTGTCAAAAGAACTAGCTCTTGTTCCGCGGATAAAGTGAATATCACGTCAAGCGTTTTCACCCCCATAGAAGTCCATTATAAGGAAACGGCTCAACGTGGCGTAACGTACCTAAACAACGCACTGTATCATCAAATTTATATTTCTGTCCTTTTTTATCAGAGCTTTTAGAAACATTTGTTCTAGTTTGCTCCACAGGTCTTTCAGCTCGATGTAACAACACTGAAGCCAGGAGTTAGCTTTATTGCCTTTCAGCCTCATTTCTAAATATTGGTTTCAGACAGGGTATAAAGAGGCCCCTACTGCACTTTTTAACACAATGCACGGTGGCTTTTGAAGTATTAATTACAACTAAAATGACAGAAATTTGTCTAAGCCACGTTAAGCTGTTTTCTCTTAAAATGGACTTCTATGGTGAGAACGCTTAACGTGATATTCACTTTATCCGCGGACAAAGAGCTCGTTCTTTTGACAGCAGCAAGTGTTTATTAGAAGTAAAATTTGACAGAAACTTGGTTTTCCTTTATCGCTGTTTAGGTAAGCGTTTTTCACGTTAAGCGTTTTAGAATGTCCCACTAAATGTCGACAGGATTAACAAAAACACCTATGTTTGCTCCAAGGTAAGAGCACGCTAATGTTAGCTAGCTAGCTAACTCAGCACATCATTGCTTGGAAATAATGACGGTTCTTTGTTCATAATGCATATATTTTAACGTAAAATAAGATGATTAAAGGCAAGACGGAAATTTGTTTGTGTTGTTGATGATGTATGGCTCAGTTCAGCATCTCTGGCTCTTGCCAGGTCCAAGGCGTAGATTAGACCCACGACGTGTGAGCAGTAGCCTGGCGCGCTACTAAAATATAAGCGGGAGAATGTTATCATTCATAGGCTTTAGCTTCAATTTTGATTAAATTATTTTCTAATCGGTTGCATATTATGTCGTGGATATATCCCTCGAATGGACACTGCAGTCCCTTTTGTCTTGCTCTCTCAGATATGTCACATGTTCGCCAAAAACGACTAATTATCTCCTTGGGAATGTCTGACACCGGTGCGTACACACTGTAATACACTTTAGGGTTGCACAATGTACTGGTGCTGCGGTAGCATCGCGATGCTAAAGCTTCAATACCCGCGATCCCTCTCTATTTTTGAAACGGTAGTATCGTAGTACCGTAGTTAATGTTGCATATGCGCATTAATATTCATTTGAACACTTACATCTGCCTTTTTGCGGTGTTTATCTCCTAAATGAATGTGTGTTTTGAATGTCTCTGACGAGTTAATGATTCAAATTGGCGATTTGAACGAGTTGGTTAAATGATTCACTAACTCAGTGGAAAATTGACGCCACCTACTGGCCGTTTTAGTTCTGCATTTAAAGTAAGCCTAATATTTCCCTTTATAAAGACTGCTGTATCAATGAAATTTGTCCAACATTTGAATTAGTTCCTACGTGAAAAATGATCTAGTGTACTTTAGTATTTACTACAGTAAACTACTAAAACTCATAGATACTAGTGTTTTTGAGTCTTATCATAGTAAATATTGAAGTATACTACAGTATTTATAGTATTTACAAATGACTAAATGTAAATGTATTTGCTACAATTTATCCAATTACTACAGTTAATACAACAACATATCGTAGTGCAAAGTATAATACAGTTTACTATAGTAAATACAAATGTTTCATCTAAATCTGTGTTTTTTTTTGTATAGATTTGAATTATATGGCACAGCATCGTGATACTACTTGGTATCGAGATACTTCAGCTTGTATAGTATCGTAAGACATGTTTATGGTACCGTGACAACCCTAATACACTTGCCAGGCGTGAAAGCTTGACAGGCGTAGCAACAGTAACTAAGGAGGGCGGGGCTTAGCGAAGGGTCAATTACAACTACTACTTAAATTAAAGGAATAGTTCACCCGCAAATGAAAATTCTTATCCTCATGTTGTCTCAAATCTGTATTACTTTATTTCTTATGCACAACACAAAAAGTAGTTCGACTTTCAGCAGCTTGGACAGTCAGACTCATATGATCTATAACTGTGACATGAAAACAAGGTCAACAATTGCTTGGTTCAACATTACATTCTCTAGTCTGTCTGTTTCGTATGCTTTTTTGCAGAGGTGCTCTTTTGATAAATGACTCGATGCTTTTGTGTGGTGAGTGCAGATTTTGTTTTGTTCATTTATCTGTGCCTATCCAGTAATGAGTAAGAGGGGCAGGCAGTGTTGATAGCAGCAGATTCACATCCCAATCACTCCCATTCTTTTACAAGCAAACCTCTGAAACACTTGAATCTGCTTTCTGAGCCAATCTCAAGAGGATGCAGCAGTATCCGTTAAAGATGAGTTATCCAGGAGCGGTCAGGTGGGAAGGGTAAAAACAGTATGTGTGTGTGAAAGAGAGAGATGGAGAGACTCTGAGGTTTGGTCCAGTTAAACAGTGGGTTATGCATAAGTACCGTCAAAAAGAGCAATATAAATACATTGCTCCTTAAATATTCTATATTATAATCTTTTCAATATTTTGGTATCCTCGAAGAACTGCATAAATGTATATAAATACATTTTTATTTGTTATGTAGACCTAAACATCTTCTGAACGACTGTACATAACTATTTTATTCTATATTGTCCATCTATGCATTTTATTTGTCATATTCTTGGTTTATAAAGTGATGGTGAGCTCAAAGATGCTGTGCTGCAGTTTAGTAAAAACGACAGTTCAATTACGTACACAAACATATGAATCACCAGCAGAGGGCGCTAGACTCCATCCAGTATACTCGCATATACTGTACATCCTGGCAGTAGCAGTGTTGGCTGTGCAATATGAAGTTGTAGCATACTGGTTAGTGCATATGTGTAGTACACACGACTGGTTAGTTATATTAGTCATATTGTACACTGCCGCATGACTTGATGACGGTTTTCATATAACTTCAGAATCCAGTTTTGTTTAAAAACTTTGCCAGTCTAATGAAACAATAAAAACGTTAAAAAACAAATGACATTAAAAAGTGTAGTTGATATTACTTATGGTTAAATTCATCACCCTGTAAATGAAAGGTTGATTGAAACACATTAGAGTTACAGTATTCCTTTCAGTGTATTGTTGTACTGCTGTACTAGCTTCTTCATAGTGTGTGTGCGTGCGTGTGTGTGTGTGTGTGGCGCTAAGCAATATACATCCTCAAAGTGTACACCTCTTCAGTGGGGTTCAATTCTAGGTTGTTTTTTTCTCGCCTGCACGCAGACCATTTTGGTGCAGTGAAGGAAAGATGTTTTTTTTAAACCCATCTACCCCATAAGTGTTACACTGCGAGGGCATCACATTTCAAAAACCCTGCCACTCATTCCTCTTCCTGTTTCTATGATCAACAAGCTGTTGTAGGAATATTACTGAAACAATCAATGCTGGGAAAGAGCCAAGTGTAATAGCCAGCAACGAGACAAGCTCTTATGATATTAGATTAATCTGCCGGCGAGATCTATGTGGAACAGAAAGTTCACCATCCAGCAACGTTCCTGTCAGACACCTCGCAACGACTCTGAACAGTTAGATAACATCCTCCTAAATCTGGTTCTGGTTGCCTGGAGACAGGAGTATGATTTGGATGGTGTTGATATGAGAGCCAAAGTGCCACTCCGGTGCATGGAGATGCTCTAATATCATCCGGGGGTGCTCGAAAATGCCCTTTAAACTAATGAAATAATAAAATTGACTAACGGCATGGGAAAATCACAGTTCTATTTCTTCCCCTGCAAATATCAAGCATGCATCTATTTTCTGACTCTGTCACATGGAGATGTCAAACACCAAACAAGCGACTGCAATGTACAGAAGTACAGGAATGAGCCAGCACCTTTATTCAAGTATTATTCTGGGGCAAAATCTTAAACATTAATTTGCTTAATCACAAAGACAATGATAAAGAGTCAAATAAAAATAAAGCCACCAGTACGACGCTTGGCGCCAATCAGCCCACACAGCCATCTGCAGACATTTGATGGTTTCATAAGACTCACCCAGAGCAATTCAACACCAAATGCAATTATCATCATCCAAAGCCAGTTGGAAGTAATGTCAAGAAGAGTTTAGAACTGGGGAAAAGCAGTTCATATTTTTCATACATCACTCTGCGGGGTGCTGGCTAATGACGTCTTGTGACCATCACTCTGCATCTGATCAATTGTGCTGATTTCCATTTCTAAATAGCTGTTGCAAGATTGAGAACTTCACACCAATCACTAGAGGAATTGAAAATATAATTAGATTAGACAATTGATGGCGTCTTCGCACCCCCTCATAACATACACCAGAGTTGCATGTTAAAGGAACATTTCACTCATAAAAAATAATTTTGGTTGAACTGTTCAATTTTAAAAGCAGCCACACCCTTGACCAGACATCTTTGTCCTTTCTGCCATGCAAGCTCATTGTTTTTCAATTTTCCAGTTTTTCTCCTCTATTCTCAAGAACTGAACCATATGGCAGACAACAGAATGACTACTACAATCTCTGAGGTAAGAAACATAGCGTATGTTACATTACTTTGCTAAGCAGAGCTCGAAATGAGAATGACTCAAGACCTATGTATGACATGTGACAGGCTGTGTAAGGTGTTGTGTGGACACACTGGGTGAACACTGTCTATTTTAATCCAAACCGTGGGTGTCCTTCATGCTATACTGCCATAGCAGCTCCCCATCTGGTGATATATTCCATATACAAGTATGGAACAACTGTACGTAGTGAACAGAAGCAACTGACTGAAAGTTCTCTGCAAGTCACACACACTATGCTTCATTCTAAATATAATATCCCACAATACTCTATGTGCAGTGGTAAAAAGAATAAGAATGACGCGTAGAAGAGAAATTGAAAGAATAATTGAACGATTAATTTATGTACAGTGTATATTCTTGTTATCTTCAATGTATTCATATTTAAGTTTCCATGAACTTGACGTCAACTTAAGTATTTTTACGTGGTGTATGAAAAAGTCACATTATCATTCTTTTAAAATGGCGCGCTATGGTTGGGCTAGTGGTTTCCAACCCTGGTCCTCAGGCCCCCCTCCCAGAATGTTTTCAATGTCTCCGGACACCTGATTCAAATCATCAGCTGGTTAGTGTGTTAATTAGGAAGATAAATAAACATACTGCCAAGGCCTTTCTCAATTCCAAGAACGCACCGGTCTTGCAAGGCAGCCTCGGAAGAACGAACTTGTTGACTTCAAGTGGATTCCGTAGGTGCGCAAGGCTGCATCCTTGATATCGAGAACGTATCCGGGTACTTTCATGCATTCTCTGTTCTTCTGTTCTTGAGTATTGGAACCGGACTTTGACGGTTATTGATGACGTAGAGCAAGAACACGAGGACACAAGACCGCTGAAGAACGCATATTGGGAAATGGCCCAACATTCGGCGCGGACCTGACGAGTAGAATCAGGTGTTCCATCTAGGGAGACATCTTAAAAATTCTGCGAGGGGAGCCCGAGGACCAGGGTTCCAGATGAGATATTTCGCCCTCCGAAGGGCACTTCAGAGTGAAAACAATCATGGCCGCCACCTTGAAGGCTCGTTCCAATATGAATTGCTTATAACTGCACTGTAACAAATTTCTGTAGTTTTTACTGCATTATTACTGTAAAATGATCAAATCCTTACTGTAGAACCTGTATACAGCAGGTTGCTGTAGATCTGCAAAGCATTGTGGGAAAATTTTGGTGACGGGAAAATTCTACAGTAAATAGCTTTATGCTGTGAATCATTATACAGTAATTTTTAACTGATTTTTTTGTCAGCACAAATCTGAAGAGACTCGACAGATTCTTCAAAATCTTGACTTCAGCAAAGTATTTTTTTCTAATTTGTATCATTATTTGTTGCTATTATTGTTTATTTAGCACAGTTTCCTCTTGTCAGGTTATATGAGTGCGTTGGGAGAGATAGAGAGAACAACACAGACATGAGCTGGTATGATAGCATGATCATAAAATAAACGTTTTGCTCATATAATGATATATTTTCTTATCTGGCAAGATTTTATTGATAACATCTTCAGTTTGGCAAAGGATTCATGCTGCTGAATAAAAAATAAACTGGAATTGTGTAACTTACAGTAAATATATTTATCCTGTTAATCATTAAACAGTAATTTTTAACGGATTTTTTATCAGTACAACTCTGAAGAGACTCCACATATGTTATTTGTTTCCATTATTGTTCATTTAGCACAGTTTCCTCTTGTCAAGTTGCCTTAACTTACTGAAGTGTGCTGAGCTGAAAGAAAACGCAATAACAGGTAAGACTTTTAAAGAGTTTTAATGGTTAGACCTTTCATATTCTTTAAGATCCATTGCAGGGTAAGCTGCAGCAATCAATGTCTGAGAATAACTTGGGCTTTGTGCAAAAAATGCCCTCAAAATTCTACATAAAAGGCCAAAAAATGCCCTTGAATAATACAACTAAAAGTGTTATAACTGTTACGATTAAAATGAAATGTGAACAAAGTGTCTTATTACATCTGATCACTTGGCATATTTCTTTTACTTGTGTTATTTACAGCGGTGAACCTTTGCAACCTGTCATAGTCTCGGCGCATGAACGTAATGGCCAATCAGAAGTTTAGATGAGTCACAGCTTGCTTATAAAAACAACAGGTTGTAGATACGATGTAAGTCAGATTCATTTATTATAAGGGAAGTTTAATGCAGTCAACCTCATTCATTATAACTGCAGTCATTTACTTTTTCAGTTATGAGTTTTTAAGTTTTGTTTATTCCCAGTTTGAAAAATAAAATGCTACTACTGTTGTGATTCTCGGGGTGAGACACGGAGACAAGGACAGAGGACCCAAGTGCAGACAGCGGGTAAGGGGTTAACAAGACAGACTTTAATAATAACTACAAAAATACAAAACAAAGACCCACGTGGGGGTAACACAATAAAACACAAGGGTATAAAACATGACTAGACTAACTACACTTAAACAAGACTAAAGTTAAACATTTAACAAACAAAACTAACAAGAACTCACCAAACAGGACACACGCAACAGTACAAAAAACCAGCACAGGACAATGAAACATGAGAACTATATAAAGGGGACTAAATCAAGAAGGGGACAGGTGCGGGACATGAACTAATTAACAAGCAATAACGAGACAAAAGGGCAGGAACAGAGACGCCACACCGGAGAGAGGGGGTATATGGAAGGCCAAAACAGTCTCTCTCCACATAAAACAAGAGGTTCTGTTATGGCTCTGCCACAAGATCAAGAAAGGCAAGACAAGATGGGGCAGAACCATGACAGAAGCCCCTTCTTAAGGAGCAGCATCCTGATGCTCCTCAAGGAACAAACAGGACTAGACAGACTGTGACAAAACAAACCATAACCATACATAACCAAAAACGTGATACATAGAAAAAAGCTCAAACAAGACATGGCGCCGGCTGGAAGGCCGGCTGGACAGTATATGGCGCCGGCTGGAAGGCCGGCTGGACAGTACATGGCGCCAGCTGAACAGTACATGGTGCTGGCTGGAAGGCCGGCTGGACAGTACATGGCGCCGGCTGGAAGGCCGGCTGGACAACACGTGGCGCCGGCTGGATGGCCGGCTGGACAACACGTGGCGCCGGCTGGATAGGACATGGTGCCAGCTGGATGGTCGACTGGGAGACCGGCTATCACCGGCTGGGCAGGCCTGGATGTCGACATGACAGGACAGGATGTCGGCGGCTGGGCAGCGCTCTTTGGCAGCTGGGCAGCATCTCTGACGGCTGGGCAGCAAACAAGGACAGAAACAACAAACAAGACAAGGTGTCGACTTCGACAGGCCTGGGTACCAGCTGGGATGCCAGCAAGGATCTGCAGCGAGAACAGGACACCGGTGGCCTCAACCCTGGAGGGGAATCCGACGACCTCAACCCTGAAAGGGAGCCCGGCGGTCTCGATCCTGGCCAGGGTTCCGGCAGTCTCGACCCCGGAAGGGAGTCCGGCGGTCCCGACTCTGGACTGGAGCCTGGTGGCCTCTACCCTGGAAGGGAGTCCGGCGGCTTCGACCCTGGAAGGGAGTCCGGCGGCATCGACCCCTCCCGCTGAGATCCCTCTGTCTGCTGGGTCCAGAAAGGGGCTGGTTCATTCTGTCATGATTCTCGGGGTGAGACACGGAGACAAGGACAGAGGACCCAAGTGCAGACAGAGGGTAAGGGGTTAACAAGACAGACTTTAATAATAACTACAAAAATACAAAAAGACCCACGTGGGGGTAACACAATAAAACACAAGGGTATAAAACATGACTAGACTAACTACACTTAAACAAGACTAAAGTTAAACATTTAACATAAACAAAACTAATTAAAGCTGCAAGCAGCGATGATCGGGCCCTCGCGCAAAAGTGCAACCGCAACCCTGTGCCATCACCACCCGTCGGCCTCAGGAACAGTGAACGGTGGGCAACGTGCATATAAGGAGTTACATTAAAGATTTTTCCGTGCCATATTTCCTATTGCCAGCTGGTGGCGCTATGACTATAAGTGAACACTGACGTGGATATGTGTTCTCATAGGCAATGAAATTAATGCAGGCGAATTATAGTAGGATTTATTATTTATTTAAATGTGTCACATTCCCTTTTGCCAGCTGGTGGCGCTATTGCTATGAGTGAACAGTGACATGGATATGTGTTCAGGCCATGACTCTTCTCAAACATGTGAAGTTTGGGTCTGGTCAAACATTGTGTACCTGAGTTACTATAGCTTCCTGTTTCATGGCGAAACATCATACTTTGTCACGCCACCACGGACACGCCCCTCAGCAAAAAGTTAGGATCTTTCATTGTATCATCACAAATGTCTGAAGATCATACTGGCCAAATATGATGCTGACCTGTTTGAATCTCTATGAGGAGTTAATCACAGTTTAAAGCATGTCACTTCCTATTTCCTGCAGGTGGCGCTATAACTGTATCTGAAAATTACAATTTAGATGTCTTCAGGCCAGGACTTTTATTAAATGTGTCAAGTCTGGGTGAAGTCTGGGGCCTGTTGGACATTGTATGCCTGAGTTACAACAACTTCCTGTTCATGGCGAAACGCCAACCTTTGGCAGGCCGCCAGGGTCACGTTTCCCCACGAAAAGTCAAGATCTCCGCAATTTAGCTTCGCAAAGACCTCAAGATTAGAATGACATGAAAATGATGTTGATCGGATTAAAACTCTAGGAGGAGTTTGTTAAAGTACGACGACTGGAAATTGAAACAAATTACAAAATTGCACAGGAAATCAAAAATAATGGACTTCCTGTTGGGTTTAGAGATATGCTCCAAGAGACTTTTCTTAATGATTCGGGGAGTTCTATCAGCCCACCAAATTTGGTGCATGTACGTATTGCGTAGCGGCCTGGGCAGTTCTAGGTGGCGCTAGCGAGCCACTTTGCCACGCCTAATTTTAAAACCCATATCAGACGTAAATTTTTGCAAGGTCTGATGCGTGTGCAAATTATTTTGAGTTTTTGAGCATGTTTAGGCCTTCAAATTAGCGATCAAAGAGGGAGAAGAAGAAGAAGAATAAACAACATAGAAACAAAAGGGCTCTGCACTACGGTGCAAGCCGGTGGCTTGCTCCTCCGTGCTCGGGCCCTAATAAACAACACAGAAACAAAAGGGCTCTGCACTATGGTGCAAGCCGGTGGCTTGCTCCTCCGTGCTCGGGCCCTAACAAGAACTCACCAAACAGGACACACGCAACAGTACAATGAACCAGCAAAGGACAATGAAACATGAGGACTATATAAAGGGGACTAAATCAAGAAGGGGACAGGTGCGGCACATGAACTAATTAACAAGCAATAACGAGACAAAAGGGCGGGAACAGAGACGCCACACCAGAGAGAGGGAGTATATGGAAGGCCAAAACTGTCTCTCTCCACATAAAACAAGAGGTTCTGTCATGACTCTGCCACAAGATGAAGAAAAGCAAGACAAGATGGGGCAGAACCATGACAACTATGCTATGCTACTAAAAGAAGATGTATTAATGCAAAAACAGCAATATCACCCATAAACTATTTGTCTTTATAGTCAACAAGAATGAACTGTAAGAATGGCATGCTAAACAATTTTAACATTTTTTTATTATTTGACAATAATCATGATTAAAATATCAACAGATAATGTTTTTAATATTTCAGTCCACTGTAAAGAGTGCCTGTTTCTTATATTTATTACATGTGATATGTAGGGCTGAAACGATTCCTCGAGTAACTCGAGTAATTCGAATACAAAAAATCATTGAGGCAATTTTTGTTGCCTCGAAGCTTCGTTTAATCCATTAAACTACAGTACACACGGAGCACTGCGTTTCCCCACGGACCATTATTAATAACGCACAGCCCACTAAACTCTGTTCATGTTACAGGCTCTCAAGTCTCACGCATTCATTGTGAGACACACGCATTTTAGTCTGTTCACACGCTCACACGTATTTCTCATGCTGATAAATAAGTGATAGCTTATTGAAATGGTGAACTGCTATTTTACTTCGTTTTAGTCTATTTTGCAAGTGAAACTTGTTTTCCAGCTGCATTGAGTCCATCAAACTACACTGAAAAAAATTTGGAGTGAAGTTTACTTGAAAAAAGCTAGGAAACGTTTTTAACTCAGGAAATGTTGACCAGAACTGTCCAAGTAAAGGCTAAACCCATGTATAAGTAGTTTTTACTAGAAATTCCCAAGTACGGGGTCAAGTAAATTTTACACATCCTTTGTTTGTAAATTTTAAGTAATGCTTCTAAATATACTTCATATTTGTTAACAAGAGTCATAGTTATCTTTTCCTCAGTAGTCTTTACTTGTTTGTTTTTTTAAATATTAATTGAAATCATATATGAGGTATTAATATGTGTTAAGTAAAATGTATGTGAAGACCAAAAACGCTGACAGGTATTTCACAAAAATACTTTTATTCAATGTTTGAATTCAAATATTTAACAGCTTATTTAAAAAACAGAGAAACAAATAAAAAAAGGTAATCAAATAAATCAATTCAGATCCATTAAACCACCTTCACATTTCCTCTGGCATCAGTTAAAAATGTTCTATTGGTGAGAATGGTGAGTCCAATACCTGTGGAACAGATGAACATGGAGGTTAATGCCACAATTAGATTATTTGTCATTAATAATTCAAATGAACTTATTGACCTTAATGCATTGAACATAACGTTATACCAATTTTTCGATGTTAGAATAAATTAGTTCAAGATCCACCATTCCATCTGTAACAACAACGCCAGTTCAGAGCTATCTAAGGCAGTTAGCTAAGGGTAAGTTAACACTCACATACAGCAGGCAAGTTTATCAATATCATATTGGTTATATATGGAGCATAAACTTGATTTAACTGGATGAATATGCATTACATGGTTAAGTTATTTGTCTAAGTTACGTAATGTTAGACATACGAGACTTGGCACTACGTTTAGCAAACTGAACACTGTCAACATAGTAATAGCTTAACTTAGCATCACGTTAATTCTATGATCCATGTGCATAATAAAAAACAACCGCGTTTGCAAACGTTGTCCAGAAATGTTGGCAATACCGAGACTCAATAACAAGAACTCGAACTCAAACAAATCAGCGAAAATAAAGTTTATTAATGCTGCACACAGGGGCGTCGCACCCGTGGGGAAACACCCATACTTTTCCCGGTGAGAGGGTTCAACACCCGCACTTTTTCTGCAGTTTTGCACAAACGCCTTACAGCAGTCGCTCCTCCATTTCTCTGGCCGCTCTGTGTCTGCGCTCGCTGCGGCTGCCTCCTCTCCCCTCCCTCTCAAACATGACACCGGCTAAAGAGGCTGCAGCCTCTCGTGCAGGGCAAGCAGGTCCGGTCGGACAGCACTACTGCAGTAGAGTATATCAATCGTCAGGGTGGCGTTCGCTCACTGCAGTTAACACGACTCGCCCGACGCCTCCTCCGGTGGAGTTAGCAGGTGACCCGCTCCCTGCGTGCCACGTATATCCCAGGCGGCCTGAACCAGGCAGCCGATGCGCTCTCTCGTCAGTCTACGCCTCGCGGAGAGTGGCGACTCCACCCCCGCACAGTCCAGCTCATTTGGGTGCAGTTTGGGCAGGCCCAGGTAGACCTGTTCGCCTCCCTCGAAACCACCCATTGCCCGCTTTGGTACTCTCTGACCGAAGGACCCCTCGGCATGGATGCCCTAGCGCACAGCTGGCCGCGGGAAAAGCGGAAGTACGCCTTCCCCCCCAGTGAGCCTCATTGCACAGACCCCAGACCTCTGGAACCTCCATGTCTGGTCCCTGGACGGGACGAGGAGATCCTGAGTGGTCTGCCCCCAGCGGTGGTAGCTACCATTTCTCAGGCTAGGGCACCTGCAACTAGGCGACTGTACGCCTACAAGTGGCGCCTCTTCTCGACCTGGTGTGCTTCTTGAGGGGAAGACCCACGGAGTTGTGCGATCGGGTCCGTGCTGTCCTTCCTACAAGAGAGACTCGAGACTAACCTCTCCCCCTCCACACTGAAAGTGTATGTGGCCGCCATTGCTGCTCATCACAACTCAGTTGCTGGGAAGTCTCTAGGGCAGCACGACCTGGTCATTAGGTTCCTAAGGGGCGCGAGGAGGTGTAACCCGCCTCGTCCGCACTCCATACCCTCTTGGGACCTGGATGTAGCCCTGACAGGTCTCACCAGGCCCCCCTTCGAGCCCCTAGGGGATGCCTCTCTTCCTCATCTCACGATGAAGACGGTTCTCCTTATGGCGCTCGCCTCCATCAAGAGGGTAGGGGATCTACAGGCTTTCTCCGTGTCCCCTGACTGCCTAGAATTCGGACCCAGGGATTCTCACGTTATCCTGAGACCTCGGCCCGGCTACGTGCCCAAGGTTCCCACCGCTCCCTTTCGGGACCAGGTGGTGAACTTACAGGCGCTCCCCACTGGGGAGGAAGACCCAACCCCGTCCGTGTTGTGTCCAGTACGCGCGCTGCGCCTCTACTTAGACCGCACACAGAGTTTCAGGAGCTCGGATCAGCTCTTTGTCTGTTTCGGAGGTCAGCAACAGGGGAGAGCTGTCTCCAAGCAGAGGTTGGCCCACTGGATTGTGGACGCTGTCAAGGCAGCTTACCAATCCCTAAATCGCCCGTGCCCCCTAGGAGTGAGGGCCCACTCCACCCGGGGTGTTGCCTCCTCTTGGGCCTTGGCACGGGGGGCCTCTCTCGCAGACATTTGCAGAGCTGCGGGTTGGGCTACACCCAACACCTTCGCGAGGTTTTACAACCTCCGCGTAGAGCCGGTGTCAGCCCGCGTCCTGCATGGCCACATGTAGGACCGGCAACTGGTAGGGTGTACGCCTGTTCGGTTCTTTTCCCCCTCTCTCGAGTGGGTCAGTATACCGATTTAGCCTCCATTCTTTCCCCACTGGGCGAAGAACAGGCACTCCATCCATCACTAAGCAAGCACCCCCTGGGGCGGGCTGGGCAGAGCAGCCCTGCCCCTTAGGCCGGGTTTCAACTGAGTTATTCGCAGCATAGCTCTAACCGGACCTAGTGCTACCAGACGTTGCAACTCCCCAGTAGGGCGGTTCCGTCTGATGTATCCTCATGCTGGTTCCCACCTTGGTAACCCATGACCTCCCCAGGTGGACCTCCACCTCGCGGTTTTCTCTTCAGCCGCACTTTCTTCCCATGAGTTCTCCCCCATCGGTGAGACCATGTTGGTATCTCCACTAGTCTCCTCCCTGCGGTAGGAAGTGGTCTCTGTAGCGCATCCCCCACTTGAGGAAGTAGCGCTTACCCAGTGGCCTTACGGTTCCGGGCGGCTTCTCGCTGTTAGAGAAACAAGGCCGCCGCCTGTGAGGCCGAAGGTAGGGGCCTTCCCACCTTTCAAGAAAGCTCTGGGACCCCCTACCTACCCACTGGTAGGTTACAATTTCGCGGTAGCGCTCACGGCTGACACGCCCAGGCCAGTCACCGTCGCTTCGTTGAGATTGTGACAGGGCACAGTGTTATGGCGTTTTCCATTGGAACCCCATCTGTCGGTTCGACACAACGTCGAGAGACCGACAGAAAGGGAACGTCTCGGTTACGTTTGTAACCTCGGTTCCCTGATGGAGGGAACGAGACGTTGTGTCCTCTTGCCACAACACGTGCTGTCCTCTGCAGCCGTCGTGAGAGGTCTCAGGCTCCTCAGAACTAAAGTGAATGAATGATGCACGCCGTCTCCCTTTTATACCCGGATTTCCGGGGTGGAGTCCGGCATGCAAATTTCATTTGCCAATTTTCATTGGCCTTTTCTAAGTAGTCGGAAACGATTGGTTCTCAGGGACGAACCCCATCTGTCGGTTCGACACAACGTCTTGTTCCCTCCATCAGGGAACCGAGGTTACAAACGTAACCGAGACGTTATCCACAGAGAACATGCATAAACACTCAAGTCAGCATGGTCGTCATTTTTATATTGTTTCATATGCTTTGTCGAGTAAAATGAATTATATCTAAATGCTCGGCTGAAAGTCAGTTCCACACACGGTATAGCGTCAGTCTCTTTACCGAGGTAAATGGCAATATGTCCCGTAGGTAATGTGAGTGGTTGCGTGCTAATGAAATTTAAGTGGGCATGTGATGTGCGTTAAGGTGATTATTGAAAGGCTGTTGGCGAGGCTGTCGGGACCGCTTAAGAAACTTAGAATATACTGTCAGTTTGTTGTGTAAAAAGAGCTCTTATTCCTGACTTTCTTTATATATTAACCACGCATTAAATGCTGAAATATAAAAAAATCCCTGTGACACAGATAAGCATAACAAGACCAACGATGTAAAAGTCTGCAAATGGTCCGAGCGGGACTCGAACCAGCTAAAGACGCAACATGCGACTGCGAGCAAACCGAGCTAACCTGTAGACTAACAGCAAGGACTCGTTTTACTTCTAATTCTGTCATCATTTACGAACCCACATATACACATTGCTTCCTGGAACATACTGCATTAGTTATATGTTTTTCTTTTCAGCTGGTTCTCTTTCATCATCTCGTTTCGAGATCCACCTATGGGAAGGGCATCCGTACCTGACCTCTGCAGAAGCATCTAATTGCACCAAGTCTGGCTAGACAGACAGAAGCGTGCAGCCAATGCCAGGTAAGGCCCCACTCCCTTACCTGAGTGCATATAAGGTCTGCTTGCGCTGCTGTTCCTCAGTTGTCATTCGCTTCTCACGATCTCTGCTTTAACACAGTTCGGTTGGATTTCGCTGCTCACTGTGTGTCTTCAGGAGGACATATCGTCTGATCAGCCTCCGCTAGACGTGACAGTCGTCTATTCAGCCAGGTTAGCGGTGTTTTTCCTACGCATCCTGAGCCGCCCACGCTCGTGCTTTTTTCACCTGCTCCCCCTTTACTTTCCACGGCTGCCCGCCACGGATATTAACGAGTTTTTCGCCGACATGTCGCTCTCTAAATCTGCCACTGCTCCCGGGACCAGCTCATCACGGGCCTGCCCGGCCGCGTGCGGGGCTCTCATCGCAGCTAAGGACTCTCACGAGTTCTGCGTGGTCTGCTTGGGTCTCAAGCATGCAGAAGAGGCTTTGGAGAACCCGGAGCATTGCAGCCATTGCCTTGTGCTGCCGAAAAAGCTCCTGCGGCGTCGACTCAAAGTTGCCGCTACCCAGTGTATCGAGCTCGGCCTTTCTGACTCGGATGGGGGACACGGTGAAGGCGACGCGCCTCCGGGGGCCTCCCGGGGCGCGACGTCGCTTCATTGGGCTGACCTGCCTAATCCTGCATTCCCCGAAGAGGATATCTTCGTGGGCAACCTCCCGTTCACCGATGAACCGGCTGGTTCCGGCGATGAAGACGACGCGGGCCTTCTTGGGGTCTCAGAGGACGAGGAGGCCATCCCACTCTCTGGTTTTCACCAGGCTAACCCCCCCACGGCCTTACCCCAGTCCATCCTCCTGGACGTGTGCGAACGAGAGGCCGCTCACCTTAACATTCCGTGGCCGGCTCCGCAGAGCGCCACTGACCAGGAGAGGGATGTGTATGATGGGAAAGTGCTGGGTCCCCCACCCGGCCCGAGGAAACAACTCTTCCCCGTCCTGCCAGCGTGCGCGACGCACGTGAGGCACTACTGGAGCGACCCGCTGAACCTCAAACACGGTCTCGCGGGTCTGGAGGTGAAAGACATGGCGGCTCTCGGCTTGGGTGATCCCCCCGCTGTCGAGCCGTCGATCACCAGGCATCTCAACCCCGTCCAGGGCGGGCTGCTCACCCCTCCGAAGCCGGTCTTGCCGGGCAAAATGGACCGTTTTTCTGCCTCTGTTCATCAGGCCGCTTATAAATCCTCGGCCTTGGCTGTCAGGGTTCTCAATGCTTCGTCCCTGCTTTCCGCTTACCAGGCGGAAATTTTGGAGGATTTGGGGCAGCAGCTGGACAAAGGATCCCCCTCGCCAACCTTGTGGAAGGAGATCCTTACGGTCAACGACCTCGTCCTCCGCAATGCTCGTTAGGCTGTCCAAGCTTGCGGGCGTTCCATGGCGCTTTCTGTAGTGGGGGAGCGTGCTCTCTGGCTGAACCTGTCGGGACTCCCTGACAGTGAGAAGAGGCGCGTTGCGGGCGCTCCGGTCGAGCCTGGCCTGGCTCTCTTCGGTCCCGCCGTGGCTTTGATGCAGCAATGGTGCGACGACAAAAAGAAAGAGGACGAGGCTTTCAAGTTGTGCCTCCCTAAGAAAGCAGCTCCGCGTCAGTTGCCCACTGTGCGTTTGCCTAACCCCCCCGTCATGGTGCGAAACCCGCATCATAGCAGGGAGAAACCGCGCAACAAACCCCCTCCACGGCAGAGTAACCCACCCTCTGCTAAACCCTGGGGAAGAACGTCTCCCGCCGCGGCTGGGAAACTCCCCAACCCCGACCGACTCTAAACGCAAGCGGCCAGCCTGATGTCCGACCATTGGGGGCAGAGAGTCCTCGTTCACGAGCCACAAGCTCATCGGACTCTCCTTCTGTCCCAGAGCCCCTGTCCAAAAGACGGAGGTTTTCTTGCGGAGGGGCCGGCCAGGGTTCCCAGCCCGTGCGTTCAGTGGATGCTGTGTTTCCTCCCCCCACATTCAGGGGGTCGGTTGCGAGGGAATGTGCTCAAACAGTGTTACCACACAGCACACACATTGTTCCCCTCACCCAACTAATAAAGGCTTCGGCCCCGGTGTTCCCCAACACAAAACACAATGAAACAAACGAATCTATTGAATTCGTTTCAGGGAGAGTACGTCTCTCTGCAGAGAGAGAACATCTTTCTAAATCCACGCATGTTGCCCCTAGTGTGTCCGCTAGATGGTGCCATTGCATCGCAAAGGAGCCAACAGAGCGTATGCGAGGATTTCGGCGCTTCACCGGCCCCGGTGGGGACGCTTTTTACGAGTCCGCCTGGCAGACTGTTGCGCCTCCAGAGTGGGTGATGCGAACAATTATGCAGGGTTACAGACTGCAGTTTGTAATGAAACCCCCGCTTTTCAACGGCGTTCTCTCTTCTCACGCGGCGGAGAGCTCCGCTCACATTCTGAAAGAAGAAATCTCTTCTCTCTTAATGAAGGTAGCGATTCAGGTGGTACCTCCCAGCCTGATAAGTCAAGGGTTTTATTCCCGTTATTTCCTGGTCCCAAAGAAGGACGGCTCTCTCCGCCCCATCTTGGACCTCCGAATGTTGAACAAACATTTGAGGAAATACAATTTCAGAATGTTAAACCACGGCACTCTGGCCCGCGCCATAAAACAGAACGACTGGTTCACTTCCGTCGATCTCAAGGATGCTTTTTTCCACATAAACATTTATCCGCCACACAGGAAGTTTCTTCGTTTCGCCTATCTAGGCATATGTTACGAATTCACTGTTCTTCATTTCGGGCTCTCACTCAGCACTCTGACTTTTTGTCTGTGTACGGAGGTCAGCTTGGCTCCCCTGAGAATGTCAGGTCTGCGGATTTTGACATACATAGACGATTGGCTCATCGTGGCCGAATCAGAAGAGAAAGTGCTGCGGGACACCTGCAGCGTGCTTACACACATCACATCTCTCGGGTTCAGGGTGAATGTGACCAAAAGCAATTTTACACCCAGCCAGAGTGTGATTTTCCTGGTCTTGGAGCTTAGTTCGGTCTCCATGCGAGCGCGTCTCTCCCAGGAGCGCTTCCTCTCTCTAATGAGCTGCGTGTCGCAGTTCAGAGAGGGGGCGAGAGTGCAGTATCGCACATGCCTCAGATTGCAGGGTCTTATGGCTTCAGCTATCCAAGTTTTGCCGCTGGGACTTCTGCGAATGAGAGCATTCATGAAATGGGTTTTGTCACTACATTTCAGCCCGGTACGCGATCTCTGCCGCTCTGTGACACGGCAGCTCTTCGCCACTGGAGAGACGCGGACTTTTACGCACAGGGGACCCGTTTGGGAACGGTAGTGATGCGGAAAGTTGTGACGACAGATGCGTCCCTAACAGGCTGGGGTGCCACCCAGGAGGGCAGAGTGGTGAACGGTGTGTGGCCGAGCATACTACGTTCAGCACACATAAATTATTTAGAGCTCCTGACCATATGGAAAGCTCTGAATTATTTTCTGCCTCGCCTGCTAGGACATCATGTGCTCGTGCGCTGCGACAATACCACAGCAGTCGCGTATGTCAATCGGCAGGGCGGCTTATGCTCACCGAAACTTCACACTCTAGCTCACAAGCTTTTGGTGTGGAGCGAGCGGTTTTTCCTGTCGTTCTCATGTTCCAGGCATTCTGAACAGAGGTGCGGACCTTCTGTCGAGGGGGAACCCACTCTACGGAGATTGGCGCCTCCACCCTCAGATAGTGGGCATGATATGGAGGCGATTCAGACAGGCAACCGTAGATCTATTCGCCTCGCGCAAAAACAACCATTGTCCTATGTTCTTCTCGCTAAAGGACTCGGACGCGCCCCTCGGGGTGGACGCACTGGCCCACCCATGGCCCAAGCTGCTGCTGTATGCTTTTCCTCCTCTGTGCCTGATAATTCCCACACTGGCCAGAGTGAGAGAGAAGGGCCTGTCTCTCCTTAATAGCTCCCAGGTGGCCCAAAGCACCGTGGCTGGCAGAGATAATCCCTCTGTTATACGCCCAGCCGTGGCACCTCCCCCTCCGCACAGACCTATTGTCTCAGGCGAACGGGGAAATTTATCACCCACACCCGGACAGGGTGGCTCTCTGGGTCTGGCCCGTGAGAAGTCAAACTTTAACGCGCTGGGGCTTCACCCGCGTGTGGTTGCCACTATACAAAATGCCAGGGCCGTTTCTACACGGTCCTTGTATGGTTGTAAGTGGCAAGTGTTTGAAGAGTGGTGTGATGGGCGCAGTCTCACATCATATCAGTGCTCAGTTCCTGATATTTTGTGTTTCTTACAGGACCTTAGGGATAAAGGCAGGTCTTTTTCCACAATTAAGGTCTACCTGGCAGCTATTTCTGCCTGTCATGTGGGCTTTGAGGGCTCAACAGTCGGGCAGAATCCTTTAATCCGCAGATTTATGAAGGGTGCCCGTCGCTCCTTGCCAGTCATCAGAAGAACCGTCCCTGAATGGGACCTCTCCTTGGTGCTGGAGGCCCTGTCTCAGTATCCCTTTGAGCCCCTGGGAGGTATTTCCTTGAAGCTGTTGTCTTTCAAGACGGCTATGCTCTTGGCCTTGGTATCAGCCAAACGTGTCAGTGAGCTACATGCACTCTCAATACATCCCTCGTGCACTAAATTCTCTTTGAATAGAGATAAGGTTTTTCTTAAGCCTAACCCGGCTTTTATGCCTAAATGTTTCCCTGCGTTCACTTCGGAGGTGTTGGAGCTGTCCCCTTTTCACCCTCCGCCTTTTTCCTCTGCGGAGGATCAGAGGCTGAATGCTCTGTGTCCTGTTCGTGCATTACAGGCATATATGTCCAAGACCAGTGCTTTCCGGAAGAGCGACCAGCTCTTTATTTCGTGGGCACCCCCTCATAAGGGGAGTCCCATATCTAAACAGCGCCTCTCACATTGGCTTGTGAACGCTATAGCAGTTGCATATGAATCAAGGGGAGTGCAGCCCCCAGGTACCATCAGAGCTCATTCCACGAGGGGCTTAGCTGCCTCTTGGGCTTTGTTCAGGGGAGTATCACTGCAGGACATCTGCTCTGCAGCCAGCTGGGCTTCTCCCCATATGTTTGTGCGTTACTACCGATTGGATGTCACCAAAACCTTGGTAGCACATTCTGTTTTAGGAGTGGGGTCTTCATAGCCCCTCCTTGTTATATTCCTTCACCTCCTGTTTACACATTGTTATGGTAACGAGGGTTGAACGGGCCGGTGGGCCGTGCGCATTCATGTCACCAAGCATGCATTCACATTCCGGCCTGGGTGGTATATATGTGTTGCTGGGTTAATTACATGTGTGTGCCTCATACATGTTCCTGTCCTGTATGTGCGCAGCAGCTATGTGTGCGCATCAGGGCTGCCAGGGAAATAATTATGGGACATGTCATGCACCGCCCCTTTGGGGGTGACCGTCTTTTTCTGGCTTTCAGAACCTCACTGTGGGCAATCGGGGAGCTGTCCATGTCTCTCCCATAGGTGGATCTCGAAACGAGATGATGAAAGAGAACAATAGGTTACTTTCGTAACCCCGGTTCTCTGAAACATCGAGTGGAGAGATCCACCAGCTTTGCCCCGCTTGCTGCACGAGAAGCGAATATACTTACTGAGGAACAGCAACGCAAGCAGACCTTATATGCGCTCAGGTAAGGGGGTGGTGCCTTACCTGGCATTGGCTGCGCGCTTCTGTCTGTCTAGCCAGACTTGGTGCAATTAGATGCTTCTGCAGAGGTCAGGTACGGATGCCCTTCCCATAGGTGGATCTCTCCACTCGATGTTTCAGAGAACCAGGGTTACGACAGTAACCTATTGTTTTTCTTTCATTTCTTTCCATTTTTGTTTTCTGGTTAAGCTGGATATGTTTTTGAGGTGACACTATGATCAGACGGTTTCATCGCGTGCCAGACCCCCAGTTAACTTAAGTGAACAGCGCTCTTGGAAATTGTACTGGATGCTCCGAGCCTCTGACTTGCCGTAGAGCTTGCAAACCCAGAAGAGGAGGGACTATGTATATTAGCTAATAAGTTTGCATTTTGAGTGATGTGTGACGTTAACTTAACGTCGATCGGCGTTATTTAAACGCGTGGCATCGTATGACGTTAATTTAGCGCCAGGTGGCGCTTATTTAACGCCAGGCGGCGTTAAGAAATCGGCGTTTTAATATTAATACGGCGATCAAAAGCACGCGAATTGTGAACCTGTTGGCTTTCGATACATGTGTCTCTCCGTGCAGCGCGAGGTGCGCAGTTTTAAAGTCCGACGTGTTCTGCATGCATCTCTTCAAGCTGCGCAGTTTTAAAGTTTAAAGGGGAGAGGTGTTTTAAATGACAAAATTAAAGATTATATTAGTAAAACCCAATTTGTGGCGTTTGCACTTTGCAAAGTACATAATAGGCTAAATACCCTGATTTGGTGGTTTATTTAGTTCAGAGGTGGGTAACGAAGTACATTTACTTGAGTACTGTACTTAAGTACACTTTTTGAGTATTTGTACTTAAGTATTACTTTTTCTGTTTACTTTTTACTGTACTTCCCTACATTTGAATGACAAATATCTCACTTTTCATGGCACAAAAAAAATATTTCCTTGGCCGACCCTTCCCCTCGCTCCAACATTTGGGAGAGACTATTGTCAGTTGCTTCTAATATGACACACATGAATCAACTCACCAGGTGTGTTAATTATGGAGGCATTCACAACATTTTGGGAGAAGGCTAATGAGTTCAGTTGTGTATACTTTTCCCATATCTGATTTACTTATGATAAGCAAAAGATGTAATTACATTTTTATCCGATTAATCGTCAAACTAATCGATTATCAAAATAATCGTTAGTTGCAGCCTTAATGCAATGTATAAAGTAACTGTGATGAAGAAGGCAGGGAATTGACGACGAGGAGGGACAAATTGTCATTGTTAAGCAGTGTATTTATGGGTTTATTGCCAGTGCAATTGATTTTGATATTTTGAGCATTGTTTGCTGATTAGCTGAATACTTTTGTGGATACTTACCTGTTGTGTTTGATTGTACCTGTTGAGGAGAAAAAAGTGAGAAATGATGTCATTGTTTGCATACCTGTTGAAGAACTATGAAAGAAAAGTGCATATTATTTTAATGTTTAAAAACAGTAAATTGTTACATTATTTATACCACCAGAGAAAAGGCTTTGTGTGGGCATTTTTTGTTTTTTTTATATGCTTTTCAAGGCACAAGTAAGCAAAATTTATCAGTCTCAGTCACAGTCCTGTCAGATCCATGTCACTATCAAGCTTACCACCGATTGTGTTTTTATACTTTTCTAGTATCACTCATTTAAATGGGAAGCTTTTTATATCTTGTATGTTATACCTTTTGTACCCTTCTGTCATTGTATTCATCGTTTTTATTGTTAACAAACAAACCACATCCATCCCCGCACTTTTGAAAAGCTTGCCACGCCCCTGGCTGCACTATGCTGCAAACGTTACTAACGTTACATGAATTAAAAAGAAAACATTTATTGACTTACCATAGTTTAATCCCCTCTGGCGCTGAAAAATGTTTCGTTGCGCGTTTCCTAACAGAGCGTTCCCACCAAACGCGACTTGCGCGAATGAATCGTGCTATTCGGCGTAGTTGGACGCTTGAACATTTTGAGTTTACTCGCTTAATTCGCGCATGAAATTCACAACAGACGCAAGCTCGAAAAAATAAAATGGCGGCCGAAATGCCCATTGGAGCATAGTTTTGTATAAATGTAAGTTTCATTTTCACTTTCAACAACTTCTGATTGCATTTCTAGCGAGAAATTAGTATTGTAGTTTTAAAATATGTGATTAGTTATTGCAAAGACGCTCTCTGTTTATAATTAAAATAGACTTCAGTTGCGCTGCTTATCTGTTTCTCTTGGCTGCCTTCGTGCACAGACGCTGCACGTCACTACTAGAGCAAGCTCCTGATTGGTTAACGCGGCGCGAATTTTCGCCAAAGTTCAGATTTTTCAACTCGCGCGAATCACGCGTCAAACGCCCGAAACGCTCAATTCGCGCGAATCGCGTCATTCGCAGCGCCTCATTCGCGCGAATCGCACCGCAAGGAGGTCTATCGCGTCTTTGCATTGACTTAACATGTAAATCACTCGCGCTTAACGCTTCATTCGCGTCTGGTGGGAACACACAGTCAGGCTCTTCATGCGAATCGCGCCAGTTGTAATGTCCAAAGTGGGCATGCGCATCTATTATATGGCTGTGTGGAGTATAATTTACTTGCGTTCATCAGTTTTATACATTGCTTAATTTAATGACAAAACACCAAGTAAATATTACTCGTCATTTTTATTTAAATTTACTGATGTATTAGTGCACAAATAATAACAAAGGAACCTCAAGTAACACTTTGAATTAAATGCAACATTTTAAAGTAGAAAGACAAAATACAACTTGCTTGTAAAACATACTCAAGTAATGCTAGCTTTTTAATGCTGGGTGTGTGAGTGAATGAGCTGCACAGTTTAACATGCTCAATTATGAATTTGTCTGCGTCTGCGCTTTATGAAGACATGAACTTCATCTCCAGAGTTGCTCTGAGAGTTTATTTCAAGGACATTTTATTGTTTGAGTGAAAATAAGCGTCTTCCGACAACCTGCCAAAATAAAAGTCTGGTTAACTCTGTATTTTATGTGGACAAATATATTATTTAATAGTAAAAAAATAAACTAAAACTAATTTAGATCAACTAAATGCATCATGCATAAGCTGAAGTTAGTTGTTTACCTTTGTAATTATGCTTTCTATTTTTATTAATGTTCCTTATTTATACATTTGTATTATATTGCATTTTGAATGTAATATGGCAATGTAATGTACTAAAAGGGTTTAGTTTTCACAGATATTAATGTATGCAATTTCAGCAATAAATATGTAAAATTTTCTATAAAAAGGAAACAAATTAGTTGTTCATTTTAAGAGACCAGTCTTATTTTTGTTTGTATATTTAGTACTGCTCTTTAATAAAGAAAAAGTACTTATCCGAATACCCGATTAATCGATGGAAAAATCTTTAGAATACTCAATTATAGGGAGGGCTGTGACGGTGGTAGGTTTTTACCACCGCAGTGGTAATGGACTAACTACCCCCGGTGGCGTGGTAAAAACACAAAAAATAAATAGAGACTCAAACTTCTATTAACAAACTTGCGTGTTTATTTTAGCACTTCAGTCAGCGAACAGCCTGCAATACACTAAAATAAATATCAAATAAATAATACAGCTAAATAATAAACTTGCCTAAATAGGAAAGTTAAATTTTAAATAAACATTTGTTGCAAAAATTTGTAATGGACTCAAATAAATAATACAGCAAAATAATAAACTTGCCTAAATAAGGAAGTTGAATATTAAACAAACATTTGTTGCAAAAATTCGCAACAGGCTCAAACTTCTATTAACACGTGCGTGTTTATATTAGCACTTCGATCCATCAGTGAACACACAGCCTATAAAACACTATAATAAATTTCAAATAAGTAATACAGTTAAACGAGAAAGTAGCCTAAATAAGAAAGTTAAACAAACATTCGTAATTCTCAAAAATTCGTAACAATTTGGATCACATGCTAGAAAATCTGTGTTGGTCTGATTTAGAACGTAAACACAAATGCAACGTAAACACTTAAGCCTACCTTGGCTTTTCTACACAGATTTTAAATTCTTTGACAGAAAAACTAACATGTTGACTTTGTCCGGTTTAAGGGAGGACCTCATTGGTGTTACGATGTTTCCAGCCACACTGAAAACGCGTTTAGACGGTGTGCTCGTTGCGCAAATGCATAGATACTTTTTAGCAACCCTGGCTTCCCCTGCATCCAGTGACTCCTCAGTTTGAGTGTTATCTGGCTGATCTTCGGTAATTTGCATTATCTCTTCGATGAGTTCGTCTCTAATGTCTTCCATCTCGAAATTATTCCTATATCTAGGATCCAAAGAGGTTGCTTTCGATAGGATCTTTTTCCCTTCTATTGCTTTGTATTTATCATCAAAGACAGCGATCATCTTTCCTTTGAGTTTTTTTGTTAATTCACAATCTTCTGGTAAAGGATCCAGGACATCATTGGTCAGCAGCCTCAGCACAGGTTTAACCGATGACGCAGTGACAACTTTCTCATTCAATAAAACATCTGTAAATTCTGCAACTGGCTTAAGTGCTGCATTTATCGACTCAAGAACTGCGATGTCCTGCCATGTCAGGTTAAGGTGTTGATGTTGTCGGTCATCCAGCGCTCTTTTAATTGCGTTGGCTTGCTCCAAAACCCTCTGAATCATTTTTTGTTTGCTTCCCCATGGCGTGGGACAGTCCTGGTGTAGAGAAGGAACAAGAAAATACAAAACTAAGGCTAAAAGAATATACAA
Organism: Triplophysa rosa; assembly: GCF_024868665.1. Classification (NCBI taxonomy): domain Eukaryota; kingdom Metazoa; phylum Chordata; class Actinopteri; order Cypriniformes; family Nemacheilidae; genus Triplophysa; species Triplophysa rosa. The sequence continues at coordinate 13,032,167 of NC_079896.1, read as the reverse complement.
ATATTATCATGCAAATTAAAACGATCAGTGTTTTTATCGCAATATATATAAACATTTTGTTATCTTAAATTACCTATTTTGGCATTTCTCCTATTTATTTATATTTCTCTTTTAATTTAAATCCCTCACTGTTTTCATTCAAACTGGCTTTATAATTAATGAAATAAAACGTTTATAATATAGAAAAAAGATATGTATAATGTAAAACGAAGAAAAAGTGGTAGGCCTACGATATTTATTTAAATTTACCAATAAAGTTGTTTTATTATAATGTAAACATGCGTTTCAACTAAATAAGAGTTTTTCAAATGAATGGTCTATTGGTCCCCCTATTTCGTCAAATAATTGACAATACCATAAATCTTTCAACTCACCAGTATCAAACTTTGCGTTGGTAGGTTTAGGGCTTCTTGCTCTTCTCTAAGTTTTTTCTTTTTCTGCCAACTGTGGGCGAATGCAGCCACCAAATTTCGGCACAACCCCATGGCCCTGGCTGTCCTCACCTTTTTGGCTGACATGGCATTTGTGACAGCCAGGTTAAGATTATGGCCGAAACAGTTCAGCCATGGCCATTCTAATTTCCTTACAGCGGCTACAATATTGGCCCCGTTATCTGTGGTGATACATGCCAGTTTTTTTTCATTCAAACCCCATCCTTGGAATGCATTGATGAGATTTTCAGATAAGTTTTCAGCCGTGTGACTTTCTGGGGTGAACGAAGTTTGCAGGCACCTGCTCTTCAATTTCCATTCTTTTGTTACAAAATGGACGGTCAGACTCATATACGGGGTCATGCTAACGCTCGACCACATATCGGTAGCGGCGGAAAAGAAATCCCTTTCTTGCAGTTCAGCGATGATGGTCTGCTTGGTTTCATTAAATAACTGTGGGATGACCGTGTTGGACAAATATTTTTTACTTTGTGGTTCGTATTGCTTGTCGAAGGAATGCAGCATCTCTTTGAATGCAGGCTTCTCCACGGTGCGCAGTGGCACGTTTTCGACAACTATATATATGTTGCCACATTTCTTGTTAGCGTCTTCCATTTGTCGCTGTCTCTTTTGTATTTGGTCAGTTTGAAAAATGCCTCACCAATACCAACCTGACCAGCTGGTCGTTTGTGATCACGGGAACTTGAAGACACTTGTGCAAACGCGGATGGGTTACATGACTGGAGATGGCTCTTGAGATTTGAAGTGTTCGCCCATTTAACACTTATTTTTTTCCCACAAAGTCGACATATGGCTTCATCCAAGTTTATTGGTTCACCTCTCTCGTTTGGCACAAATCCAAAATGCTCCCAGATCGGCGATGTAGTATTTGGTTTCCCAACAAGGGCCATCGCTAAACAAGCTAATTTGCTGAAAGCAGAACAGACTGGATTTGGGGGCGCTAACACCCACCTTCCAATCTAATTTGCGAATTAGTTTTATAGTCTTAATAATTTCTTTACAACTAAATGGCATATGCTTTATACCAAATTATATCTTATTATTACAACAGTGTACAAAACTTTGTATTTTATGATTGTTAATAGTGTGTGTGACGTCACATGCACTACTGCCGGTGGCAATCGACCACCGCAGTGGCGCGGTTGTCATGGCGACCATCACAGCCCTACTCAATTACTAAAATAATCGATAGCTGCAGCCCTAGTGATATGCTCCTCTAACTCAGTTTAAAGACAGCATCTGTCAGGATATGTATAGAGAAGAACCCAAGTGCAGGCAGGCAGTGAAGGGGCTAACAACAGACTTTAATGACAACGAAAAAACAGAAAACAAAGACCCACAATGGGGAAAACAGGACATGACAACTTAACAAGAACTCAAAAAACAACTCCTTCCCTCAAAGGGGTAAAGCAAACAAAACTCACGAACCACGACACAACGTCCAACACAAGGCAAGGTAAGGTAATCCACAGATAACTCCTTGGCAAGGCAAGAGGAACACGAGTATCACACGGGGAATATACAAAACGATTCAGCACAGGACAGCAAATACAAGGGCATTAAATAGGAGGACTAACAAAGGAGGATAACAATGGGCAGGTGTGGGTAATGAGACACAGGAGGAAAGCTATACAAGGAATGAGAGGGACAGGCCAAAGACGACACGAGAAAGCACATGGCATGCCCATATCTAAACAATGCCATGTCTTTCTCACACTTAACACGTGGGTCTGTCATGGGTCTGCCACCAGACTAAAAAAAACATGACTAGGAAGGCAGAACCATGACAGCATCAGCCTTAAACTTTGTTTTTGTCTTTTTTTATCTTTTCATAATGTATTCACATGTATTTAAAATTACATTAATCTTTATTGGGTTGTGGTGTAAATACAGGTAGTCTGTGTAATAAGCCAGATGCACACTTCTGCAGAATGAATATCACTGAATATAATGCGTCTATGTCTTTTACTGCAAGGAAGAAGACTTCAGTCCAGGAGGATGAATGACTGCAGTTCAGGAAAAACATACAGGACCAGGGTCAGTTACAAATAATGTTTTTTTTCTCAATGATACGTGTCAGGATCAGCGGGTGGACAAGAGGAGAACCCAGATGCAGGCAGCAGTTAAGGGGTTAATAAACAAAAACCCACGATGGGGTAACAAGGACAGGGCTAAATAATAAGACAGAACAAAACACTACCCACGTGGGGGCAAAAACAGGAGAACAAGAAACTAAATAAACTTAACACAACTGAGACTAAACTAAATAAACACGGCAACAAGACAGGGTAATTTAGACAAGGCTAGGAATACTTCAACAGGTTATTGCACATGGCAAGTCAGACAAGGCGTAGAAGCAAAACGGACGAGCACAGGACAGCAGACACAAGGGCATTAAATAAGGGAACTAACAAAGAAGATAACAATGGGCAGGTGTTGGTAATGAGACACAGGCGGGAAGCTAAATGAGAGGGGCGGGGCCATAGACGAGACTGGAGAGAACACATATATTAATAATATGTTGATGTACATGAGGCTCTGCCATGGTTCTGCTACAAGACCAAGAAAGACATGACAAGAAGAGGCAGAACCATGACATATATGCATATTGTATAGATCTAACATGTGGTTTTTTATTATAAACATGTAATGTATATATTATATCATTTTAAAATGACTGTGTTTCATACATTTCTAATTTTACAAAATAAAAAATATATTTACAAAATAAATAATGTTTACGATCTATTTTTATGCCTTTATGCATTGTCACATGAGAAATGTGTCAATAAATGTCATTTTTGTGGTAAAAGTGGTGTCTTTATTTCACAGTACACAAAAAATGAATGCAGTGTTACACTAGTGTAATAATTGCTGTGATAAAGAACACAGCATTCTAATACTCTAATTGCAATTGCAGAACTGTGATTATTACTGTAATAAAGAATTACAGTATTTAATAGTTACTGTGATTAAACTTACAGTCAGCATACTGTGGAATGTTTTACAGCAACTTACCTGCAAATTGCTGCCAGCCAGCAAGTTGCTGTAAATTTCACAGTATTTTTTTTACAGTGTGGCCACTTCAAAGGGCCCTTCGGAATGACGGATTTCGAAGGGTACAACTGATGGACACTTTGCTCCCCTATGATTCTTTGCGCAGATTCTTTGTAACGGCGCCTCCTTATGGGCACGGGATGATGATGCAGAAGGGCACTTCAAGAAATTTGTGTGGTCCCATACACCCTTCAAAGCTCTCACTCCAGAGGGTAAACTCTTCGATGGGCTTAGGGCATAGGGACGAGCTTTTCAGAAAGGAATGCAGGGAATATCTATTATCTTTGCTTTCTCAATTTTTGTTAAGAAACAAGCTGATGAATATCAAAAAGCTCAAATCGAATTAGTTTTTAAATTGGTTTTAGATCATGTGATGTTCAATGCCTTGAAAGCCTGTCTAAAACCAGTTTCTTTTGAAGCAACCTTCACACATTGATGCTGCCTATAAACTCAATGAGGCAGCAAGGCAACAAGAGGTTCCAGACGCAACCTAGGAGGCAGCAGGCTGATTTTATATATTGAGGCGAAGGGGAAAAATAGAGTGAGGGAAAAACACGAGCTTGGAGGAATGATGCTTAGAGTTAAGAAAAAGGAAAAAAGAGAGTGAGAAACAGAATCTCAGACCCTCAGAAACAGAGGAGAGTGGGCCGCAGCAGATGATTGGCTGTGTGTGGGAGTCGCAGGCACCACACTGCCACAAATATTAAAACAAACTCTCTCGAACCGACCAGAGAGAAGATATCAGAAACGGGACAACAGCCCTGAGACTGATTAGCGCCACAGTTACTCTCGCGCTCATGCTAATTAGCTCTCCAACCAATAAACTTCATTCAGAGAAGAGTAATTCAAGAGAAGGGAGGTGGAGAGAGAGAAAACAGTCATGAGCTGTGGGGTTCAAATGAGATGGTCTCAAGATGACAAGCATATCTAGGTCATCAGTACTGTCAGGAACTTGGCTCGTTGGTGAGAAAGTCCTGAAACTTTTTTGTTATCATTTTCCCCTCATTTTTGGAGTAAGATCAAATTGTAGCCTACAGTTTTGTCTGTTTTAACTGCACAGTCACGCAGTGTTGTAGATACACTTAACCAGGGGCGTAGCAAGCTTTTCAAAAGTGTGGGGGATGGATGTGGTTTGTTTGTTAACAATAAAAACGATGAATACAATGACAGAAGGGTACAAAAGGTATAACATACAAGATATTAAAAGCTTCCCATTTAAATGAGTGATACTAGAAAAGTATAAAAACACACTTGGAACACACAGAAAATAAGTCAAAACTAGAGATGCACCGATTGCAATTTTCTTTGCCGATTCCGGTTTCCGATTTTATTACAAGTGAAACCTGTCGATTCCGATTTTTGCCGATTCTGATTTTCTATCCACAAACTATAATTGACAGTATACTGTATATAAATCCATATTAACTTTTCTTCAATGCACATATTTTATTTTCATTACATAAATGATTGAACATTACAATTTCCCTAAATGCAGTTCTCCAAGCTGCATTAAATTACAGAGTCTTCCCTTTCCCAAACAACTCTTAAATTGAAGAACTCTATGACTGAAAAGAAATACAAATAATAAAATATAACTAAACATGTCACTTAATTTAACTTTTTCATTTTTGTACTCATCTCACAAAAGTCTAAGATAACAATAAAATACTTCAACTTTATTCTTGTCTGTTTCTGTTTCTGAAACTAACATTGCTTTATTTCATTTTTTCTGAAATGTAAAATAAATTGTCTTTATCTTGTGTCTGTAGTATTAAAAGAAGTCGGTTGATTTTTGCTGCAACTTCAATAAAAAAAGTTGAAAATCTTATGAGTGAATTCTACTCTAAAGTTGTATATGTATTTGCAGATTTTTTGTGTTAGTAAAGAACTCAATCAGATATATATCACATATATTGGTTGATTTATTAATTTTTTTATATTTTGGATTTTTAAAAACAAACAGAAGTCGTGTTGAATGTCAGTTTACCTAGGTGAAATTACCACAGTTTTAACGTAAGACAAGCAACAGGTTGAATGGAATTTCAACATGAGTGAACGACTTCAACATGAGTTTAGCATGTGTCACAGTTTAGCATCACTGTTAGCATACATACCCCATGTAGACGGAGCAGCGAGAGATGAAATACAGTCTGTACAATACATGGCACGTGTTACGTCTGTAGGAATGTTTGTGGGTTTTTTTCTTTTTGTCTTTCTCTCACTTCGCTATCTCTCTCCTTGGTCCATTCGTTATTCCTATTGGTCCATTCCAATGTCAATCTCCGGTCTTTAATAATGACGTCACGTTTTACTCCACCAATTTTACTTCCTTCCGGTATAAAAGGGACGCCGGAGTCAACATACGGGAGCTTACAGCTCACCCGTAGCTATATTGGTTATTTGAAATGGTTTCATCCAACGGGTGCCTTGATGTCAGTTTGCTGTTTCGCTAGTTGTTGTTTTCTTTTATTAACAAGGGAAAAGCGAACAGATAAGAAAGTCGCGCGACGTACATTTGAAGCACACGCAGGTTGAACCGAGATTGTATTAGATACACTAGATTAGAAGTGAGTGCCACCCTTGTATGCAGGGCCGTATTAAGACCTCCATGGGCCCCGGGGCTATGAATTACCACAGGCCCCCCATAGAACGTGGAACGCATCTCTGCGCTTAAAAATGCGAATTCAGCGCTCAGGAATGTCTTTTAAAGGCACAAAGCAGAACGCGAGGGTCTCGAGACGCGCTATTTATAACAAAACAGTTGCTGTACAAACTACATGGCAAGAAATAATAATTAACGACTTACACAAAGAGATCAACATGAGTCATGACAAAAACCTTACTTCAAGCATTCAAAATAACGGCTGTCAATTCTAAAAAAATCAGTTTATCTTAAAAAAATTTTTTTCCTGCTTTTGATGTAGGAAAAGTGCGTGATAATGTCACTGAAATCCAGGGATCGGAGGATGTCACATTCCAGGGACATCAACGCTAGATTGTTCAGTCGTTCTTGCAACATTGTTGAACGAAGACTGTTTTTGACTAAAGACAGTTTAGAAAAAGAACGTTCCCCGCTGGCGTTAGTAACAGGCAATGTCAGGAAAATACGGAAAGCTATGTCCTCATTAGGAAACATTTACGCATTTGGCAGACGCTTTTATCCAAAGCGACTTACATTAATTATGTGCAATCCCCTGGGATCCAACCCACGACCTTGGTGTTGTCAACGCCGTGCTCTTACTGAGCTACAGGAAACACCGACTGCAATTGTTTTCTCCTTAGTAGCTGAAGCAATGCTACAACACTTTTGATTGTCTCATTTTTAGTAAATTCTCTGAAATGGGCGATTTCGAAAAAAATCGACGCATTAGCCATTTCATTAAGACAATTTGGCTTGTTTATAGCGAATATACACTCACCTAAAGGATTATTAGGAACACCATACTAATACGGTGTTTGACCCCCTTTCGCCTTCAGAACTGCCTTAATTCTACGTGGCATTGATTCAACAAGGTGCTGAAAGCATTCTTTAGAAATGTTGGCCCATATTGATAGGATAGCATCTTGCAGTTGATGGAGATTTGTGGGATGCACATCCAGGGCACGAAGCTCCCGTTCCACCACATCCCAAAGATGTTCTATCGGGTTGAGATCTGGTGACTGTGGGGGCCATTCTAGTACAGTGAACTCATTGTCATGTTCAAGAAACCAATTTGAAATGATTCGAGCTTTGTGACATGGTGCATTATCCTGCTGGAAGTAGCCATTAGAGGATGGGTACATGGTGGTCATAAAGGGATGGACATGGTCAGAAACAATGCTCAGGTAGGCCGTGGCATTTAAACGATGCCCAATTGGCACTAAGGGGCCTAAAGTGTGCCAAGAAAACATCCCCCACACCATTACACCACCACCACCAGCCTGCACAGTGGTAACAAGGCATGATGGATCCATGTTCTCATTCTGTTTACGCCAAATTCTGACTCTACCATTTGAATGTCTCAACAGAAATCGAGACTCATCAGACCAGGCAACATTTTTCCAGTCTTCAACTGTCCAATTTTGGTGAGCTCGTGCAAATTGTAGCCTCTTTTTCCTATTTGTAGTGGAGATGAGTGGTACCCGGTGGGGTCTTCTGCTGTTGTAGCCCATCTGCCTCAAGGTTGTGCGTGTTGTGGCTTCACAAATGCTTTGCTGCATACCTCGGTTGTAACGAGTGGTTATTTCAGTCAAAGTTGCTCTTCTATCAGCTTGAATCAGTCGGCCCATTCTCCTCTGACCTCTAGCATCAACAAGGCATTTTCGCCCACAGGACTGCCGCATACTGGATGTTTTTCCCTTTTCACACCATTCTTTGTAAACCCTAGAAATGGTTGTGCGTGAAAATCCCAGTAACTGAGCAGATTGTGAAATACTCAGACCGGCCCGTCTGGCACCAACAACCATGCCACGCTCAAAATTGCTTAAATCACCTTTCTTTCCCATTCTGACATTCAGTTTGGAGTTCAGGAGATTGTCTTGACCAGGACCACACCCCTAAATGCATTGAAGCAACTGCCATGTGATTGGTTGATTAGATAATTGCATTAATGAGAAATTGAACAGGTGTTCCTAATAATCCTTTAGGTGAGTGTATATAAAATAGAGTTTGTTTAAATACAAAATTAGTATGCATCAAGTCAAACTAACCTAAAATTGGCGGGCAGGATGACCCTTCGTGGGCCCGGTCAACTCCGTCTTCGTCAGCTTTTGTGAAATATCCTGATACCTTTGGAATCTTATTAAGTAACTCCTGTCTTCGCTGCTGCTTGTCTCTTAAGTTTTTCCTTTTTTGAGCCCCTCTCTCACATTTTTTGGCAAAATCCGACATTTTAGCAGCTCTTCAACTTCCCAGCATAATCATTCCCATGGTTAAGATCATGAAATGTAAATTTGACACAATCATTGGAAATCTGATCAATCTGATCTTACCAATCAAATGGCTTTAATTTTGAATGACCTGCACATAAACCTATGGGATGATTGGCGCGCTAAGGCTGTCCGCATCCACCAATCATCTCCACTGTTTACGCAGTTTGGGTTGCTCCTGGAGCCAGCATTTTTTTTTCACACGATCTGCGTTGGCTGCGCCGCGCGTCACAACTCAGAGACGTAGATAATTATTTTAAATATGTAATTTAAAAATATATATTTGTGTAAAGGCTGGACCCCCTTGCAGTGACGGGCCCTGGGCTTAAGCCCCAGTAAGCCCTTGCGTTAATGCGGCCCTGCTTGTATGTGTCATGCGGGATAGTTAGAGTAGTTGGTAGTTAGGGCGTGAAAACGCTTAAGACCCGCTCGAGAATGGAATGTAGTTTAGATTAGAGGATATATCAAATTAGCTCGTATCCTTTTACTATGTTCATTCTTTTGGCACCACTTTTAGTTCGTTTTTCCCTTGGGATAAGGTTATGTGTATTCGTTGTTATATAACCTGTAGCTACTTGATTATTATTATTTATCCCTTTACATTTTTGTATAATAAAATACTTTATTGTATAAGTATCAGTGGTCTGTCGTTGTTGCCTCATATGCACACACCCATGGGAATTTATTCACATTTTAATGTTGCATCCCAGCTTACCCTTACCCCTAGTTCACACTGCACGCGTGAGCAGAGCGAGAGCAGCGCCGTCAGCGTAACTACATCATCACTGCACCTGCAGACTCGCGAGGGTATTCACACCGGAAGCGTTTGTACAGCAGCTGCATCAAATGTGCAAGGTGAGCTAGCCAACCATACAGCATACATTTGTTCTCTAAGTTTAAACATTTGTAAACGTGATACTCTTAAAATTCTGTTACCAAGGGTACAAGGCCCACGTAAATGGTAAACAATAAACAGCCCAGATCATGTTGTTTCAGTCATACTTCAATATAGGACGGACCTAGACTACCTGAAGACAGACTACAGAAACATTTAAAAACAACAAGTAAGTCCTCTTAATGGTTTTGTTTGTAGAATATGTGTAATGAAATCAGCATACAATTCTGATATTGTCACAGCCTACTTTGGTGCAGTAATTTAATGTTTTGCTGTCATTACTGTTTAGTACGTGTTGTACAAAGAAGAGTCATCGCACTGTACCTTTTGCTAAGAAATGTGCGTCGAAGGATGCAACGAAGAATATGGGTTCATCCGATCAATTTGCGCTGGAGACAGTTTGGTGCTTTCCATCATCTTGTTGCTGAACTGCGGCTGGATATAGAGCGTCATCTAAATTATTTTCGCATGAGCGCTGAGCAAATGGATGAGCTTCTTTGTGTTGTTGGCCCCGAGCTCACAAGACAGTCAACAAATTATCGCGCAGCAATAGAACCCAAACAACGACTTGCAATTACACTGAGGTAATGTAACAGTTATGTGTCTGTAGTTTTTAAAAAGTCCATATGTCTGCATATTGTACTGTAATACTGAGTGTACAGCTAGCGTTTAATGTAAATTAAAGAAATAATGAAGTAAGACAAGAAATTATTTTGCAAAAAGTGTTTAACTAATGGAAAAGCATCACAAGGAAATCTGACTTTACAATGTCTCTAAAGTAGTAGCAAATAATGAAATTAGATTACTACATTAAATAACAATCATGACATTACAACACAGTAGTGAAACTGTTAAAGTAATGATGCAAAATTAAATGTCGGAGAACAAAGAAAATTAGTGTAAATGATGATAGACCAGTGGCTATGGGTCTTCCATAGATGAACCTTGTTGTTGGCCAGATCTTGCAGAAGAAGGTGTTGCTTTGTCAAAGATATCTGTGTGGAGCTGCTGAGTGTGGCTTTGATGGTGAGGGGAGGTTGGGCGGTATTGATGAAATCCATAACTGTGTGGCTGCTGACTGCTTGTGAATGGGTGGGTTGTAGTGTGGCTTTGTTGCATGTTTTGTTCTTCTGCTTCTAGTTCTGACAGGTAAGTCAATATATGAACCTGTGCCCTTGTCTGGTTCTGTGGAAGTAGTCTTCTAAGTTTTGGTACTAAGCTAAGCACAAAATAGTACATTTCGTCTCCCTCGTTTGGAATATACGGTGATGGTGTTGTGGTTGGTTGTGTTAAAATGTCCAATAGCTGTTGCTCTGTTGCATTTGTATCATTTGACCTCCTCCTCTTCTGTCTTGTTGTCTGACTCTCAGTACTTAGAGCTTGCATGCTGGGATAGGCTGAGGAGGTGTCAGATCGTGAATTTGTAGAAGGTGTTGGGGTTACAGATCTCTGTTGAGGTGGAGAACTTGACCTTGAAAGGTCAGCTAGTTCTGGATCCACATCATCTAGTGCCACAGTCATGTCCACAGCTACATCTGCAAATTGCAGAGTGTGTCTGGAGCTACAACACATCATAATATAAAAACATCAGTAGTGTAGATACAGTATAAAAACAACTTTCAAACAGTCGGGTAAATTGAATTTCATTAGTAGTACTTTGTCCATGTAACAAATTTGCTTATTTCATCTGTCCTGTTAACATAATTCAAACATGCCCCAACCTCAATATAACGTACTAACCTTCTGGACTGCATATGTGGAAGCAAAAAGGACATTATTTGCTCATATTTCCATTCTCGGCTGGTTCCACCAGCAGAGCCACTAGGAAGATTTTTCTGCTTTCTGCTCCTTGCAAAGGCATCCCTTAGCACCTTCCACCTTCTTTTACAGTCATTTGCTGTGTGGGGATAAACACATTGTACTAACTATTTACTTTTGTCTGTTTTTCTTAGATTCCTAGGAACTGGGGAAAGCTTTTCCAGCCTTGCTCTCCAATATCGCCTTGGGAAAAGCACAGTTGCTGGGACTGTGCATTTGACTTGCAGGGCAATAGAGAGGCAAATGATGGCAACGCAATTTCCAAAACCAACAGAGGATATGTGGAGAGACATTGCATCAAAGTTTTGGTCTACATGGAACTTTCCCAACTGCATTGGTGCCATTGATGGCAAATATATCAACATAGTGTCACCTGCTAATTCAGGGAGTTTGTTCTTCAATTACAAGAAGACATTCTCCATTGTTCTGCTTGCACTGGTAGATGCAGTCTACAAATTTACATTCGTCTAAGTGGGTGACTTTGGTAGAGCCAGTGATGGTGGGATTTATCAAAACTCAGCTCTTGGAAGAGGCATGGAGGCAAAATCTTTGTCTGTGCCAGCAGATAACCCTTTGCCAGGATCTGGTGTTCAGGGTCCCATGCCATATGCCATGGTTGCAGATGCAGCATTCCCACTGAAGACCTACATTATGCGACCATTTCCAGGTAACAACATTCCAAGATGGAGGCGCATTTTCAACTACAGGCTGTCTCATGCCAGGATGGTAGTTGAATGTGCCTTTGGCATTCTGTCCTCAAGATGGAGAGTACTTCATACCAGATTAAATGTGAAGACAGAAAATGCAGACTCAGTGGTCATGGCAACATGCATCTTGCACAATTACCTTATGACTCCATCACAGAACCAAAGATGGCTAGATGAGGCTGACGAGAGAGGCACCGCGATTCCACCGGTCAGGAACATGGGTGGAAACAGAGGAAGTAGAGATGCGTATGATGTTCGAGAAAGGTTCTGCACATTTTTTCTGTTCCCCGGAAGGCAGGGTTTCATGGCAGGACCAAATGGTTTAGGGAATTATAAAATAGTATCATGCATTGTTACACATAAACCAACCCTCCAATGTAAGAAAGTTAATTAAAACTTTGTAAATACTGTTCTTTTGTCTAGTGTTTCAGTAAATATGCATGTTTTGTATGGTGTTTTTGATTACATTTTAAAAATGTTCTTTGTTAAAATCACTGGTTCGTGTATGGCATTAACACTGGAAAAAGCATTTATAATCAACAAATACATTATTTCAGCAAGACAATGTTTTTAATGACACGTGAGAAAAAAAATGGTAGTTAACCTTCATCAGACAAAACAGATTACCATTATATAATTGTCTTACCATCTGCACAAATAGCAGAAGCTATTTCAACCCAGGCTTTTTCCTTTGAAGATATGTCATTGTAGTATTTACTGCAAGGATCATAAAGCATTTTGTGCTTCTCAACCTCAATTGTGGTACAAGAATGAGGTATGACACGATCACCTTTTATAACGAGCTCCTCGGAAAGCTGGCCACAAACTCAGGTTTGATTGGGTACTGCTAGAGCCGCTTTCTGGCTAGTTAACTGACGTGATTTTATAAACCATGCTTCCACCCAAACGGAATAATTAAAAACAAATGAAGGGGTACATCAAATATAAATGTTTTTTTTTAACATACTCCTAGTCTTGCAAAAAAAAAAAACACAACAGGCTTGCTTATTCTGTGCATTCTGAGCACTTTTATTGTGCAACTATTTATATTTGTCTATCTAAGGTGTGCTGTCACTTTAACTGAGCTTGAGCTGCGCAGCAAAAATAGACTCGGCGCCGAAACCATCGCATCAGTGCTGCTCAAGCGCTGCTCCCGGTATGAAAGCACTCATTTGATGACATGCACGCCGAAAAAAATACGCGCTGCTCTCGCTCTGCTCACGCGTGTAGTGTGAACTAGGGGTTAGACTATGGAATTTAAATGGACCCAAAACTCACGCGCATGGAATCCGCGCGCGCACGCGCTATGCAAACGCGCATAATGATAACCACGCGCGGAAAGCTGCTCCGCGAGGGCGCATTTAAACTCCGCGAGCGAGCAGAACAGTATCCGCAAGCGGAAAAGAATCCTTTCTATTTTTTTTATGGCGCTCACCAGGACGGTGACATTAAAGGCAGGGGTGTATGTAGCCAAGTCAGTGGGGGGCGCTGTTGTACCTTGTTTACTGGCGACACCTGTGGAACAAGAAAGGGTGATTTGCCTTTAAATACGTCACTTCCCAGGCGTGCTGTGTTCGCATCGTTTGGTGTCTTCTTAGGTGTTGGTCGCTGGAAGAACGTGCGCTTTGTTCTGGGTGTGCATTTTGGAAATTGTTTCTGCCTGTGTTGGTGGATATTGAAAGACTGGTACAGCACAGGTATGTGAGTTGAATGAGATTATGCGTCATACTTATTCTTTCCTTGGTTAATGGTATGTATGTATGTGTGGTTGGAACAGTACGGTTACTCATACTGATCGTGAGTCGTAAGGGCTGAACAACTGATACAACACCCGGTATCCTATGCCGTATTCGAGTGCAGGGAACACTGAGATACGCGGCAGGAATGAATGAAACGTGTTGGTGATCCCTTTGAGTTCCAGTGCAGCTGAAAGCTATTGGAAGGTATTTTGTTGTTTGTTTAATGATTTTAGCGATTGTTTAATGGTTATGAATTAAAATGTTTTAATTGTTTAAGAAAATGTAATATTGTATATCTTAAATCCTTGTTGCATGGGCCGATGTGTGGAGTATTTTTTATTTAAGATTGTTCTTTTGTTTTGTAGAGTGCTTCTGTTGGTGGCTGGATTGATCACTGTTTTCCCTACCTTTATTTCTTTGAGATTTGGGTTTGTTTGTTTAGTTTGTTTCTTTGTTTATTCATTTTGTTGTTGGCCCCTGGACACATTATTGGTTTGGACTAGTAAATCAGAGGCAATTTGCTGTGTATAATATGGTTTACCGGCAATAGAGGGGGGGGAACTAGTCACTCTCAAGTAGAGTTTGAGTTATTTTGCACTTAGGTTTGGTACTTGTTTTCTTTGCAGTGGGTTGTACTTTTTATTATTTTCTTTTGAGAGTGTCTGTACACTCCTCATTTGACGTTATTGTATGTGCCAGCTTTGACCAGGTCCAGACTGATGTGAACACAAGAGAAACAACTTAATAAATATGTTGATTGTTTTATAGTACTGCTGGCCTTGAGTTTATTCATTTGTTTGGATAGCTGTGCGGGAACCCCTACTGGGATCTCCTACCCATAAAACTTGGAGTGGCGTAGTCATAATTACTGAACTATATATATAGATATATGTATGTGTATGTATATGAAAAGGTTACATTTGGCGCAGTCAGCAGGATCTTGACCTAAGGGCTGTATTACTATTAAAGCATTTCTGTGCCTGTGTTTTCGTTTTGTTTGTGTTTTTTTGGTGTAAGGAGGGAAAACAGTTGTCAAGTACTTCCGTCGTTGATCATCGTGGTCAGGTTTGAAAAGAACTACATATTTTTTTATTTTATTATTATTATTTTTTTCAGCAATGACCTTGTTTAATTGAAAATAAAACACAAGTAGTACGGGTTTGCTTATACTATACAGAGAGAGACAAAAGTGACAGACCATAGTGACAAACCATCAAACAAGTTCAACCTTGCAAACGTGCAGCCAAAACAATAATGTAGTGCTTTTAACCCATATCAGACGTGCATGTTTATTTGGCAACTGGTCGTGCGCTACCGTAACATTCTGCTTTTACAGTAAAAAAAGTCAAGAATGCAAATGATAAAAGCCATAAGCATTTGTAAAACTAGGCTCTTACAAGACCAGCAGAATCATTCTTATCAAAATAAATCACACTTATGAGTAAACAAAGCCACCTGATCATATTATAATGCTTAAATAAAAAAAAAGCTTAAATGTGTACATTAAAAAGGCAAAACAAATTGATCTTCAGACCAGATTAATATTTAACACTGCATTGGACGGTAGTGGACGGAGTCACGAGCGCAGTATGTGTGTGTAAGGTGTGGTGACCTCTGCCCTCTGATGAGTCTGTCTCACAGGGGTCTTGGAAGGAGTGCGTGATGGGAACAGGGAGCAAAAGAACCTCTGTTTCTTTGGAGTATGGTTCTCAGTGTAAGCTGCCGCCACTGCTGCTCTGCGTCCTCTCTTCTTGCAGGAGCTGGGTGTCACGGGAGGCTGGGGCGGAAGCGTGCCCTTCAGCTGCGCCAGTGTCTCATCTTTCCTGCGCAGGTCTGCTTTAACCAGCTGCAGGCTGGTGTGCAGCTCCACCAACATTTGGTCCTGTTTGGTGAGTTTACTGTCTGCAGATGCGAGCGCGTGATGCAGCTTCTCGCCGTCTGTGTTGCGGCAGCACGCTCTCTTTCCGGACTGCAGCTTAACACCCAACATCTGTAACTCCATCCTCAACTGCTTCAGGTTCCTCTGACCCTCCTCTAGTTTCCTCTCAGCTGTAATCGTCAATGTGTTGGTGGTGCCAGAGAAAGAAGGATTTTCTTGGAAGCGCTTCAGTTCGAGTGTTTTCAGCCGCAGTTCAGTTTGCTTGAGGTCCAGCTCGGCTTTACACTGATCCAGCTCGGCTTTACACTGATCCAGCTCGGCTTTACACTGATCCAGCTCGGCTTTACCCTGATCCAGCTCGGCTTTACCCTGATCGGTTGTACTTTTGAGTAAATTTGGAAAAAACGTCTGTTACAACCAGGACATTTTCCTGTCCATTACTAGCTATATCCAAGAGAGTGAAACCAATTGCAAGAATCTCTAAGGGTCTGCTGGCTAGTAAACTCCCCGCAAATGTTCTTACCTTGGGCTGTGAGGCCTTAGCGACAGTACAACGTTCGCACTCGGTGCACCATTTCTTAACGTCTTGCCACATGTTAGGCCAATAACACCTTTGACGAATAAGATCTGTAGTACGCTCTACTCCCTGATGACCGTGATTATCATGGAGACTAATGAGTACTTCTACTTGGAGCCCCTTCGGCAGTACTAACTGCCAAACCAAGTCTCTAGAAGGCGGAATTTGGACTACCCTATACAAAACTCCGTCCGCCTCTCGAATCCGGGGCCACTGCTTTACCAATTGTTGGACATCTCTTGGCAAGCACCTCAACTCTGCGACTGTTGGACACTCCCATTGCCCCCAAAACTGTAAAAAAACTTTAATGCATGGATCTACAATCTGCAATGCCCTCAAATCAGCCTTACTACGGACAGGGAGAGCATCTACAGTTAATGAATCTACTAATTGTGGCCTCTCCTGTGATAACATTAACTTAGGGACAGTAACACCTGTTACCTCAATTGCCACTTGGTCCTCAGAGTATGCCGGAAGCCTCGAAAGTGCATCTGCATTACGATTTGCAGTGCCTGGGCGATACCTGATCTCATAGTTAACCAAAGCAAGCTGGGAAACCCAACGCTGTTCAACTGCCCCCAATTTTGCATAGTCAAGGTAGCGCAACGGGTTATTATCAGTGTAGACAGTCACCTTATTTCCCAGTAGATAATCTTGAAATTTTTCTGTCAAGGCCCATTTAAGAGCCAAGAGCTCCAGCTTCATCGCACTATAGTTAGTCATGTTCCTCTCGCTTTGTCGCAGCCCACGACTAGCAAACGCGATCGGCCTTCGTAGTCCCCCCTGCTCTTGTGACAATACTGCACCCAACCCTAAATGGCTTGCATCGGTCTCTAGAATAAATGGCAGAGTAAAATCGGCATACCCTAAAACCGGAGCCTGAATCAGGCGTTCCTTCAATTCCACGAATGACTTTTCACATACATCATCCCATTGCTGTCCAAAGGAGTGGTGCTTGTTACCTACAGTACGCTTCCGACTGCCTTGTAAAGCACCAACTAGTTTGTGCAACGGAGCCGCTAATTTAGCGAACCCTTCCACGAACCGACGGTAGTATGATGCAAATCCTAGAAATGACCGCAGTTCATTAACAGAGCTAGGCCTACTCCATTCAGAAACAGCACGGATCTTCTCCGGATCTGTGGCTACACCAGCAGCTGATATCACATGGCCCAAATATCCAACTTTTGTTTGAAAGAACTGACACTTCTGTAACTTCACCTTCAAATTATGCGTCCGAAGCCGACTCAGCACCATCTTCAAACGTTCAAGATGTTGATCAAAAGTTCTAGAAAAGATTACAATGTCGTCTAGATATAACAAAAGGGCATGGAGGCTCTGATCGCCAAAAATACGTTCCATGAGACGTTGGAAAGTGCTTGGGGCGTTATACAACCCAAAGGGCATGCGATTAAACTCGAATAACCCAAAAGGGGTACAAAACGCTGTCTTCTCCCTGTCCTGCCGACTACGCCATATGTAGCCAAGTCAGTGGGGGGCGCTGTTGTACCTTGTCTTACTGGCGACACCTGTGGAACAAGAAAGGGTGATTTGCCTTTAAATACGTCACTTCCCAGGCGTGCTGTGTTCGCATCGTTTGGTGTCTTCTTGGGTGTTGGTCGCTGGAAGAACGTGCGCTTTGTTCTGGGTGTGCATTTTGGAAATCGTTTCTGCCTGTGTTGGTGGATATTGAAAGACTGGTACAGCACAGGTATGTGAGTTGAATGAGATTATGCGTCATACTTATTCTTTCCTTGGTTAATGGTATGTATGTATGTGTGGTTGGAACAGTACGGTTACTCATACTGATCGTGAGTCGTAAGGGCTGAACAACTGATACAACACCCGGTATCTGATGCCGTATTCGAGTGCAGGGAACACTGAGATACGCGGCACGGAATGAATGAAACGTGTTGGTGATCCCTTTGAGTTCCACGTGCAGCTGAAAGCTATTGGAAGGTATTTTGTTGTTTGTTTAATGATTTTAGCGATTGTTTAATGGTTATGAATTAAAATGTTTTAATTGTTTAAGAAAATGTAATATTGTATATCTTAAATCCTTGTTGCATGGGCCGATGTGTGGAGTATTTTTTATTTAAGATTGTTCTTTTGTTTTGTAGAGTGCTTCTGTTGGTGGCTGGATTGATCACTGTTTTCCCTACCTTTATTTCTTTGAGATTTGGGTTTGTTTGTTTAGTTTGTTTCTTTGTTTATTCATTTTGTTGTTGGCCCCTGGACACATTATTGGTTTGGACTAGTAAATCAGAGGCAATTTGCTGTGTATAATATGGTTTACCGGCAATAGAGGGGGGGAACTAGTCACTCTCAAGTAGAGTTTGAGTTATTTTGCACTTAGGTTTGGTACTTGTTTTCTTTGCAGTGGGTTGTACTTTTTATTATTTTCTTTTGAGAGTGTCTGTACCCTCCTCATTTGACGTTATTGTATGTGCCAGCTTTGACCAGGTCCAGACTGATGTGAACACAAGAGAAACAACTTAATAAATATGTTGATTGTTTTATAGTACTGCTGGCCTTGAGTTTATTCATTTGTTTGGATAGCTGTGCGGGAACCCCTACTGGGATCTCCTACCCATAAAACTTGGAGTGGCGTAGTCATAAATAACTGAACTATATATATAGATATATACATGTGTATGTGTATGTATATGAAAAGGTTACATTTGGCGCAGTCGGCAGGATCTTGACTTAAAGGCTGTATTACTATTAAAGCATTTCTGGGCCTGTGTTTTCGTTTTGTTTGTGTTTTTTTGGTGTAAGGAGGGAAAACAGTGGTCAAGTACTTCCGTCGTTGATCATCGTGGTCAGGTCTGATAAGAACTACATATTTTTTTGTGTTTTTTTTATTTTTTTGTGTTGTTTTTGTTTGTAGGATGGCAGATGAAGACATGTCAGCTCAGCTTAGGGCATTCACTGAGATGGTGCAACAGCTACAGGTAGAAAATGCTAAACTTAAGGCAGATGTAAGTCAGATCTTACCGTCTGGATCCAGGAGTGTTCCCCCTAGAGAACCACAGTCCCCTGTTGTCTATGATATTGCTATGAGTGGCGTTACATCAAATCCTGGGGGAGTTATAGAGCGTTACTTTTATGTGCCGCGTGAACGTAAATGTCCTAGATTCTCTGGAAAATTGTCCCAGGATTCATTGACCGTAGAGGATTGGGTTGAGGAGGCTCGACGTCATCTGTCTATGCGCCCAATGTCACGTTCTGAGCAGGCTTTGGCCATTTTTGATCTGTTGGATGGAGAGGCCAGGACAGAGGTTAGATTTCGTCCAGTTTTTGAAAGGGATGTTCCTGAGTTGATGTTTAATATACTTCTCAGTGTTTATGGGTGTTCCCAGTCTTATATTAGTCTTCAGAAGCAGTTCTTCCAGCGACGACAACTTGATGGTGAGTCTCTAAGAGAGTATTCTCATGCTCTTATGTCCCTTATGGATGTGATTAAACTTAAAGATTCAGTATGTTTTGCTAACCCTGATACTGTCTTACGAGACCAATTTATAGAGTTTGTGAGAGACGGCATGCTTCATCGCGAATTACGGTGGCAGGTTAGGCTTGATCCTACTCTGAGTTTCTTAGATGCTCGCCAGGAAGCATTGCGTTGGGCAGAGGAGGGTGAAAGCCCATCTGTGCAGAGACCCCGTGCACACTCTTGTAGTATAACTAATATTACAGAACTATCAGCTCATTCTGAGTCTGTTTTTAGTAAGCCCCCCGATGAGTTGACTGAAGTTAAAGAAAGTCTTCGTAAATAACAAGTTCAGTTGGATGCTATCCTGAAGCGTTTATAGTCCTCTGTTCCCCAAGTTGGGTCTTGATTGTTGCCTGTGCCCCTGACTTCTGGCGTGGAAACTCTGAACTTCCAGTATCAATATCACCAAGATGGTAGACCGATTTGTTTGCTCTGTTCCCAACCTGGCCATATTGCAAGATTTTGCAAAGTCAACCTTGGAGAAACATCTAGAGTAGCTGTAGGGTCTAGGCCTTCTATCCAGTCGTCGGAAAACTAGTGCCCCCCCGGCAGCACTGCCCATGCGTCGGGTGGGGACCCTTTGGGCATTCCCCCTGTCAATGAGCCTCGACTTTTAGGTAGGTGTCCAATAGTGGAGATTACAATTTGTGGGGTTACCTTGGCATGTTTGCTGGATACGGGATCGATGGTGACTACGGTTACCCAACAATTTTTTGAACAACATTTACAGCCACGTCTTCAGTCTCAGCTGAAATCTTGTCAATGGCTTAAGCTTAAAGCAGCCAATGGTCTTGATATTCCTTATTTGGGGTATTTAGAGGTGACTATAGAACTACTTGGAAAGACACTGCCTAAGATGGGCATTCTAGTCGTGAAAGATTCTGTCGACCCAGTTACCCATATAAGAAGAGAAAAGGTCCCTGGTCTTTTGGGGATGAATGTTATTAGTAGTTGTTATCAGGAGTTGTTTTTGGAGCATGGGACCATGCTTTTTAACTCGGCCCCCATACAACATGTAGGGAAAGTATGGCAGAGGGCCTTTTCAGAGTGCCAATTTTGGGAACGTTCATTGGACACTGGTTACGTGGGTCTAGCTCGAGTGCAAAGGGGTCCATCTGTCCGTGTTCCAGCAGGAGCTATGAAATTGGTCCCAGCAACTTGCAAGTCCGGCGCTACATATGACACTTGTTTTTTGGAACCAGTGTCATTTGTGGAAGGCCGTTTGCCAGTGGACCTTCTTGTCCCCTCTGCCTGTTTATCTGTCGCCGGTGGGGTGGTAAAGGTACCAGTTATTAATGTAGGTAACCAGGATCGTTGGCTTGGGCCAAAGACTATTTTGGGGGAATTACATATTGTTCAGTCATCTCTCGCGACTCCATCTATTGAGTTTCAGGTACAACAGGAAGATGTGGAGGTGGTAGCGTTTATTCAGTCAGTTGAGGTAGAGAGCAAGCACAAGTGTGATTTTTCTCAGTTGACTTGGTCTGAGTTGTCTGGTCAGGAACATCAACAAGCTCGAGCACTATTAGAGTTTTCGAACGTATTTTGCCAAAGTGAGGGAGAGTTGTGCTGTACTGAGCTACTCCAGCATACTATTCCTCTATTAGATGATGTACCCGTGCGCCAGCGTTATCTTCGGCTCCCTCCTTCTCAATATGATTTGGTAAAGAGTCATATTCGAGAATTGGTGGAGCACGATATAGCGAAGCCCAGTTGTAGTCCGTATGCCTCACCTATAGTTGTGGTCCAGAAGAAAGATGGGTCTATTCGTTTGTGTGTAGACTACCGGCAGCTTAATGCGAAAACTCGTAAGGACGCTTTTCCCTTGCCTCGAATAGAGGAGACTTTGGATGCGCTTAGCGGGGCTAGGTGGTTTAGTACATTAGATCTGGCTAGTGGATATAACCAGGTTTCCGTTGCCCCACAGGACAGGGAGAAGACAGCGTTTTGTACCCCTTTTGGGTTATTCGAGTTTAATCGCATGCCCTTTGGGTTGTGTAACGCCCCAAGCACTTTCCAACGTCTCATGGAACGTATTTTTGGCGATCAGAGCCTCCACGCCCTTTTTTTATATCTAGACGACATTGTAATCTTTTCTAGAACTTTTGATCAACATCTTGAACGTTTGAAGATGGTGCTGAGTCTGCTTCGGATGCATAATTTGAAGGTGAAGTTAAAGAAGTGTCAGTTCTTTCAAACAAAAGTTGGATATTTGGGCTATGTGATATCAGCTGCTGGTGTATCCTCAGATCCGGAGAAGATCCTTGCTGTTTCTGAATGGAGTAGGCCTAGCTCTGTTAATGAACTGCGGTCATTTTTAGGATTTGCATCATACTACCTTCGGTTCGTGGAAGGGTTCGCTAAGTTAGCGGCTCCGTTGCACAAACTAGTTGGTGCTTTACATGGCAGTCGGAAGCGTACTGTAGATAACAAGCACTACTCCTTTGGACAGCAATGGGATGATGTATGTGAAAAGTCATTCGTGGAATTGAAGGAACGCCTGATTCAGGTTCCGGTTTTAGGGTATGCCGATTTTACTCTGCCATTTATTCTAGAGACCGATGCAAGCCATTTAGGGTTGGGTGCAGTATTGTCACAAGAGCAGGGGGGACTAAGAAGGCCGATCGCGTTTGCTAGTCGTGGGCTGCGATCAAGCGAGAGGAACATGACTAACTATAGCGCGATGAAGCTGGAGCTCTTGGCTCTTAAATGGGCCTTGACAGAAAAATTTCGAGATTATCTACTGGGCAATAAGGTGACTGTCTACACTGATAATAACCCATTGCGCTACCTTGATTCTGCAAAATTGGGGGCAGTTGAACAGCGTTGGGTTTCCCAGCTTGCTTTGTTTAACTATGAGATCAGATTTCGCGCAGGCACTGCAAATCGTAATGCAGATGCACTTTCGAGGCTTCCGGCATACTCTGAGGGCCAAGTGGCAATTGAGGTAACAGGTGTTACTGTCCCCAAGTTAATGTTATCACAGGAGAGGCCACAAGTAGTAGATTCATTAACTGTAGATGCAGTCCCTGTCCGTAGTAAGGCTGATTTGAGGGCATTGCATGATGTAGATCCATGCATTAAAGTTTTTTTTACAGTTTTGCGGGCAAGGGGAGCGTCCAACAGTCGCAGAGTTGAGGTGCTTGCCAAGAGATGTCCAACATTTGGTAAAGCAGTGGCCCCGGATTCGAGAGGCGGACGGAGTTTTGTATAGGGTAGTCCAAATTCCGCCTTCTAGAGACTTGGTTTGGCAGTTAGTACTGCCTAAGGGGCTCCAAGTAGAAGTACTCATTAGTCTCCATGATAATCACGGTCATCAGGGAGTAGAGCGTACTACAGATCTTCTTCGTCAAAGGTGTTATTGGCCTAACATGTGGCAAGACGTTAAGAAATGGTGCACCGAGTGCGAACGTTGTACTGTCGCTAAGGCCTCACAGCCCAAGGTGAGAACATTTGCGGGGAGTTTACTAGCCAGCAGACCCTTAGAGATTCTTGCAATTGATTTCACGCTCTTGGATAAAGCTAGTAATGGACAGGAAAATGTCCTGGTTGTAACAGACATTTTTCCAAATTTACTCAAGCGTACCCCACCCCCGACCAAAGAGCAAGTACAGTGGCTAAGATTTTGACGGAGAAATGGTTCTATGTTTACGGGGTACCAAACAGAATTCACTCGGACCAGGGGCGTAGCTTTGATGGAGAATTGTTGAGGCGTCTGTGTGACCTGTATGGCATTTCCAAAAGTAGGACCACTCCATACCATCCAGAGGGTAATGGTCAGTGTGAAAGATTCAATAGGATGTTGCATGATTTACTTCGCACCCTTCCAGCGGAACAGAAGCGAAAGTGGCCACGGCTGCTTCCCCAACTTCTCTTTGCTTACAACACCACAGTACACCAGTCGACACAACACTCCCCCTATGAACTGATGTTTGGACAGAAGCCCAAATTGCCAGTTGATCAGTTACTAGGCAAGAGTGATGAATTGGTAGAGGAACGTACATCAATAGATTGGGTCACTCAGCATCATGAATATTTAACCTCTATTTATGTTAGTGCCCGAAGACACTTGGAGGTGGCAGCCAAACGTCGCAGAGCTAATAGTCCAGAAGCAGCGCCTATACTATCTCCTGGCACGTTAGTATACTGTCGAAATCATTTTCAGGGTCGCCATAAGATTCAGGATGCGTGGAGTTCTACGGCGTATGAGATTATGACTTGTAANGGTAAACTCTTCGATGGGCTTAGGGCATAGGGACGAGCTTTTCAGAAAGGAATGCAGGGAATATCTATTATCTTTGCTTTCTCAATTTTTGTTAAGAAACAAGCTGATGAATATCAAAAAGCTCAAATCGAATTAGTTTTTAAATTGGTTTTAGATCATGTGATGTTCAATGCCTTGAAAGCCTGTCTAAAACCAGTTTCTTTTGAAGCAACCTTCACACATTGATGCTGCCTATAAACTCAATGAGGCAGCAAGGCAACAAGAGGTTCCAGACGCAACCTAGGAGGCAGCAGGCTGATTTTATATATTGAGGCGAAGGGGAAAAATAGAGTGAGGGAAAAACACGAGCTTGGAGGAATGATGCTTAGAGTTAAGAAAAAGGAAAAAAGAGAGTGAGAAACAGAATCTCAGACCCTCAGAAACAGAGGAGAGTGGGCCGCAGCAGATGATTGGCTGTGTGTGGGAGTCGCAGGCACCACACTGCCACAAATATTAAAACAAACTCTCTCGAACCGACCAGAGAGAAGATATCAGAAACGGGACAACAGCCCTGAGACTGATTAGCGCCACAGTTACTCTCGCGCTCATGCTAATTAGCTCTCCAACCAATAAACTTCATTCAGAGAAGAGTAATTCAAGAGAAGGGAGGTGGAGAGAGAGAAAACAGTCATGAGCTGTGGGGTTCAAATGAGATGGTCTCAAGATGACAAGCATATCTAGGTCATCAGTACTGTCAGGAACTTGGCTCGTTGGTGAGAAAGTCCTGAAACTTTTTTGTTATCATTTTCCCCTCATTTTTGGAGTAAGATCAAATTGTAGCCTACAGTTTTGTCTGTTTTAACTGCACAGTCACGCAGTGTTGTAGATACACTTAACCAGGGGCGTAGCAAGCTTTTCAAAAGTGTGGGGGATGGATGTGGTTTGTTTGTTAACAATAAAAACGATGAATACAATGACAGAAGGGTACAAAAGGTATAACATACAAGATATTAAAAGCTTCCCATTTAAATGAGTGATACTAGAAAAGTATAAAAACACACTTGGAACACACAGAAAATAAGTCAAAACTAGAGATGCACCGATTGCAATTTTCTTTGCCGATTCCGGTTTCCGATTTTATTACAAGTGAAACCTGTCGATTCCGATTTTTGCCGATTCTGATTTTCTATCCACAAACTATAATTGACAGTATACTGTATATAAATCCATATTAACTTTTCTTCAATGCACATATTTTATTTTCATTACATAAATGATTGAACATTACAATTTCCCTAAATGCAGTTCTCCAAGCTGCATTAAATTACAGAGTCTTCCCTTTCCCAAACAACTCTTAAATTGAAGAACTCTATGACTGAAAAGAAATACAAATAATAAAATATAACTAAACATGTCACTTAATTTAACTTTTTCATTTTTGTACTCATCTCACAAAAGTCTAAGATAACAATAAAATACTTCAACTTTATTCTTGTCTGTTTCTGTTTCTGAAACTAACATTGCTTTATTTCATTTTTTCTGAAATGTAAAATAAATTGTCTTTATCTTGTGTCTGTAGTATTAAAAGAAGTCGGTTGATTTTTGCTGCAACTTCAATAAAAAAAGTTGAAAATCTTATGAGTGAATTCTACTCTAAAGTTGTATATGTATTTGCAGATTTTTTGTGTTAGTAAAGAACTCAATCAGATATATATCACATATATTGGTTGATTTATTAATTTTTTTATATTTTGGATTTTTAAAAACAAACAGAAGTCGTGTTGAATGTCAGTTTACCTAGGTGAAATTACCACAGTTTTAACGTAAGACAAGCAACAGGTTGAATGGAATTTCAACATGAGTGAACGACTTCAACATGAGTTTAGCATGTGTCACAGTTTAGCATCACTGTTAGCATACATACCCCATGTAGACGGAGCAGCGAGAGATGAAATACAGTCTGTACAATACATGGCACGTGTTACGTCTGTAGGAATGTTTGTGGGTTTTTTTCTTTTTGTCTTTCTCTCACTTCGCTATCTCTCTCCTTGGTCCATTCGTTATTCCTATTGGTCCATTCCAATGTCAATCTCCGGTCTTTAATAATGACGTCACGTTTTACTCCACCAATTTTACTTCCTTCCGGTATAAAAGGGACGCCGGAGTCAACATACGGGAGCTTACAGCTCACCCGTAGCTATATTGGTTATTTGAAATGGTTTCATCCAACGGGTGCCTTGATGTCAGTTTGCTGTTTCGCTAGTTGTTGTTTTCTTTTATTAACAAGGGAAAAGCGAACAGATAAGAAAGTCGCGCGACGTACATTTGAAGCACACGCAGGTTGAACCGAGATTGTATTAGATACACTAGATTAGAAGTGAGTGCCACCCTTGTATGCAGGGCCGTATTAAGACCTCCATGGGCCCCGGGGCTATGAATTACCACAGGCCCCCCATAGAACGTGGAACGCATCTCTGCGCTTAAAAATGCGAATTCAGCGCTCAGGAATGTCTTTTAAAGGCACAAAGCAGAACGCGAGGGTCTCGAGACGCGCTATTTATAACAAAACAGTTGCTGTACAAACTACATGGCAAGAAATAATAATTAACGACTTACACAAAGAGATCAACATGAGTCATGACAAAAACCTTACTTCAAGCATTCAAAATAACGGCTGTCAATTCTAAAAAAATCAGTTTATCTTAAAAAAATTTTTTTCCTGCTTTTGATGTAGGAAAAGTGCGTGATAATGTCACTGAAATCCAGGGATCGGAGGATGTCACATTCCAGGGACATCAACGCTAGATTGTTCAGTCGTTCTTGCAACATTGTTGAACGAAGACTGTTTTTGACTAAAGACAGTTTAGAAAAAGAACGTTCCCCGCTGGCGTTAGTAACAGGCAATGTCAGGAAAATACGGAAAGCTATGTCCTCATTAGGAAACATTTACGCATTTGGCAGACGCTTTTATCCAAAGCGACTTACATTAATTATGTGCAATCCCCTGGGATCCAACCCACGACCTTGGTGTTGTCAACGCCGTGCTCTTACTGAGCTACAGGAAACACCGACTGCAATTGTTTTCTCCTTAGTAGCTGAAGCAATGCTACAACACTTTTGATTGTCTCATTTTTAGTAAATTCTCTGAAATGGGCGATTTCGAAAAAAATCGACGCATTAGCCATTTCATTAAGACAATTTGGCTTGTTTATAGCGAATATACACTCACCTAAAGGATTATTAGGAACACCATACTAATACGGTGTTTGACCCCCTTTCGCCTTCAGAACTGCCTTAATTCTACGTGGCATTGATTCAACAAGGTGCTGAAAGCATTCTTTAGAAATGTTGGCCCATATTGATAGGATAGCATCTTGCAGTTGATGGAGATTTGTGGGATGCACATCCAGGGCACGAAGCTCCCGTTCCACCACATCCCAAAGATGTTCTATCGGGTTGAGATCTGGTGACTGTGGGGGCCATTCTAGTACAGTGAACTCATTGTCATGTTCAAGAAACCAATTTGAAATGATTCGAGCTTTGTGACATGGTGCATTATCCTGCTGGAAGTAGCCATTAGAGGATGGGTACATGGTGGTCATAAAGGGATGGACATGGTCAGAAACAATGCTCAGGTAGGCCGTGGCATTTAAACGATGCCCAATTGGCACTAAGGGGCCTAAAGTGTGCCAAGAAAACATCCCCCACACCATTACACCACCACCACCAGCCTGCACAGTGGTAACAAGGCATGATGGATCCATGTTCTCATTCTGTTTACGCCAAATTCTGACTCTACCATTTGAATGTCTCAACAGAAATCGAGACTCATCAGACCAGGCAACATTTTTCCAGTCTTCAACTGTCCAATTTTGGTGAGCTCGTGCAAATTGTAGCCTCTTTTTCCTATTTGTAGTGGAGATGAGTGGTACCCGGTGGGGTCTTCTGCTGTTGTAGCCCATCTGCCTCAAGGTTGTGCGTGTTGTGGCTTCACAAATGCTTTGCTGCATACCTCGGTTGTAACGAGTGGTTATTTCAGTCAAAGTTGCTCTTCTATCAGCTTGAATCAGTCGGCCCATTCTCCTCTGACCTCTAGCATCAACAAGGCATTTTCGCCCACAGGACTGCCGCATACTGGATGTTTTTCCCTTTTCACACCATTCTTTGTAAACCCTAGAAATGGTTGTGCGTGAAAATCCCAGTAACTGAGCAGATTGTGAAATACTCAGACCGGCCCGTCTGGCACCAACAACCATGCCACGCTCAAAATTGCTTAAATCACCTTTCTTTCCCATTCTGACATTCAGTTTGGAGTTCAGGAGATTGTCTTGACCAGGACCACACCCCTAAATGCATTGAAGCAACTGCCATGTGATTGGTTGATTAGATAATTGCATTAATGAGAAATTGAACAGGTGTTCCTAATAATCCTTTAGGTGAGTGTATATAAAATAGAGTTTGTTTAAATACAAAATTAGTATGCATCAAGTCAAACTAACCTAAAATTGGCGGGCAGGATGACCCTTCGTGGGCCCGGTCAACTCCGTCTTCGTCAGCTTTTGTGAAATATCCTGATACCTTTGGAATCTTATTAAGTAACTCCTGTCTTCGCTGCTGCTTGTCTCTTAAGTTTTTCCTTTTTTGAGCCCCTCTCTCACATTTTTTGGCAAAATCCGACATTTTAGCAGCTCTTCAACTTCCCAGCATAATCATTCCCATGGTTAAGATCATGAAATGTAAATTTGACACAATCATTGGAAATCTGATCAATCTGATCTTACCAATCAAATGGCTTTAATTTTGAATGACCTGCACATAAACCTATGGGATGATTGGCGCGCTAAGGCTGTCCGCATCCACCAATCATCTCCACTGTTTACGCAGTTTGGGTTGCTCCTGGAGCCAGCATTTTTTTTTCACACGATCTGCGTTGGCTGCGCCGCGCGTCACAACTCAGAGACGTAGATAATTATTTTAAATATGTAATTTAAAAATATATATTTGTGTAAAGGCTGGACCCCCTTGCAGTGACGGGCCCTGGGCTTAAGCCCCAGTAAGCCCTTGCGTTAATGCGGCCCTGCTTGTATGTGTCATGCGGGATAGTTAGAGTAGTTGGTAGTTAGGGCGTGAAAACGCTTAAGACCCGCTCGAGAATGGAATGTAGTTTAGATTAGAGGATATATCAAATTAGCTCGTATCCTTTTACTATGTTCATTCTTTTGGCACCACTTTTAGTTCGTTTTTCCCTTGGGATAAGGTTATGTGTATTCGTTGTTATATAACCTGTAGCTACTTGATTATTATTATTTATCCCTTTACATTTTTGTATAATAAAATACTTTATTGTATAAGTATCAGTGGTCTGTCGTTGTTGCCTCATATGCACACACCCATGGGAATTTATTCACATTTTAATGTTGCATCCCAGCTTACCCTTACCCCTAGTTCACACTGCACGCGTGAGCAGAGCGAGAGCAGCGCCGTCAGCGTAACTACATCATCACTGCACCTGCAGACTCGCGAGGGTATTCACACCGGAAGCGTTTGTACAGCAGCTGCATCAAATGTGCAAGGTGAGCTAGCCAACCATACAGCATACATTTGTTCTCTAAGTTTAAACATTTGTAAACGTGATACTCTTAAAATTCTGTTACCAAGGGTACAAGGCCCACGTAAATGGTAAACAATAAACAGCCCAGATCATGTTGTTTCAGTCATACTTCAATATAGGACGGACCTAGACTACCTGAAGACAGACTACAGAAACATTTAAAAACAACAAGTAAGTCCTCTTAATGGTTTTGTTTGTAGAATATGTGTAATGAAATCAGCATACAATTCTGATATTGTCACAGCCTACTTTGGTGCAGTAATTTAATGTTTTGCTGTCATTACTGTTTAGTACGTGTTGTACAAAGAAGAGTCATCGCACTGTACCTTTTGCTAAGAAATGTGCGTCGAAGGATGCAACGAAGAATATGGGTTCATCCGATCAATTTGCGCTGGAGACAGTTTGGTGCTTTCCATCATCTTGTTGCTGAACTGCGGCTGGATATAGAGCGTCATCTAAATTATTTTCGCATGAGCGCTGAGCAAATGGATGAGCTTCTTTGTGTTGTTGGCCCCGAGCTCACAAGACAGTCAACAAATTATCGCGCAGCAATAGAACCCAAACAACGACTTGCAATTACACTGAGGTAATGTAACAGTTATGTGTCTGTAGTTTTTAAAAAGTCCATATGTCTGCATATTGTACTGTAATACTGAGTGTACAGCTAGCGTTTAATGTAAATTAAAGAAATAATGAAGTAAGACAAGAAATTATTTTGCAAAAAGTGTTTAACTAATGGAAAAGCATCACAAGGAAATCTGACTTTACAATGTCTCTAAAGTAGTAGCAAATAATGAAATTAGATTACTACATTAAATAACAATCATGACATTACAACACAGTAGTGAAACTGTTAAAGTAATGATGCAAAATTAAATGTCGGAGAACAAAGAAAATTAGTGTAAATGATGATAGACCAGTGGCTATGGGTCTTCCATAGATGAACCTTGTTGTTGGCCAGATCTTGCAGAAGAAGGTGTTGCTTTGTCAAAGATATCTGTGTGGAGCTGCTGAGTGTGGCTTTGATGGTGAGGGGAGGTTGGGCGGTATTGATGAAATCCATAACTGTGTGGCTGCTGACTGCTTGTGAATGGGTGGGTTGTAGTGTGGCTTTGTTGCATGTTTTGTTCTTCTGCTTCTAGTTCTGACAGGTAAGTCAATATATGAACCTGTGCCCTTGTCTGGTTCTGTGGAAGTAGTCTTCTAAGTTTTGGTACTAAGCTAAGCACAAAATAGTACATTTCGTCTCCCTCGTTTGGAATATACGGTGATGGTGTTGTGGTTGGTTGTGTTAAAATGTCCAATAGCTGTTGCTCTGTTGCATTTGTATCATTTGACCTCCTCCTCTTCTGTCTTGTTGTCTGACTCTCAGTACTTAGAGCTTGCATGCTGGGATAGGCTGAGGAGGTGTCAGATCGTGAATTTGTAGAAGGTGTTGGGGTTACAGATCTCTGTTGAGGTGGAGAACTTGACCTTGAAAGGTCAGCTAGTTCTGGATCCACATCATCTAGTGCCACAGTCATGTCCACAGCTACATCTGCAAATTGCAGAGTGTGTCTGGAGCTACAACACATCATAATATAAAAACATCAGTAGTGTAGATACAGTATAAAAACAACTTTCAAACAGTCGGGTAAATTGAATTTCATTAGTAGTACTTTGTCCATGTAACAAATTTGCTTATTTCATCTGTCCTGTTAACATAATTCAAACATGCCCCAACCTCAATATAACGTACTAACCTTCTGGACTGCATATGTCCAGATATAAAAAGGACATTATTTGCTCATATTTCCATTCTCGGCTGGTTCCACCAGCAGAGCCACTAGGAAGATTTTTCTGCTTTCTGCTCCTTGCAAAGGCATCCCTTAGCACCTTCCACCTTCTTTTACAGTCATTTGCTGTGTGGGGATAAACACATTGTACTAACTATTTACTTTTGTCTGTTTTTCTTAGATTCCTAGGAACTGGGGAAAGCTTTTCCAGCCTTGCTCTCCAATATCGCCTTGGGAAAAGCACAGTTGCTGGGACTGTGCATTTGACTTGCAGGGCAATAGAGAGGCAAATGATGGCAACGCAATTTCCAAAACCAACAGAGGATATGTGGAGAGACATTGCATCAAAGTTTTGGTCTACATGGAACTTTCCCAACTGCATTGGTGCCATTGATGGCAAATATATCAACATAGTGTCACCTGCTAATTCAGGGAGTTTGTTCTTCAATTACAAGAAGACATTCTCCATTGTTCTGCTTGCACTGGTAGATGCAGTCTACAAATTTACATTCGTCTAAGTGGGTGACTTTGGTAGAGCCAGTGATGGTGGGATTTATCAAAACTCAGCTCTTGGAAGAGGCATGGAGGCAAAATCTTTGTCTGTGCCAGCAGATAACCCTTTGCCAGGATCTGGTGTTCAGGGTCCCATGCCATATGCCATGGTTGCAGATGCAGCATTCCCACTGAAGACCTACATTATGCGACCATTTCCAGGTAACAACATTCCAAGATGGAGGCGCATTTTCAACTACAGGCTGTCTCATGCCAGGATGGTAGTTGAATGTGCCTTTGGCATTCTGTCCTCAAGATGGAGAGTACTTCATACCAGATTAAATGTGAAGACAGAAAATGCAGACTCAGTGGTCATGGCAACATGCATCTTGCACAATTACCTTATGACTCCATCACAGAACCAAAGATGGCTAGATGAGGCTGACGAGAGAGGCACCGCGATTCCACCGGTCAGGAACATGGGTGGAAACAGAGGAAGTAGAGATGCGTATGATGTTCGAGAAAGGTTCTGCACATTTTTTCTGTTCCCCGGAAGGCAGGGTTTCATGGCAGGACCAAATGGTTTAGGGAATTATAAAATAGTATCATGCATTGTTACACATAAACCAACCCTCCAATGTAAGAAAGTTAATTAAAACTTTGTAAATACTGTTCTTTTGTCTAGTGTTTCAGTAAATATGCATGTTTTGTATGGTGTTTTTGATTACATTTTAAAAATGTTCTTTGTTAAAATCACTGGTTCGTGTATGGCATTAACACTGGAAAAAGCATTTATAATCAACAAATACATTATTTCAGCAAGACAATGTTTTTAATGACACGTGAGAAAAAAAATGGTAGTTAACCTTCATCAGACAAAACAGATTACCATTATATAATTGTCTTACCATCTGCACAAATAGCAGAAGCTATTTCAACCCAGGCTTTTTCCTTTGAAGATATGTCATTGTAGTATTTACTGCAAGGATCATAAAGCATTTTGTGCTTCTCAACCTCAATTGTGGTACAAGAATGAGGTATGACACGATCACCTTTTATAACGAGCTCCTCGGAAAGCTGGCCACAAACTCAGGTTTGATTGGGTACTGCTAGAGCCGCTTTCTGGCTAGTTAACTGACGTGATTTTATAAACCATGCTTCCACCCAAACGGAATAATTAAAAACAAATGAAGGGGTACATCAAATATAAATGTTTTTTTTTAACATACTCCTAGTCTTGCAAAAAAAAAAAACACAACAGGCTTGCTTATTCTGTGCATTCTGAGCACTTTTATTGTGCAACTATTTATATTTGTCTATCTAAGGTGTGCTGTCACTTTAACTGAGCTTGAGCTGCGCAGCAAAAATAGACTCGGCGCCGAAACCATCGCATCAGTGCTGCTCAAGCGCTGCTCCCGGTATG
The DNA here is from genome assembly GCF_024868665.1 of Triplophysa rosa. NCBI lineage: Eukaryota > Metazoa > Chordata > Actinopteri > Cypriniformes > Nemacheilidae > Triplophysa > Triplophysa rosa. The sequence continues at coordinate 12,999,137 of NC_079896.1, read as the reverse complement.
AAAGCACTCATTTGATGACATGCACGCCGAAAAAAATACGCGCTGCTCTCGCTCTGCTCACGCGTGTAGTGTGAACTAGGGGTTAGACTATGGAATTTAAATGGACCCAAAACTCACGCGCATGGAATCCGCGCGCGCACGCGCTATGCAAACGCGCATAATGATAACCACGCGCGGAAAGCTGCTCCGCGAGGGCGCATTTAAACTCCGCGAGCGAGCAGAACAGTATCCGCAAGCGGAAAAGAATCCTTTCTATTTTTTTTATGGCGCTCACCAGGACGGTGACATTAAAGGCAGGGGTGTATGTAGCCAAGTCAGTGGGGGGCGCTGTTGTACCTTGTCTTACTGGCGACACCTGTGGAACAAGAAAGGGTGATTTGCCTTTAAATACGTCACTTCCCAGGCGTGCTGTGTTCGCATCGTTTGGTGTCTTCTTAGGTGTTGGTCGCTGGAAGAACGTGCGCTTTGTTCTGGGTGTGCATTTTGGAAATTGTTTCTGCCTGTGTTGGTGGATATTGAAAGACTGGTACAGCACAGGTATGTGAGTTGAATGAGATTATGCGTCATACTTATTCTTTCCTTGGTTAATGGTATGTATGTATGTGTGGTTGGAACAGTACGGTTACTCATACTGATCGTGAGTCGTAAGGGCTGAACAACTGATACAACACCCGGTATCCGATGCCGTATTCGAGTGCAGGGAACACTGAGATACGCGGCATGGAATGAATGAAACGTGTTGGTGATCCCTTTGAGTTCCACGTGCAGCTGAAAGCTATTGGAAGGTATTTTGTTGTTTGTTTAATGATTTTAGCGATTGTTTAATGGTTATGAATTAAAATGTTTTAATTGTTTAAGAAAATGTAATATTGTATATCTTAAATCCTTGTTGCATGGGCCGATGTGTGGAGTATTTTTTATTTAAGATTGTTCTTTTGTTTTGTAGAGTGCTTCTGTTGGTGGCTGGATTGATCACTGTTTTCCCTACCTTTATTTCTTTGAGATTTG